>NC_137461.1:7836644-8436644 GCF_964235325.1 Thermobia domestica | reverse complement strand
AGCGATGTCTCGTAGTTTCTGGACAGCCCTCGTATCTTTGCTTCCTTTCCTTCAAAATGCATTATATCATGATCATTAGTATTAGACACTAAAATATTTCGGATTTGCCCCACCTGGGTTATTACTACTAAAAGGAGACCAACATTTGGAGGTTTGTAACAAAGTAGCGCCTTCACTTGGCAACACTGAATAACAAATGCTACATTCAGTGGCGTATTTACGATTTTGTTTCGGGGGGCTTTGCTAACTTTCGGTGGGGGGCTTTGCCTGAAAATGTGAAAATTCTGCAAGATGTTTCATATACTTTATTATAGTAAGTGAGATTTCCGGGGGTCTTAAGCCCGGAAGCCCCCTTAAATACGCCACTGGCCACAATATAAGTTTGATAGAGAGATTTGAAATATATAACAATCTGATGTAGTGCCATTTGAAAAATGTAACTTTTTGTTGGGATAGTAACACTGCTAATTTGATTTTATCACAGACTCAATCAAGCAATGTCACCCTGACGATGTTTGCGCGATACATACAAACTTTCAATGCTTTTTGTCTATTAGTTTAAAAGTTACAAGTGCGTATCAAGATAAATGGTCTTCATGTATATACGAAGAGAAGTCAAAATGTAAAGGGACTTCCGTGAAAAGGTACATTTATTCTAATGATAGAAAAGTGAAACATGCATTATGTTCCTACATAATCTCTCTGCACTCAGAAAACGTACATTTATTCTAATGATAGAAAACAGAAACATACATTATTTTTCTACATAATCTCTCTGCACTCTGAGAAAACGTACATTTATTTTAATGATAGAAACATACATTATTTTTCTACATAATCTCTCTGCACTCTGAGAAAACGTACATTTATTTTAATGATAGAAAACAGAAACATACATTATTTTCCTACATAATCTCTCTGCACTTTAACGCACTTTTCCCAGCGTGTTACAAGTTTTTTATTATTATTATTATTAAATTACGCCGGGAAAAAAATTGTCGGTTGCACCTGTAACCAATTTTGCACCACATCAATCGTTGATGTACCCAAGTTTCAACTACAGTAACAATTTGCTGTAAATATCCATGTCCCGCGCGACGATAACGGGCCAAATGTTTACAAGAGATGTACAACCTTTGTGCCTTATGCACGCTGACAATTCTTTCGGGACCCACCTTGAACACGCTTTCCGAAAATTTACCTGTCGTATAAGGTGGAATATGCAGAACCATGACTGATATATAAAGTATTTGGCGATTTCATCCACTGTGATTCGTCTGTTTTCCATTGCCATATCTTCAATGACTTTAAAATTGTCTTCAGTCGTTGACGTCGATGGCCTGCCCGATCTTTTCTCGTCACATAAAGTTCTTCCCTGTTTGAAACGCTCTATCCATTCGTAGATCTTGCTTCGCGACAAAATGCTGTCACCATACTGCTCCAGCATTCGACGAATAATTTCCGTAGGTTTAGTACCTTCCGCAAACAAAAAGCGAATCACTGCTCTCATTTAATCCTTGGTGCAGATGGACAATGGAGCTGCCATATTTAACGGTCTGCTACACTCAAACGACTAACGCGGGAACAAGAGTGACACGTTGCATAGAAGTGTTGCAGACGACGCTAATTCACGTTTGATACTAGCAGTGTTACCAAACCCTAGTGCGAGAAATTGTAACTCCCTTTACTCTTTGACTTACCCTCGTATATATATATATATATATATATATATATATATATATATATATGTGTGTGTGTGTGTGTGTGTGTGTGTGTGTGTGTGTGTGTGTGTGCGTTAGATAAATTGATAGATATAGATAAGTAGGTAATTGCAACGAAGCAGATGATTAGACAAACACTATACTATTATTCTAATATATATATATACATTCTAACTCAACTTTTCTAATCTATTGCAAGCTTCATCCAAGAAAATTTTTCTTTACATTTCGAAAATCAAGCTATTAAACTTTTTAACCTTGCCACATGATATATTTTATAATATAAAACGTCTGCTTTATTTTGCAGTAAATGAAGAAGCCAGGAGAACTTTTGTTAATATTTTGAGAGACTTATGGACAAAATTCCATGACAATAGTAAGTATTTTGTTTTAGTATATCAATTTTCTATATTTCTCATTGTATTGTACTGATAAATCTCCCCAAAATATAAAACAAATATTCGAAAGGCAAGTGTAATGTTTACGTATTACACTAAATGTTATAGCTAAACCTTATTATCTTTATTTAGAGCCAATTTAGAGCAGCCTTTCCCAATCTGGGGTCCACAAGACGATCTGAAGGGGTCCGCAAGCCAGTTTCAGAAAGGCACATACAGTGGTGAGAAACACACCATTTTAAGTTAAATGATCGTATTAATAATAACAAGTCAATTGCGTGAGAATTGATATTCGACCTACAAAAATTTGCCTATACTCCAACGATAGGCTATTATGGCTTAGTTTTGTTTACGTACTGGATAAATTTATATATTTGCAACATCTTAGTACACGTGTCGGGCCCCAGGTTTGAAATCCAGGACCACCCGATTACAGAATAGGCATGATACCACTGTAACATGATTATACCACTGCAAGGAAAAACAAAATCAATACTCCCTCACCCATATACAGGATGTTTCAAAACAACACCGACAACGTTTGGGAGGTGATTCCTGGCACAAAGATAAGACAAAAGGTATAGACCAACCTGGGTGAATAAATGTTTCCTTTCGGAGTTACAGGCTGCCGAAAACATGAAAAAAAAATGAACTTTGAAGGTCCATAGCTCTAAAACTATGGGGCCTATCCTAGTCGGGTCAAGGCTTCACTTAGGAAACACTATGTGCCCTATCCAAAAATGCATGTTTCAGAATCCTGCTGTATTCACGCAACAATTTTTATTGAGGGAGTTTGGCTAAGGGCATTTAATTTTAAGTATTCACCAACTATCTCTGTAAAAACTGTTGCACCTGTACCGTCGGATTCTGAAATATGTATTTTTGGATAGGGCACATATTAGTTCTTAAATGAAGTCTTGACCCGACTAAGGTAGGTCCCATAGTTTTGGAGCTATGGACCTTTAAAGTTCATTATTTCATGTTTTCAGAAGCCTATAACTCCGAAAGGAAGCATTGTGCACCCAGGTTGGTCTATACTTTTTCTTATCTTGGTGCCTGAAATCACCTCCCAAACGTTGTCGGTGTTGTTTTGTAAACACCCTTTGTATATATATATATTACAAGGGGTCCTTTACATGTACTGTAGACTCTAAAGGGGGCCGCAGTGTGGAAAAGGTTGGGAAAGGTCGTTCTAGAGTATAAGTTCCCAAAATGGGCAGTAAAGCCCAGTAATGAGTGATGAAGGCTTTTAGAGGGAGGGTTAATTGATTAAGAAGCAGTTAAATATAGTTAATATGTTTTAGGAATAGGCGGCAACTTAGAACAAGCCATTAATAATAAATATTTTAGTTTTAGTTTTTAAAAAGTCATGATTTTCAATAATAAATTCTTGAAAATGTAAATTTTGCCGTATTGACTACTATTTTTTCAATAAGCAGTAAAGTGTCAGTATTTACATTTTACGTTGAAAGTACCCAAAAGGCTGAAACGAAGCAAAATGTTATAATGGACTGTTAAAGAAAATGTCTTGGAAAGTGGACGGTGGTCCGGAAAGTTTAGAAACGTATGACTTACAGTGTCAAATGTACGAGGTATGATCGAAAGATACGGTGGATAATTTTATTAGAAACAAAGTAATAAGCTTATATGGAATTTTATTAGAAACAAAGTAATAAGCTTATATGGAATTTTATTAGAAACAAAGTAATGAGCTTATATGGAATTTTATTAGAAACAAAGTAATAAGCTTATA
The DNA here is from genome assembly GCF_964235325.1 of Thermobia domestica. Classification (NCBI taxonomy): domain Eukaryota; kingdom Metazoa; phylum Arthropoda; class Insecta; order Zygentoma; family Lepismatidae; genus Thermobia; species Thermobia domestica. Next base: position 8,432,772 of record NC_137461.1, on the reverse strand, counting down.
TGGAATTTTATTAGAAACAAAGTAATAAGCTTATATGGAATTTTATTAGAAACAAAGTAATGAGCTTATATGGAATTTTATTAGAAACAAAGTAATAAGCTTATATGGAATTTTATTAGAAACAAAGTAATGAGCTTATATGGAATTTTATTAGAAACAAAGTAATAAGCTTATATGGAATTTTATTAGAAACAAAGTAATAAGCTTATATGGAATTTTATTAGAAACAAAGTAATGAGCTTATATGGAATTTTATTAGAAACAAAGTAATAAGCTTATATGGAATTTTATTAGAAACAAAGTAATGAGCTTATATGGAATTTTATTAGAAACAAAGTAATAAGCTTATATGGAATTTTATTAGAAACAAAGTAATAAGCTTATATGGAATTTTATTAGAAACAAAGTAATAAGCTTATATGGAATTTAAATTAATCTCCTTCAAAGTACAGTGGAGTCTCTTTAATTCGAAGTGAAAGGGGACAAGAAAAAATTCGAATTGTCCAAAATTCGAATTAACCAAAAACTCTCATTTTAAAGTAAAATCAAGGGAACAAAATAACTGTACTGTATATGAAAAACTAATTAATATGCAATTCACCTTACCTATAAAGCACCGCATTTTTGTAAGGAATTACAATAGGCGCCGCGAATTCGACATTATGCATAATGCACGCCAATAGATCACAAACGAATCTGCTTACTTTTCTGTCACTGTTTTAGTTCAGTTAAAAAGAATTGCACAAATATCTCGTTCTTGCAAGTCATTTGCAAGTGGAGGACAGGGTTCAAGGTCATTGACATTTCTACAGAAGGGATGGACGCTTACAGGTTATTGAGAAAATGGAGAGCTGCGTACCAACCATCTTCTCCCGGATTTTCTGTAACGGGAGGGAGTCCAGCTGAGGTGATATCAACAAAATTTCTCTTTCCCATGATCGCTTCTGGATAAGATAGCAGATAAATAAAAACCAGTTGAAATTACATTGTTCTATTTGCAAATTGTCGAACACTGCAATTTTTTCCACTATAAATACTTCGAATTATCCAAACAGGAGGTTGGGGGACCGCGGTGGCTCAGTGGTAGAGCGTTCACATCTGGTGCTAGGGGTTCTGGGTTCGATCCCAGCCCCCGCCAAGTGAACTTTGTGGTGGACAAAGACCGTGTGCGTGGGTTTTCACGGGGTTCTCCCGTTTCCTCCCACTTTCTTCATTCCACCATTTCATTCATTACTCATCATCACCGTCTCCTTTAGCCTAACCGGCATAAACCTGGGACGTAAAACTCGAAGATTTCATTTCATTTTTTTCCAAACAGGAGGTTCAAATGTTCGATTTAACGACGATTTTTTACCATTGTTTTTAATACAGTTTTCAGGGGGAATAAGCTTTTGATCGAATTATCCAATAATTCGAATTATCCAAGTTCAAATTAAAAAGAGTCCGCTGTATTGTCCTTGGCTAGCAAACCACTTATCTCAACATTGTATCCATGACTGGAAGCACTTCTGGAAAACTTCGTCTGGAAAGACGTTCAACTGCTCTGTCGTGGCTCACTCAATGTCAGGAATGGTGTCAGAACGTTTTCCTTTAAGCACGGTTTTAATTTTTGGAGAGAGCCATAAGTCGCATAGTGCTATGTCTGGAGAGCACAACGAATGTGGATAGACAGGAATATTTTTTTCAACCAAAAACTCGCAGGTCAAAAACAAGGTGTGTCACGGCGCGTTTTCGTGGTGAAAAGGGAAGTCATTTGTCCATTTAATCCGCGGTCAAAATGCTTTCCAAAGACCCATACGAGAAGTTTAGTTCTTCGGAAAGTTCTCGAATAATCATTCGTCTGTTTGAACAATTTATTTGTACCACTTTTTGCACGTTTTCGTCTGTTTCTGACGTCCAAGGACGTCTCGATCATTGTTCGTTTTCAACCATGAGCTTGTTTGCTGCTTAGTACAAAACTTAATGTTAGCGCACGACAGACACTCTTAACACGTCCTGACTCTTCTGCCTCTGGAAGCCAACTAACATGTCACAACTTGTTCAAACTCGACATTGACTGTACCAAAGATTTAAGCTACCGGGCTTACTAGTTGAAGTGGATACAATATCGACAGATGGCACTGTGCTACTACATTCACCGTGCTTTTTGACCATACCTTGTATTAGGAAGGGCAGTGATTCCTCGAACGATAGCATTAACAATGAAAAAAAAAAGAAAAGAAAAAGAATGAATGAAATATATTGAAAGGAAATCAGCAGAATTCATAAGTTAAATACATGAACTCGGTATTCATCTGATGTAGTTTAGAGAAATCCTGGAAAAGCTTTAGTCTGAATGGCTGGACACACTTTCTGAAATGTAAAATTTTCCAATATCGAGAATTCAAACTGTATGTGCTGCCTTTCTTATAATTCATTGTTGCCAATTTTCAATTATTAAAAAATAAATATTTTGAATTATCTTTTTAGGCCCTGTTGTTGCTGTGGTAACTGATATAAAACGAACTGTCTCTCTTCATCAACGTGAGTTTTATTTTCATTTAATTGTTTGATTACTATTTTTTTTTTTTTTTTGCAATATATTAGTTAATTTTCTTCACATTTGAAAGTAAACTGTGTTATTTTTAATTAAACGTAAGGGACCTTTGAATCTGAAAGATAACTAGAGTTCGTTATGAAAATTTTATGTATCATTATGTTTCAGATATTATTATTAATATATTAAATGTTGTCTTCACATATTAAAACAGAAACGGAAATAAATAAGTGTCAAATACGTCAATAAGTCACGTACACTTATAGTATAGGGTGCGATAGCGTCCACAATATATTTATTTCTATTATTTGTATTTATAATAAGCAATTTAATTACATGACAATTTATAATCACAACGAAGATGACGTGATAATATTCAGTTAAGAATATAGGCATTTTTTTACTCTGACTAGAGCATTTACCAGTACCGATTCATCTGACCTGATTCCAGCTAATTTAACATAACCTAACATAATCTAACCTAACCAAAGGCACAAATAATTCCAGCATGATTGAATCAATAACAACCTGTTGCAGTCACTGTTCTAGTCAAAGTAAAGTCTTGCCAGACTATACATTGCAAATGGCGAAAGAATCTGGAACTTTCCATAGCCTGTAGATTCTTCTTCTTATGAAGACAATTTAATTAATTACAATTACTATACTAAAAGCGGTAATTAAGACTTATGTCTTGCCATCTTCTTTCAATCTACTTAAGAACAATATTAGTTTTATAGAGAATTGGGCTTTATAGCTGCCCCATATTTATTATAACATGTTATAGTTTGGAAGAAACGAAAAAAGAATGTAATTTGAAATATAGCAATTTTATACCAAATTTTAAACTTCAAGGTGCTCTATCCCTTAGAGTTCACAAATGAAAATAAAATATATAATTTCACGTCCCATGATTATGTTCTGTACGTTAATTGGACGCTTATCGGATGATTATTCAAAGTGAATGATTATTTTACAAATGGAAATAATAATAATAATAATAATAATAATAATAATAATAATAATAATAATAATAATAATAATAATAATAATAATAATAATATTTTATTGTACTTAACACCCAAAGGCAATTACAAAGTACAAAATTTTATATACAATCATCAAAGAATGTACAATACCAAACATACATATAGCTAGTATTTAAACATAAACTAAATACAACTTTCTTACAAGGCTGTCTGTCTATAATCTTTATTATAAATTAGCTAGAAATGTTACAGTTTTGGAAGTATATCACTTCCTTCTTCAGACTACTACTACAACTGAAATCATAAATAATATTACATCATTTGTTATCTCTACCAATCAGGAATCACTTTTCATTAAAATTCAATATATATGTCCATTGTTGTGACATTGTTGTGAGGTAATATTATTTATGATTTCAGTTGGAGTAGCAGTCTGATGAAGGAAGTGATATACTTCCGAAACTGTAACATTTCTAGTTAATTTATAATAAAAATTATAGACAGCCTTGTAAGAAAGTTGTATTTAGTTTGTGTTTAAGATGGACACAAGGCCTTTTTATCATAATATTTAAACATGAAAATTGCAATAAGTATACCCTTTTTTCCTTCTTCAGGTTATAACATACAAAAAACAAATCTACAATTTATCAATTAACATCACAAAACACTTTCGCTTGAAAGTCTTATATTTATACTGAAATATATCTAAACCCATAGTCCCAATTCTATTACTCGCATCACATAATTTATACAGTGGAGAATTTTTATTAGTATTTATTCTATTATTAGGTATGTAAAAAGTATGTCTTCCTCTTAAATTTTGTTGAGGAAAATAAAAAGGTCATCTGCCTAATAAAAACATATTATCTTCCCTATTATCAATCAATTTTTCAAAAGATATAACACTATTTGTATGAACTTATTTTCTAGTGGCAGCAATTTTAAATTTTTTTAAGAAGTACTTCGTAAGAAACATATGGTGGAATATAAAAGTAGAAAAATACGGGAGAAAACCCTCGGAAACGATGCTATCCACCACCAACTTACACATGGACTGTGATTGAATATGGAACATACTAGCACCAGAGATGAGAGTTCTAGCAATGTTCCCCCGAACTCCTCCTCCCCCTTCTTCCAAAGAAATCAAATGTTGTAAAGTATCCAAGTTACGTGGCGCTTGCCAGAAATTTTGCAACATTCTATAATACAAATACAGTTTATTCAATGATAAGCAGTGTGTACAGATATTGATGAGAAATTACATAACACTTCATGCAGTTTAGTTAAAATGTTTTAACAAGTAAATACAGGGTGTTATAAAAATTTGTCACAATATTTTGGGGACAGATTCCTCACTTCAAAATAAGAAAAAAAGCTCATATGAACCTGTGCTCAAAAGTGGATAGTTTCGGAGTTATAGGATGCCAAAAACGTGAAACAAGTAAACTTTGAAAGTTCATAGCTCCACTACTATGGAACCTATCGTAGTCGGGTTAAAACATCACTGAGGAACTGGTATGTGAACTATCCAAATATCCATGTTTAAGAATGATCCAGTACTTTCACACCAATTTTTAGAAGGGTAGGTGGAGAGTGATTAAGAACTCCCAAACAGTCTTTCTAAAAATGATTGTGCAAGTACTAGAGGTTCTGAAAGATGGATATTTGGATAGTTTACATACTGGTTCCTCATTGATGTCTTGACCCAACTACGATCGATCCTATAGTAGTGGAACTATGGACCTTTAATTTTCATTTTTTTTTCACGTTTTCGGCACCGTAAACTCCGAAACTATCCACTTTTGAGCACAAGTCCATATGAACTTTTTTTTTCTTATTTTCATAAGAAGAATCTGTTCCCAAACCATTGTGATACACCCTGTATAATTTAAAATAAATTCAATATAGTTTATTATTTAAAAGAATTTCTTCTCATTTTAAAAAATATTTATTAATTTATTTATGAATTAGCTAAGCAGTACAATTACTAGAATTACATTTTGCTTTAACATTCTTACTTATTTATACGGTTTTCCAGCGGAAGTTGCTGATGTCCAGTCAAAGAAGAGTGTTGTAGTAAACAATTTGTTGGAATTATGGTTTCTAACGAAACAAATTCAAAGTAAGTTTAATAGAATTAAATACTATTATGGACAATTATTAATATATTAATTTTGTTTCTCACTTATTATTTTGTAACCTAGGTTTTATAAGTATATTTTCTAAGATAATTTGTGTTTAAATATTATTTTGGAAATTTAAATGTAGACATTCTAAATCAATTCATGTAATTTATTCTGGTGATAAAACGTTCAGTCCATTGTATTTTACCCAACATATACAAATATAAAAAGAAATTAGTTAATCCTAGGTTGCTTTTTTTGTTCTTCTTCTGAATCAATTTATTCCATTCTAATATTACATGATTAGCTGGATTGAGCGGAAAACTAATGAGGAAGTATTAGAAATGGTGGGGGAGAAAAGAACAATTTTAGATATTATTAAAAAGAGGAAGAGAAACTGGTTGGGACATTGGCTAAGAAGGAACTGTATCATGAGGGACGTTCTACAGAGTATTAGAAATGGTGGTGGAGAAAAGAACAATTTTAGATATTATTAAGAAGAGGAAGAGAAACTGGTTGGGACATTGGCTAAGAAGGAACTGTATCATGAGGGACGTTCTACAGAGTATTAGAAATGGTGGTGGAGAAAAGAACAATTTTAGATATTATTAAGAAGAGGAAGAGAAACTGGTTGGGACATTGGCTAAGAAGGAACTGTATCATGAGGGACGTTCTACAGAGTATTAGAAATGGTGAGGGAGAAAAGAACAATTTTAGATATTATTAAGAAGAGGAAGAGAAACTGGTTGGGACATTGGCTAAGAAGGAACTGTATCAAGAGGGACTTCTACAGAGTATTAGAAATGGTGGAGGAGAAAAGAACAATTTTAGATATTATAAAGAAGAGGAAGAGAAACTGGTTGGGACATTGGCTAAGAAGGAACTGTATCATGAGGGACGTTCTACAGAGTATTAGAAATGGTGGGGGAGAAAAGAACAATTTTAGATATTATTAAAAAGAGGAAGAGAAATTGGTTGGGACATTGGCTAAGAAGGAACTGTATCATGAGGGACTTCTACAGAGTATTAGAAACGGTGGGGGAGAAAAGAACAATTTTAGATATTATTAAGAAGAGGAAGAGAAACTGGTTGGGACATTGGCTAAGAAGGAACTGTATAATGAGGGACTTCTACAGAGTATTAGAAATGGTGGGGGAGAAAAGAACAATTTTAGATATTATAAAGAAGAGGAAGAGAAACTGGTTGAGACATTGGCTAAGAAGGAACTGTATCATGAGGGACGTTCTACAGAGTATTAGAAATGGTGGGGGAGAAAAGAACAATTTTAGATATTATTAAAAAGAGGAAGAGAAATTGGTTGGGACATTGGCTAAGAAGGAACTGTATCATGAGGGACTTCTACAGAGTATTAGAAATGGTGGAGGAGAAAAGAACAATTTTAGATATTATAAAGAAGAGGAAGAGAAACTGGTTGAGACATTGGCTAAGAAGGAACTGTATCATGAGGGACGTTCTACAGAGTATTAGAAATGGTGGGGGAGAAAAGAACAATTTTAGATATTATTAAAAAGAGGAAGAGAAATTGGTTGGGACATTGGCTAAGAAGGAACTGTATCATGAGGGACTTCTACAGAGTATTAGAAATGGTGGGGGAGAAAAGAACAATTTTAGATATTATTAAGAAGAGGAAGAGAAACTGGTTGGGACATTGGCTAAGAAGGAACTGTATCATGAGGGACGTTCTACAGAGTATTAGAAATGGTGGAGGAGAAAAGAACAATTTTAGATATTATAAAGAAGAGGAAGAGAAACTGGTTGAGACATTGGCTAAGAAGGAACTGTATCATGAGGGACGTTCTACAGAGTATTAGAAATGGTGGGGGAGAAAAGAACAATTTTAGATATTATTAAAAAGAGGAAGAGAAATTGGTTGGGACATTGGCTAAGAAGGAACTGTATCATGAGGGACTTCTACAGAGTATTAGAAATGGTGGAGGAGAAAAGAACAATTTTAGATATTATAAAGAAGAGGAAGAGAAACTGGTTGAGACATTGGCTAAGAAGGAACTGTATCATGAGGGACGTTCTACAGAGTATTAGAAATGGTGGGGGAGAAAAGAACAATTTTATATATTATTAAGAAGAGGAAGAGAAACTGGTTGGGACATTGGCTAAGAAGGAACTGTATCATGAGGGACTTCTACAGAGTATTAGAAATGGTGGAGGAGAAAAGAACAATTTTAGATATTATTAAGAATAGGAACAGAAACTGGTTGGAACATTGGCTAAGAAGGAACTGTATCATGAGGGACTTCTACAGAGTATTAGAAATGGTGGAGGAGAAAAGAACAATTTTAGATATTATAAAGAAGAGGAAGAGAAACTGGTTGAGACATTGGCTAAGAAGGAACTGTATCATGAGGGACGTTCTACAGAGTATTAGAAACGGTGGGGGAGAAAAGAACAATTTTAGATATTATTAAAAAGAGGAAGAGAAATTGGTTGGGACATTGGCTAAGAAGAAACTGCATCCTGAGGGGCGTGCTAGAGTGTATGGTGGCAAGAAAAAGAGGGAGGGGTGAAGTAGACTACAATGAATGGACGATATCAAAACAGAAAATCCTACGTGAAGACGAAGAGGTTAGCGGAAAACCGCGGAGCATAGAAGCTTCTCAGTTGCAGCAAGTGACCTGCCAATAATGGCAGAATACCTATGATGATTATGAATATTACATTCTTCGGTACTGCTGCGAACTTCTAGGCGAATGTACAGGGTGTCCAATATACAATCCAACCCGGAGTTTAGGATAGTAGAACTTTTGAATCTGAAACGATACACAAATAATGGTTATACCAAAATGAAGCCTTGTTCATCCATATATTTTTAAAGTAGAGAGCCACGATTGAAGTACAGTAGGAACAACACAGTGTTGCCAGATGCAACCGAAGGTGTAAATCAATCCTTTTACGAATCACATAAATTGACTCATAATTCATACATATGGATGTTCTGTCGTTAATTTTCAGTTTATATAGTTGGAGTAGCTTGGAAACTATGGAGCAGAAAAAAGATTTTTTCATTTCCACCAACAGCCAATCGGATGAGGCCTCTGTAAAGAGGAACTAGGGAAATCGTAGTTTTCATAAATTAACATTCTGAAGTAGCAACACTGCTGATGTTTCAGTGCATCGAAAAGTGTGTTAACTATCTGTCTACATTATGCAATTCCTGGAAACAACGACAAAAAAAAAAAAAAAAAAAAACTTTGAAATTATCATGGTAATACTTTTACTTACATGTGCCTGGCAACACTGTTGCTCATTTATATGGAAACAAGAGGTATACAAGAACAATCCTCGAACTATACAAGACCTGGAAACGGATATTCGCAGTACCATTGAGAACATTAACATTTCTGCTCTACGTAAAGTTGCTGCCAACATGGTGAAACGTATGAATCTGTTTGAATCAAAACAGAAGGCACTTCCAGCATCTGCTGTAGAGCTGATAACTTATTTCGTGATAATAGCAGTGTTACAGGGTGCATGTAAATAAAAGTTTTATCATTATATTTCATAGTAAGACTATTCATGGCTTTGGATTGATTATTTTAACAAAAGAGACACTGACCAAAGCTTAAAACCCACTTTATTTTAAATTATAATTTGTAACTGTTTCGGATATCTAGCATATCCTTCTTCAGACACTATCGAAAATAAATGAAAATACAGACATATATATAAATATTGTTATAACTTTCATTTTCATTCTGTATTTTCATTTATTTTCGATAGTGTCTGAAGAAGGATGTGCTAGATATCCGAAACAGTTACAAATTATAATTTAAAATAAAGTGGGTTTTAAGCTTTGGTCAGTGTTTCTTTTGTTAAAAAAATTATATTTCAAAGTTTTTTTTCGTTGTTTTCAGGAATTGCATAATGTAGACAGATCCTTAACATACCTTTTGATGCAGTGAAACATTAGCAGTGTTGCCAATTCAGTGTTAATTTATGAAAACTCTGATTTCCCTAGTTCCCCCTTACAGAAGCCTCATCTGATTGGTTATAGGTGAAAATGAAAAAAAAAAAATATTTTTTCACTCCATAGTTTACAAGCTACTCCAACTAAACAAACTGAAAATTAACGACAGAGCATCCATACGCATGAGTTATGAGTCAATTTACATGTTTTATTATTATTATTAAGTATTCTGCCTTTCGGCAGGTCCTGGGACGAATGAGGATTTTTTTTTTTTCAATTTCAGATATGGGTCTGGAGATGTTTCCTCCACTTTAGTCGATCTTCAGCTTCCTCTTTTAACCCCCAATATTTTGTCCTATCTTTCAAATCACCGATCAGCTGTGTTCTTATTCTTCCTATCCATCTTTCCTTCAATGGCGGTGTGAGGAAGACAATTTCTTCTCAAGATATGCCCAATCCAATTGGCATTTTTTATGAAGAATGGTGGCTAGAAGTGTCCTCTTCTCTCCTATCCGTTTTAAATCATCGTCGTTTGTTGCTCTCTCTGTCCATTTTATCTTTTTCATCTTCCTCCAACACCACATTTCGAAGTTCTTCAAATATTTCTTCTCTAAGTTCCGTAATGTCCAAGTCTCTGAACCATACAGTCCAATGCTCCAGACATAACACTTGACCAACTTCTTCTTAAGTCCAATATTGAGCCTGCTAGTTAAGAGTGATCTTTTCTTGTTCAATGCTTCTTTAGCCATGACAATTCTTGACCTGATCTCTTTGGTGCAGTAAGCGTCTCTCGTCAAAATACTTCCCAAATACTTGAAATTATCGACCTCTTCAAATTCTCTTTGTTCTACTCTGATCCGTAAGGGCGTGTTTTCACGGGATATTCTCATAACTTTCGACTTTTCGATGTTAATTTCTATTTCATACAGTTTTCTAGTGTCAACTATTTTGTCAATCAAGCAAAAAAAAAAAAAAAAAATTGATTTACACCTTCGGTTAGATCTGACAACACTGTGTGGTCCCTTGTTTACTTCAATCGTTGTTTCCTAGTTTAAAAATATATACATGAACAAGGCTTCATTTTGGTATAATCATTATTTGTGTATCGTTTCAGGTTCAAATGTTCTACTATGCTAAACTCCGGGTTGGATTGTATATTGGACACCCTGCAGTTTCAAATGGCAGGCGTATGGGAAAATTTTGTCTTCTCACATGTTATTTAAACCGCAGTTTTCTGTGGTTTTCTTGTCTTTAAACTACTCAAATCTGCACTGAAAACGGTAACAAAACTAAGATTGTTTGTTTAAACTGCAATACTAAAATATGCTTGTCGTTTGAAGTCTAATACTTTACTATTGCTATATATCTTTAGTGTTAATTATTTAAAAAAAAAAAAAACTTTCAAACTATGTATGCACCAGTGTCAAAAGTGTTATAGAACGGTTTTTCTTGGTCCATTCGTCCTGTGTTCACAGCATCAGGGCAAAAATGGGAGGGAGATATCCAGATGAGGTTTCTTGTAATCGAATCAGCGTCAAAAGGATTGCCATAAAACGAAAAAAACGGTAACAGATAGCGAGAAGCTGTTTTTTTGCAAAACATTCAGCGTCACAAGCTAATATACCATAACAGTCCAGAACACTACAAAAACCAGAAGTAGTTCAAATTTAATATTACTTCCGGTTCGAATACTGACTTCCATATATCAAAAACGGTAAAAGATATTTAAATGCGGGTTTCTGCAATCGATTCAGTGTCCCGAGAATTGATTCCTTCTTCTTCATTAACCCTATATTCAAACCGGAACGGTTGAAAATAGCAATTTCCGGTTTTAACGTTTATCACCATAGAACAAAAACTATAATATATAGTGAGAAGTGACTTTTTGTAAACGATTTAGCCTTTCAGGGCAACGTACCGTGACTATTCCGAACACTCTACTCAAAGAAAAAAAGAAGAAGAAGTTGAAATTTGTTATTACTTCCGATTTCAATTCTGATTTTCATAGAACAAAATACGGTAAGAGATATCGAGATGCGCTTTTTTGCAATTGTTTCAGCTTTCCAAGAATAAATGCCCTCCTTCTCCATCAATCCTCTATTTAAACCGGAAATGGTTCGAATTAACCATTTCCGGTTACAATACATATTGCCATAGAACAAAAACGGTAATAAATAGAAACAAATGGGTTTTTGCAATCCGATTCAGGGCGTCAAGAGAACATCTCATCACAACTGATGACACTCTACCGAATAAGAAATAGTTGTAATTTATTACTACTTCCGGTTTTAATACTGATTTCCGTTGAGCTAAAACGGTAAGAGATATTGAGATGCAGTTTTCTGCAATCGATTCGGCTTCCCAAGAGTAGGTTCTATCGCTTTCCTTAACCATCTATTCAAACCGGAAGTGGTTCAAATTAAGGATTTCCTGTTTCAACCTTTATCGCCATAAAACAAGAACAGTAAGATATAACGAGTAATGACTTTCTGATGTGAATTCAGTCCGAGAACCAGGTTCTGTTTTTGATCTTATTTATCTATTACAGCCACTAGTTACAAATATACTATTTGAAATTTGAGTATTGATTTGGCATAATTTGGAAGTCTGCTGTAGTTGCACACTGTAAAACGAAACTTACTTGTTTTTGTTTGTTTGTTTATTTGTTTTTAACTTCGCACGATTAAACTTCGAGGCTAAGACTGACGACGATGAAGAAAAGGTGATAATGGTAAAATTATGAAAGTGGGTAGAAACAGGAGAACACAGAGAAAACCCAGGCACACAGTGTTTGTCTACCAAAGTAAGGACCTTACATACCAGTAAAACGCTACGGCATTCCGTGAATATTAAAAGATTGCAATTTAAACAAATAATCATAGTTTTCTTATAGGTTTCAGTGTGTATTTCGGCATTTTAAAACAAGAAAAGAATTAAATAATATGTAAAAATTCACTCATACCTGCTATTTGAAACAACATTTGGTCAGAAGAAGCTCACAGAACTTTTAGAAAGTGAAATATTGAAAAGGGAAAAAATGATTCAGAAAGGAACAGAACACGCAACCTAAGATTAAATAGTTTCGTGTTATTTAGGTCATTTGATTCGTATTCTGAAGTTTTCAATATTTTTCTGAGTGAACTAAGGATTACTTACTATTTAGGAAGAATAAATTGATATTTGAGTAGTCTATTAAAATCATAAATTTAAAGTAGGTAGGATCCCTATGACGTAAGCGTCGGTGGACCACCGATGGGCAACTAGCGACGATCTGCGGTGGGTCCACTTCCGTTTTCAAAATTATACCACCAGCAGCAGAGACGCGATGAAACGCAAATGAAGCACAAAATTACTCCTCCAAACTATGTTAAATCGCCTATATGCGTAATTTGTTCACATTAAGGTGAGTCTTAAAACCACTAAGAAAAAGGAGTAATAACTCCACAGTGGGCGCGAACCACCAATCTTATGTTTACTAGGCGCGTGTTCTACCGATTTTGCCACGGAGACGATAAACAAACCCTTGCTTGTAGAGGGATAAATCGTTGAAATCTTTTTGTATTGTATTGTATTGCATTTATTTCATCCTTTTTTCATACATTTAGCACTGTATTGCAATGCATATGAAGTGGACACGTCATTTATATATAAACACAAAAGTAAAAAGAACAATAATAATGAAAATTACACACACTAGGTTAATAATTAAACATTACACCTTACATCTTATCCATTACATTTCGCATGATATTATTAAAAACAAAGTAAGAGTAATTATTACTTGCAGTGTATGTAGAAATCCTTGAACATATATCAAATGCTAAAAACAAGCAACGACAGTGGTTACTGTAGATAATGTAGGTTTTTTTTTTTTTTTTTTTTTTTTTTTTTGTTAGGAATTCATGTATTCCTCTATCGAGTAAAAGCAGTGTTTTAGTAAATATTTCTGTAGTTCTTTTTTAAATTTAGCAACAGATTTTTGAGTCTTTATATCTTTGGGAAGTTTATTGTATAGCATGATACCCGCGTATTTACACCCTTTTTCATATAATACGGTTCTGTGTTCTACAATGGAAAAGTTTTGTTTGTTTCTTGTATCATGATCATGTTTTTCTTCTACCCGCGTAAGAACACCTTCTAAATGTCTCTTTACAAATATCAGTAGATTTAAAATGTACAAACAAGGTACTGGGAGTATACGAATTTTTTTAAATATTGGTTTGCAGTGATCTTTTGGTTTAGCAGCCGCCATCATTCTTATTATTCGTTTCTGTATTGTAAAAATTACCTTGGCTTTGTGTGTATTTCCCCAAAATATAATGCCATATGTTAAATTTGACTGGAATAATCCAAAGTAAATCGTTTTTAAAGTAGACTCTTTTAAAACATTTTTGAGTACTTTAATTGCGAAATAAATTTGATTTAAGTTTTTACCAAGTTTAGTTATTTGTACATCCCAGGAGAGATTTTTATCTATCCAGATTCCTAAGAACTTAGTGGAGTTCACATAGTCTATTCCGTTATTTTCAATTGAAATATTTGGCCAATCAGAGTACTTCTTTAACCATGTATATTCGACGATAACCGTTTGTGATCAGATAAAATGCGTTCGCCATGTAATTTTATAACAAAATGACGCAGTCATATTTACTATACTTCATGGTTCTCCCATATTCACTTTAAAATGATCGACGACAGTTGCCATCTAAAGTCATACAATTATACGCACTTATCTCAAGATATTTCACTTCGTGATGTAGAGGCAGGGGTTACTCTTGATCCCCGGAGCTCACTTTAGAAATAATTCGCCAGGAAAAAATAATATATAATAATAACCACATGCACATGACTGTTTGTGTTGGTCCCTTCGCGATTCTCCGCGTCGTTTCAAAGGAGTACGGACCAAAATGAAGTCCTCGCTGCTACATGGTGGTAACTTCAACATCCCGACTCTAGATATCTGTTTCGACTCGACGAAACCCTGCCGCCAGTGGCACAATTGCAACAATCCTTCTACGGGTCGCTATATCGACGATCGACATTTACCGGGAAGTTGGCCACTAGGTGTTGACGACGGTTGCGGCATGGGAATATTGAAATGCAAAATTAGAGCTTTACTTTTTGAAGTTAGTTTATTTGTATTAGCAATGTAAGACCCTCCTTGTTTGCAGTTTGATTCCGGCAAGGCTAACTATGTGTCTTTTGAATGGCTGAAGTTAGATAGTCCGAGTAAGCAGCGAATCTCAACCAAAATGTAGAATACTAAGAATACATATACTTATGTCCAAAAATTAAGAAAAAGTTTTTTTGTTTTTCAAAACTTCGACACAATTGAACAATATGAGATTTTGTGAATGCCATAAAATGCCTTATCATGCCACAAACAAATGAGTTACACAAATACCCTCTAGAGCATGATTAATAATGGATTATTAAAATGTTATGCATGGCGTGTTTTCTAGAGTAAATGTATCAAATACATAAGAAGATGGAAAAATGGCACAAAGAAAGCATCTGAATGGCATTATGCGTGGCTATATCGTTAAAGGACTTGCAATGGCATAAAATCAACGAGCTTTGATTACGAAATTGAATGTGACACGTAATGTAATTTTACAACGGTTGACAAGATTTTAGGAGAGCGAAAAGATTCAGAAATAATATGGGATTTTTCTCTCACGTACAGAACCAAGCGTGAGGCAGCTATCACGCGTTAAATACCCGAGTTAAATGTATATATACTCTTAAAATATATATACTGCTTTGCAGGGGCGGATCCAGGACCGACTTCTGGGGGGGGCGGTGGGTTGTAATAATGCTACGTTTAAGGGCTCCAAACTCTGGGATGGACTTTATTTATATATAAAAAACAATAAAGCTTCCTCTTCTCGAAAGGGGGGCGATCGCCCCGATCTCCCCCCCCCTGGATCCGCCCCTGCTGCTTTGATCAGTTGGAGTTTTATTGGCTATCTTGAATTTTCTAGAAATAAATGTATGAGGATATTTGCTTTATGTCCCTCGTATTAGCACATTTCACATTACGACATAACAGCATTTAGCAGAAGTTTTAGGGTCAATTTTACAAGACCTACATAGTTAACAATAGCATAATAGTTGTTTCTAATGTGAAATTACTTGATTTGTGAAATAGTCGGTAAAAAACATATTAAATTCCAAAGAAGTCAATACAGCAACTTACTAAAGAATTCTTGACATCTACATAGCTCAGGGTGTTACAAATGTAGTGTCAAGAGTAAATATTTCTATATCAGGATTGATCTATACGTTTTACCTTATCCTTGACATCTACATAGCTCAGGGTGTTACAAATGTAGTGTCAAGAGTAAATATTTCTATATCAGGATTGATCTATATGTTTTATCTTATCTTGGGGTTAAGAATTATTTCCCATATGTTATTGATGTTATATAGAAACACCCTGTGTTAGACATATTTTATCTCCAGTGATTTCCAATGATTTTTTTTTTTTTTTAATCTTTCATTTATGGTTCCTGTGTGGCATGTGCTTCTCGATATTTACTTGTCTAATCCTGGCAAAATATAGTTCCGAGGGCTATGTAATATTGATTGAGGTCTGTTGAAGCGTTCATGAGAAGAAGACGAAATACTGAAATTAACTTTTCGGAGAAAATAGAGTTCTCTCTATTGCTCGTTTCCCTCCAATAATTGAAGGAAGAATACTTTGAACATCAAAGTTTGCTCTTGTTAATTTATTTATTTAATTATTTACTCATTTATTTTTAATTTTAGATCGCAGAGAAGCCCGTAAGATGTTTATGACAAGAGTAGTTGAAATTTGGATTTCCAATTCACCAGAAAGAGGTAAATCTAATTTGTTATAATTTAACTCATTTCTTGGTTAATTTGGTAAAATGGCTGAATGATGTCTTCATTCAACAAATTGAATGCGAATAAAATATGTGTTTCAGTTTAGTACCGTTATCTACACATGTAAAGTACCGTACACTGAGTATACTTTGGCTTTTGTTTTTAATTTTCAAAATTCCCATTCTAATATCTCCTAAGATTAGGGAGTAGTTTAATTACATTTCTCCTTGTTAAAATTAAATCCTTTGGCTTTCTTTTAAAAGCAGGAAATAATCAGTGTGATCAAGAATGATGATTATAGTTCTAATTTTTTTATGTCATGCTAGATTTTTTATGGTTGGGGTAAATTATGCGTGTATTACAAACTTAGGTGTGAAATCACTTTACCCAATTTAGATGCAAACAAAAATATCATTCAATAGAAACCTCTCTAACTGGATGAATACTTAACATCCAAAAATAAGAGCACCATATTCTTCATTGCGGTAGAGTACTTTTCCGGTACAATACTGCTTAGTTTTAGGAAGAAAATTCTTGCAATTCAGGCACTGTATAATGTACTCATTTAGAAGCTAGTGGGGGTTAATCTTCCTTATTATATCGTACCACTTGTACACCATTTCATCTTTAATATCGGGCCATTTCCAACACTTAGAAAGTATGGGCCAATGTTGCCCCAAAAATTGGGCCAATGTTATCCCACGCAATTAAACGCTTAATAATTTGTGCATAATTGAACGAACATTTAAGGCGTTATCTTATTAATATTCGCTAATGAACATGTTTTTATATTCTACTTACTTGTGCATTGAAGATATGTCACTTTAATGCAATGAACAGAAGTTGTGGAACACGAAATATAATACAATAAATATTTACTTGCTAAAAGTTGCTAGCATTTTGCTTCTCACGTTCCGGAAATAAATCACTAAAGTCAATATTCGTGTTTTCTCAATGTTGTAATACTTCGATCCACAACTTTTCTTATTGGTAGAAAAATTAATAACCATGTAGAAAAAAATCAAATCTTTCTTTTCCTTCGGGCCAAAGTTGCCTTTAAAGGATCAAAGCAGGGTGTGAATTGGCGGGGGGATGCCAGGGATTTCCCCCCTGACAAAAATCTCCCCCCCCTGGATAAGAAAAATTTTATGCCTGGCAGGGATAACTTTTCCCCGTCTGGAGTATTTTTAAATGGACATGAAGATAGAAAGAGGAAACAATTCTTACTTTGCGTAGCTAACCTAAATATTGCTTGAATGAAAATTTATGAAACATCTCACATCTCAACTGTTTTGTACTTGTTAGTATATATATATATATATATATATATATATATATAATGTGTGTGTGTGTGTGGGAGGACGGTGCGCATATGGGTGAAATTCATCCCCCCCTGGGAAAATTTTTCAATTCGCACACTGGGTCAAAGTATACCCAGCTTACGGTATGTTCCTTGTTATTTGCATTAGTTTTAGTATGTAAATTGTCTTAATTTAATTCAAATTTCTAGGACTGGATCAATGAAATCCTTAAGAATACATTTACTGGAATCATTTATATATCATCATTTGTACATTTTATTGCCCTTCCTAATAGCCAGCAAAACACCATGCGAGAGGCTCATAATAATTATCTTGTTGTAGATATACACGCACACACACGTATACGCAACCCTCGATTTATATATATTAGAGTTCTAAAAGAGTTTGAGTCTACAAACAGCATAAAGAGCTCCTTCACGGCTAAATGTTTAGCGTACGCGCCAGTGGCGTAAGTAAAGGCTTGGGGACCTCCCCGCAGACAGCGTGGAGTGGTATTCCTTCTCTACGTCCTACTTCACGATTTAGGAACCCCTTGATGGCTTGAGCCTCCCCGCAATGCGGGGTCTGTGGGGGCCTTATTTACGCCACTGGTACGCGCCTTCACTTGCGTGGGAGACCCTGATTCGATTCCCGGAGGGCGCTCATATGGTTCGTATTCCATGTTAATCAGTAGGTCCAAGTTTCATATAGCCTCGCTGCTGAAGGAATGTCAAACTCAAAATCGTCATCAGCAACAGCAGCAAGAAAATAAAGTGATTAAGATGAATTTGGAAAACTGGATATTGCCAACATCAGCAGCAATAACTCGTCTTCAACGCTGAGGTAGACTATAAAGCACACGCTCGTAAAACTCCTGAATGTGAGTCAAAGATCTCGGCAAGGGTTTAAACCCATCGTCACCACAGATGATTCTCTAAATAAAAAAGAAAATGGAATCCAACCTTGCAATGTTGGGAAATATGAGTGATATATTAGCATTACTCAATCAAATCGAATAATGGTGTACCTCTGGCGCATGGGGTACCTGGTTCAATCCCAGCTCCCGCCAAATAGGCTTTATTGTGGACAAAAATAGTGTGCAGGATTTCTTTGGGATTCCCACGTTTAGTCTCACTTTATTCATTCTACCATTCTCATTAGCACCATCTCCTCAACCTAACCACAACCATGGGATGTTAAACAAAAACAAAGAAGAAAAAACGAGAAAATTATCAAGAAAAAAGAATTCTAATAATGGCGTCACAATTTATTTTAGTAAGATTGAGTTCGTGTTGTTACACTCGTACGAAACAAAATTATATCTATGTTTCAGAAGCGCTTACTTCATGGTTTACAATTTATCATGCACACGTTCTAATTGCCGCGAGTATATAGTTGGATTGGTACCCTGGTCAGGTGAAAGCAGGTCGTGATGCATGCTATCTCAAGCAGTCTACCAAACACATAACATAATCTTCTGTTTATGCAGTGGTGTTTTGATCGTTGAGAATGAGTTCATGTCAAGGTAGCCAATGTTGGCAGCACCTTAAAGTATCATATTTAAAAAAAGAAAGAAATGTTTCACATCTCTCGTCAATACTTCGTCCGAAAACGTGTTCTTCCTCTCACGAGACAACAAAGAAAGTCATACAGTTGCTCGTCTCGCTTTGTAAGCTTCGGCCAATCCATCTGGAGTCCCAATTTATACGGTTTCCAAGCTGGTAAAAGGTGTGTCATATTTCACAATTTTGTCGCCCCGTTAACGTCAATTAATACTAGTGTAAAAGATTTGTGTCATTGAAATGGATAAATGTTAATTAATATTTAATTAGAAATGAATATACAGTATATATACGTACGATAAATGAAATAATATATAACTTATGATTTACTCAATAAAATTATGATGCATTTTATTATAATTTAAGTCCACTACAGAAGAAAATATGACAAATAGGTAGGTCGAGAAAATTTGTCGCCCTGGGCTGTGACCGATGATGACCTATGCTTAAATTTCAGCCCTGGTTACAGAATGTTGGTAAATGGTTTCTGTCTTGAAATTTAATGCTTCTAACAATTTCTCACATGTTTCGCCATTATTGTCTTCAATGGTCGCTTTAGTTAACTTCAAGGATCTTATAAAATAGAGGATCTGCCCTTACAATAAAATCTTGAAGCCATACGTCACAGTTTCGCCACCCTTACTCTGCCCACTCCGCCCAATAAGATCGCAATGTTTTGAGCCAACAATCATGGCGGAAACGAAAGTAGCCAATCAGACAATGGTGGAAACGAGAGTAGCCAATCAGACGTGCCGATGCTCGGTTGTTTTTTTGGCTTCATCGATTTAATAGGATGACGATACATATGGGTAGATCCTCTATTTATAACGTCCTTGGTTAACTCATTGTCTATGACTTGTGGACGTTTTGTATTTGGTGCGCTACATAGCGTGTTACAAAAATTTGTCACAATATATTGGGAATAGATTCCTCACATCGAAATAAGAAAAAAGTTCATATGGATCTGTGGTCGGAATTCCATAGTTTTGTAGTTATAGGATGCCTAAAATAAATAAATAAATAAATAAATAAATAAATAAATAAATAAATAAATAAATAAATAAATAATAATAATAATAATAATAAAGTTGAACTTTAAAGGTCCATAGTTCGACATATCGATCGTAGTCGGGTCAAGACATCACTAAGGAACTAAAATGTCAACTATCCGGTACTTGCACAATCATTTTTAGAGTCTGTTTGGAAGTACTTGATCACTCTGCACCTACCTCTCTAAAAATTGGTGTGCAAGTACTGGAGTTCTTAAACATGGATATTTGGACAGTTCACATTCCAGTTCCTCAGTGATGTCTTCACCCGATATGATCGATCGCATAGTAGTGGAGCTATGAACTTCTAAATTTCACTTGTTTGATGTTTTCGGCATCCTATAACTCCGAAACCATCCACTTTTGAGCACAGGTCCATATGAACTTTTTGTCTTATTTTGGTGTGAGGAATCAGTTCCCAAAATATTGTGACACATTTTTGTTACACCCTGTAGATGGATTCATCATCATTCTCAAATTTGTTAAATTGCCCACCTTTCACTTACCACATCCTCACTGACCATCTAAGATACTTAATTGTTCTAGTTGGTAGATACTGTTTTGGTAAATTGATAAAGACTTAGAGTGATCTTCAAATCATAAAAAAATAATGGTGAAATATTTAACAGGATACAAAATTTATCATGTAGACACAAAAGTAAACTCTGACATTTACAAGATGGTATGAACATTGTAACTACAATAAGGCAACATATCAGAGACTCTAAGAGAAAGATCCAAGCAGTTTCAGGGCTATCAAAACACCTAAATAAATCTAAGTATTCCACTAATTTCATCAAACATTTTGCACAGACCTTCTTCGCTTACAGAAAGACAAGTATACGAATCATTCTTCACCAGAACATAAAACCTGAAATTAAATTTGTATAGAGGTAGTTGAGATAAGCAATGGAACTACATCATAAATTAGAGCAAGCAATAAAATCTTATACGTACTTGTTGCACCGAAATTTCCATACCATTCGATTCAACACTGTTCAATAAACGTCTAACTACTCAATGTTAATGGATATGGTACCACTGTTAGTTTTAACAAGGATGGTGGAAGACACTTGATGCACACTATATTTTTTTTATGTACATCTTTCCAATTCCAGAGCTTTGATTTGATTTTCAGTTTACCGTTCCGTTCAGCAGTAAGGCTATATGAGACGTGGACCTACAGTTTTAATGTGGAATCCGAACCACACGAGCTCCCACCGGAAATCGAACTTGAGTCTCCCAAGCCAAAGGCGCATACTCTAACCGCTTAGCCACGAACGTACTCTCCTCATAAAAGTAAAAAGACACACCATATTTAAACCTTCAATGGTAAGTTATTCTTTTTTATCGGGCCCAAGAAAAAGAAGAAGAAGAAGAAATGAAGTAAGTTGCAGCTCTATTGATAATTCGGAGGATTATATGAATAAACAAGCAGTGAGGTTTGGGAAATATATATTGCTTTTTTATACGAATTAATATGTTAATATTGTAAGGATACCTACCTTTCAGTGTGTATTATTTCTTCAAGTACATGTTATAACTGTAAAACACGTGATATTGTTTATAAACATCAACGCAAGCAGACGATACACGGAAATAACAGGAAGACACATAGCCGACGAGGTGTAACTCGAAGGTGATCGACTCTTCCAGAAGCCATTCATAAAAGGGGAGCTGGAGAAGACCGAATTATCAGTTGACTACTGCTCACCTAACGTACAACACCAACTTCTGAGATCACATTGGACAAAGGAGTTTTTGTACCTTACATAATCTCCGATAGCTGCGAAAGAGATTCCTTATCACAACCCACTTCGAGGGGTGCTTTGGGCGAAGGAATATCCTTATAAACCATCTCTTACAGTTGTGGCGATTCCTTTATGAAAATCCTGGAGGCCGCATTGGGCAAAAGGGTTATCCGTGCATACCTAATTTCAACCTTTATCAGGAACCGCAGTGGGTCAGTGGTAGAGCGTTCACCTCTGGTGCCTGGGGTTCTTGGTTCAATCCCAGCTCGCGCCAAGTGAACTTTGTGGTGGACAAACACAATGTGCGTGGGTTTTCTCGTGGTTCTCCCATTTCCTTCATTCCATCATTTTTCATTCATTTCTTTTCCATCACCGTCTCCTTTAGCCTAACTGGCATAATCGTGGTACGTAAAACTTAAAGATTTCATTTTCCAAACTTTATCAACTAAAGCCACTTTACGTATGATAAGGACTAACATTGAAAACACTAAGTTACATTAACAAAGAAATTCTGTAATATTCCATGGAGGATTATTTTTATAATAAAATTGTTGAAGGGCTAATCCCGGACTATTATTATTATTGACTCTACCAATAAACATTACAATATGCGTACATTCATGTATTATCTGAGATACCTCTCTTCTTCTACAGTTTATTTCCAATTTAAAGTAAAGCACACACACCTGTATGATGCTGCTTTGATGGTTCCATGTTTGACCCACCTTCAATAACGTGCCTGTTTAATTGTAAAGACTACAAACAGAATACTACAAGAGAACACACTTATTAATATTGGGTTACATTTCTTTCCAACTTGTAACGAAAGATGTAGAAAACGTATAGTCCTGGCAGGTAGAAACCCGATGTAGGTTTCCTGGTTATATTATTGTTCATTTACATTAGACGCATTGAGATCATATTAATCCTTGGACTACCAACGGGGAGTAATTTGTGCCCAGCACAGTATATTTTTTTGTAATTGCTCTTCTAATTGTTTCTTTGAAATTGTGAGAAAATATATTATTGCTCAACATGTTTAGCTAAAGCGAATACCTTGCGGTGGTTCAAATTGAACGTTAGTATGTACCGTAAAATTTGCTATTTTAAGTTAGTGAGCACAAAGTATCCCTCCTTCGTTGGTAGGAGATGTGACTGTCACTTAGCAGGGTCACTCCTAGATGGCAGTATAATAAATAGCTGTTAGTCTTTATCCTGAGTACTTCTCACTTTCGTCTCTGTAGATTTTTTAGATAGTTCCTAATTTGTTTCTTTTGCGAGATGTATTTAATCTTAACAAGTGGGCACAAAATGACCGTTCTTTGATAATCCAGGGTATCTATCGGTCACGAAAGCCATGAATGTCACGAAAAAGTCACGAAATCAGAAAACGGTCATGAAAGTCACGAAAAAGTCACGAAATTTAGCTTTTCGGTCACGATTTTTTTTTAACTGTACAAATGTAAGTACAGATTGGAAAATTTTGTTCTATAAAACGTCAAAATTCACCACCAAATATGTCTATGGTCGGGTTTAGATGCTACCAAATCGCAAGCAAAGTACGTTTCTATCGCATGGATAAAAATTCGACCTAATTCGCACCCAAATTCACTCTTGAAACTGTTAGGAAATTTTATGATTTGGTAAAGAAAAGGCCACGAAATTTCATTTTGGAATTTTAGTAGACACCCTGTAATCCGTGTTACAAAAATTACCCAGGTAGTGCGACAATTAATTTCTTGCTTCAAATGCTGCATACAAAAATTTGCTAGAATACAAAATATTATCATATTCACACAAAGTAGTCACGTATTTATTATTTATGGTTATTACGAGGCGTATCCGGTAAGTAAGTACAGTTTTGGAAAAAAAAAAATATAGTAAACATATTTTTAAAAAAAACGATTTTATCGTCACAAGAAAGAGCATATCTTACACTACTTTTACCATAGTTTCCACCGTTGTTGAGCCATTTGTCGTGGCGGTGGATCAACTTATCTAGTCCTTCCTCATAGAACGATGCCGCCAGTGTATTTGACACTATATGCCGCCAGTGATGATAACCATTGGTGCACAACGAGTTTCACTTCGTCGGGAATTCGCTTGAAAGCGTTGTCGTAGTGAAACGTCTGTTCTCACGGATTTTTCCATCGATTTTCCTCACCAAGTCAACGTTGACTACAGAAGACCGACCACTCCGGGGCTCATCGTGGACATTAGTTCGACCCTCATTAAACATCCCAACCCACTTTCTCACCATTCCGTCAGTCATTGCGTTTTCATCATAAACATCTTTAATTTGACGATGAATTTCTGCCAGTTTCACATTCTTTGCATTTAAAAATCGAATTACCTAACGAATCTCACAGTCGGTGGAATCGTCAATTGTCTTAGACATTTTAAACTTGCACTGTAAACAGACAACACTACGCAGAGCAACCAAAATGGCGTCAGTTGAGAGTAAACGAACAAGAACGACTAGCGCGCATGCGCGGAATGCCGATCGCAGCGCAGCAACAGCGGGAATGGGAAAGGATGCTTACTTTCCGGATACTCCTCGTATTGACAAGGAAGAGCACTTTATTGAAATAAATAGTTATGAAAGAAAATGTATTGTGATGAAACTGTATACTTAACAATACAAATTCTTGGTTTAATAACTTTTATCTTGATCTGCAGGAAGCAATAAGCGAATTCAAACACTAGTAGAAACTTTACTCAAACTATGGTCAAATTCAACTTCAGAAGGTAAGTTCATTCTATTAACACTAGAAAATAATAATAATTGTATATTTATGTATTGATAAGAGTGGCATCACAGCCAAAACCTTGATTTTGTAACATAAAAGAAAAAAGATATGTAAATAAATAAGTCATGATAAGTACAAGATTTGTCCTAAAAGTAGTAGAACTGATTTTTTCCCACCAAAACATGATGAAGAAGGGGGACTTTACTCAGCTGGTTGGGTGGTAGGGGTTCTTAGTCGCCCCACATCTCCAAGCCTTCACGGAGTGTAGATCGAGTTCAAGGTGAACCCCTTTCAAAGTGCCTTGTCATCTTCACAATAAATCGTTTGTTAGAGCAGCGTTACGCGATGAAGTTTTGCGTCAAAATGGGTAAAACTGCGAGTGAGACCCATGACATGATCAAGGCTACTTGTGGGAGTGGCCCCGAAAAAATCCCGAGTGAGCAAGTCAAAAATGAAATTGATGTTAATAATCTTTTCTGACTGCAAAGGAGTGGTTCACAGGGAGTTTGTACCACCTCTGTGCATGCTGCATTCTACGTGGAAGTACTTGAAAGATTCAGAAAACGAGTCGCCCGAGTCCTTCCAGCAATCGGTGGATCATGGAAGTTTCATCACGATAATGCGCCGAGCCACACCGCCTTTGCTGTCATGGACTATCTGACCAAACATGGCATCACACAGTCTTCCCAGCCACCCTACAGCCCAGATATCTCTCCTGCAAACTTCTTCCTCTTCCTCGACTCTAAAAGGATCATGAAAAGACGGCACCATGGCTCGATCCAAACCATTCAAGAGGCCGTAACGAGGGAGCTGAAGAGCATTCTAGTTTTTGAATTCCATGAAGTTTACAGTGATTGTCAGAGTCGCTGGTAAATCTGTGTTTATGCAGAAGGGGGCAAAGTTTGAAAACTACTAAGTCAATGTGTCAAAATTCTGATTTTTTAAAAATTCAGTCCTACTATTTTCCTGACAAAACCTGTATATTAGACAAAATTTAATAACATGCAAGAAGGAACTTAAAGTATTAATTTATAAAACACAAAAATTACGTAAATGTTAACAATACAATATACTGTACTTGCATAGAATTGTCCTAGAAGGAAAGAAAAAGAAAACATTCAACACTTTAAAATATTGATTTAAATTACAAAAGTTTATTTATAGTAATAATTTTTAATTCTGTACTCATTATTGAGGAAAATAAGATACAACTAAAACCTTCAACAATTGGCCACATTAAAATAAGAAAAAGAAGCCGAGTATAAGAAAAAAGTAATGGAAAATATATATTCCACAAAAATTAAAAACATGACAAATCCCATAAAATTATAACTAGTAAAACACAAACCTTATGTAGAAATTAACGACACAAACTATGAATATCCCTAGAAGAAAAATGACTTATTCATTAGCAATATGATTGAGATATTGATTTTTAATTTGAGGTAATTGTTTGAATAAATCAAGTATTCAAATTTCTTGTTAACCCCCTTGTGTTCCAGGTGTCATTCATTTTCCTATGTGCGAGTTGTAATATCAGGTTTTCATTTACTGTTAAAAGATGGTCTACATCGTTATACAGGGCATAGTTATTGTGCTCACATGAGGAGAGCATTCACATTACTGATAAAACCGATTATTTGCATTGTGGAACATTTGGACTGAAAATGGGAAATTCTGCTGTTCTGAAGGGATTTCATGCTGCTTCAGGTTGCCAACACTGGTCGCTGATAAAAGACTTTTTTTCCTTTTCTGATCTCGAAATAGATCTCGAAGTTTCTCATTGTTTATCGTCAAATCAAACACATGCGTGTTGTATTTCAATACTCCCTTAGGCCTGCATCTACTGAGGCAACACATTTCTTTTGTCTTTTCTGTCAGTAAAGTGCTGTCACCTAAGGAGAAAAAGTAGAACTAAATCTTGGCTTGCAACCACTAATAAATTTCATCATCTCCAGGATTAATACGACCCTTAATAAAGGATACGTTTTCATTACATCCACATGGATATCACTGGTACGCTAGTCATCTAAGGAGAAATAGTAGAACTAAATCTTGCCTTGCATCCACTTACAAATTTCATCATCTCCAGGATTAATACGACCCTTAATAAAGGATACGTTTTCATGACATCCACATGGATATCAATGGTACGCTAGTCATCTAAGGAGAAATAGTAGAACTAAGTCTTGCCTTGCATCCATAACAAATTTCATCATCTCCAGGATTAATACGACCCTTAATAAGGGATACGTTTTCATTACATCCACATGGATATCAATGGTATGCTAGTCATCTAAGGAGAAATAGTAGAACTAAGTCTTGCCTTGCATCCACTAACAAATTTCATCATCTCCAGGATTAATACGACCCTTAATAAGGGATACGTTTTCATGACATCCAGATGGATATCACTGGTACGCTAGTCATCTAAGGAGAAATAGTAGAACTAAATCTTGCCTTGCATCCACTTACAAATTTCATCATCTCCAGGATTAATACGACCCTTAATAAGGGATACGTTTTCATGACATCCAGATGGATATCACTGGTACGCTAGTCATCTAAGGAGAAATAGTAGAACTAAATCTTGCCTTGCATCCAATTACAAATTTCATCATCTCCAGGATTAATACGACCCTTAATAAGGGATACGTTTTCATTACATCCACATGGATATCACTGGTACGCTAGTCATCTAAGGAGAAATAGTAGAACTAAATCTTGCCTTGCATCCACTTACAAATTTCATCATCTCCAGGATTAATACGACCCTTAATAAGGGATACGTTTTCATGACATCCACATGGATATCAATGGTACGCTAGTCATCTAAGGAGAAATAGTAGAACTAAATCTTGCCTTGCATCCACTTACAAATTTCATCATCTCCAGGATTAATACGACCCTTAATAAGGGATACGTTTTCATTACATCCAGATGGATATCAATGGTACGCTAGTCATCTAAGGAGAAATAGTAGAACTAAATCTTGCCTTGCATCCACTTACAAATTTCATCATCTCCAGGATTAATACGACCCTTAATAAAGGATACGTTTTCATTACATCCAGATGGATATCACTGGTACGCTAGTCATCTAAGGAGAAATAGTAGAACTAAATCTTGCCTTGCATCCACTTACAAATTTCATCATCTCCAGGATTAATACGACCCTTAATAAGGGATACGTTTTCATTACATCCACATGGATATCACTGGTACGCTAGTCATCTAAGGAGAAATAGTAGAACTAAGTCTTGCCTTGCATCCACTTACAAATTTCATCATCTCCAGGATTAATACGACCCTTAATAAGGGATACGTTTTCATTACATCCACATGGATATCACTGGTACGCTAGTCATCTAAGGAGAAATAGTAGAACTAAATCTTGCCTTGCATCCACTTACAAATTTCATCATCTCCAGGATTAATACGACCCTTAATAAGGGATACGTTTTCATGACATCCAGATGGATATCACTGGTACGCTAGTCATCTAAGGAGAAATAGTAGAACTAAATCTTGCCTTGCATCCACTTACAAATTTCATCATCTCCAGGATTAATACGACCCTTAATAAGGGATACGTTTTCATTACATCCAGATGGATATCAATGGTACGCTAGTCATCTAAGGAGAAATAGTAGAACTAAATCTTGCCTTGCATCCACTTACAAATTTCATCATCTCCAGGATGAATACGACCCTTAATAAAGGATACGTTTTCATGACATCCAGATGGATATCACTGGTACGCTAGTCATCTAAGGAGAAATAGTAGAACTAAATCTTGCCTTGCATCCACTAACAAATTTCATCATCTCCAGGATTAATACGACCCTTAATAAAGGATACGTTTTCATGACATCCACATGGATATCAATGGTACGCTAGTCATCTAAGGAGAAATAGTAGAACTAAGTCTTGCCTTGCATCCACTAAAAAATTTCATCATCTCCAGGATTAATATGACCCTTAATAAAGGATACGTTTTCATGACATCCACATGGATATCAATGGTACGCTAGTCATCTAAGGAGAAATAGTAGAACTAAGTCTTGCTTTGCATCCACTAAAAAATTTCATCATCTCCAGGATTAATACGACCCTTAATAAAGGATACGTTTTCATGACATCCACATGGATATCAATGGTACGCTAGTCATCTAAGGAGAAATAGTAGAACTAAGTCTTGTCTTGCATCCACTAAAAAATTTCATCATCTCCAGGATGAATACGACCCTTAATAAAGGATACGTTTTCATGACATCCAGATGGATATCACTGGTACGCTAGTCATCTAAGGAGAAATAGTAGAACTAAATCTTGCCTTGCATCCACTTACAAATTTCATCATCTCCAGGATTAATACGACCCTTAATAAGGGATACGTTTTCATGACATCCAGATGGATATCACTGGTACGCTAGTCATCTAAGGAGAAATAGTAGAACTAAATCTTGCCTTGCATCCACTTACAAATTTCATCATCTCCAGGATTAATACGACCCTTAATAAGGGATACGTTTTCATTACATCCACATGGATATCACTGGTACGCTAGTCATCTAAGGAGAAATAGTAGAACTAAATCTTGCCTTGCATCCACTTACAAATTTCATCATCTCCAGGATTAATACGACCCTTAATAAGGGATACGTTTTCATGACATCCAGATGGATATCACTGATACGCTAGTCATCTAAGGAGAAATAGTAGAACTAAATCTTGCCTTGCATCCACTTACAAATTTCATCATCTCCAGGATTAATACGACCCTTAATAAGGGATACGTTTTCATTACATCCACATGGATATCACTGGTACGCTAGTCATCTAAGGAGAAATAGTAGAACTAAATCTTGCCTTGCATCCACTAACAAATTTCATCATCTCCAGGATTAATACGACCCTTAATAAAGGATACGTTTTCATTACATCCAGATGGATATCACTGGTACGCTAGTCATCTAAGGAGAAATAGTAGAACTAAATCTTGCCTTGCATCCACTAACAAATTTCATCATCTCCAGGATTAATACGACCCTTAATAAAGGATACGTTTTCATGACATCCACATGGATGTCACTGGTATTTTGCAACGGAGTATTTTATGACATCCACATGGATGTCACTGGTATTTTGTAACGGAGTATTTTATGACATAAACATGGATGTCACTGGTATTTTGCAACGGAGTATTTTATGACATCCCCACGGACGTCACTGATATTTTGCAATGGAGTATTTTATGATATAAACATGGATGTCACTGGTATTTTGCAACGGAGTATTTTATGACATCCACATGGATGTCACTGGTATTTTGCAACGGAGTATTTTATGACATAAACATGGATGTCACTGGTACCCAAGGGGCTAACCGTTAAAATATTTTTTATATATTAGGATGCCAATCAAATTATAGTTAAAAGAAGAAAGTCAAAAATGTCTAGGGTTATAAGATGGAGTTGTGATGTACAATAAATCGATTACATCAATCTTACAATCAATTATACTGTAAATATTTTTTTTATCTGCTGTAAAATTTATTCTTTCAACAAGGGGTATTAAATTCCTATTCCATATCAAAGTAATATATTCTATGTGGAATCTAACATAAGCACAATATAGAACTTTACAGGATAAAACATTTTAAAGTCTTTTGCAATCCATTTAATAAGATTTAAGTTCCTCCTTACCTTTGATAAAACATAATCAACATGTTCATTAAGCAATAATTTATTATCTATAGCGATTTCAAGATTTTTGGTAGTTGAAATCAATTCAATTTTATGATCGCTGATTTTATTGTGATAAACTGATACATTGGTTTTTCTCGAATATAATATTGTTTTAATTTTGTTTGTATTCAGGGATAGTAAATTGTTTTGGGGATATTCAAAAATTTAGACTGAATACCTGTCAGATTGCATACATCTTTAACGATACGTTAAAAATTGAGAGAACTTAACTGAAAGTTTTAATACATCCACCGTGCAGCTAAAATCTGATACCATCACCTATGATTTGCTTCAGTCTCTGCAGAACTCTTCAAATCATGTTAAGTAAGTTCCAAAAGGGGCTTGTGAGGACCACATATCACAATTTATTTTTTACCAAAAACAAGAGGAGTTCTATAGCGACAGCATCATATTGTTGCCAGAAAAATGGCAGTAGGGCATCGAAACAAAATGGTACACGTGTGATTTCATAATGTTATTTTAAAATAAAATAAATGTCTTCTCTATTTTGATCAGCAAAGGCTCAATATTTTCTAGACAACCTTATATACTACACTTTCAGTTTTAATATTAATAAAATTTCACGTTTTCACAGATCAAAAGGAAGTAAGAAATGTAATATCTCAAGTGGTAAACGAAGTGAGTGAAATACCACTCTCTGGTAAGTACTGTTATTATATGAGATTGTTTTAATTTTAGGTTTTAATTTGGGTATGTGTAGTGAGAGATATAATAATTAAATTTTATATATTAAATTTAAAAACAGCTCTAATAGAGTTAATTTTTTATGTGAATTTATGTGTTTGTGAATGAACTATTTTATGCATTTGGTAAGCTTAGCATAAATAGATTTTTTTGATACATACTTGGTATGTTTTGATAAGAATGAAGCTTTTATTTTTATGCTATTGATTGTTGTTTAGCTTTGACCCTGATGTGGTTTTAGTTGTTGACGAATTATAACCTTGGAGATAGATTATTGATGACTAGTAGTTTTTTACAAGTCATATAGTGGTTATGATGAATTTTTATTGTTTTGGTGGTGTTAAACTTGATAGGAGTTGTTATGTTTATGATGATGATAGATAGATATATTTATATTGATTTAATTTTATGAACTATTTAAATTGCATTAATTTTTGGATTTGTTGGAACTTTTTTTTTAATTATTTAATTTTTTGTATTAGGATTTTTGTTGAGGTTGATAATTTAATAGTTTGTGGACGTGACGTAAAGCCACGTGCAGTAATAAAGTATTTTGAGTAAAATTAAATTTAACTTAAAAATAAAATTTAAAATTGGTATTGCAACAGTACATTAATTACTCCATAAATTGTGAAAATTTTGAATACTACATGCAATTATCTCTACAGCTGATTCTGTTCTTTTTTTTTTTTTTTAGCATCAGCCACATTTTTTGAACAGCTTAATATATATCGGATGTTTTAAAAATGGCAACCACGGACTTCAAAGCACTATTCTACAAGTCCAAATAAAGCAAAGAATGTATATAATTGTATACCGTTCGGGTTTTCGTTTATAGACACGAATTGCACTAGGTGGCAACATCGCAGATAAAAAAGAACGGAGAATAGGTTTACCAATCCATCAAGTAGTTACATCGATTCTTTCCAGATGGCAGTTAAGTCGGCAGTTTAACACTAGCACCACTTATTAGTAAAGTAATCGATGTAACTGTCTGATGGATTCGTAGAGAAATGCTAATGGTTTCAAGTTAATCTGCAACGTTGCCACATAGTAAAACCTTTGATTTCCTATAGCGGCTGGTCAAGGTCCCGGAGAGTATACCATTGTATGATATTTTTGCTCTATTTTGACCTGAAAAATAGCGCTAATTTGTCCGCGGGCGACATTTTTACAACACCCTATATATATATATATATATATATATATATATATATATATATATATATATATATATAGGTAGATAGATAGATAGGTAAATATAGGGTGTTTCAAACAACACCGACAATGTTTGAGAGGTGATTCCTAACACTAAGACAATACAAAAAGTATAGACTAACCTGGGTGCACAAATGCTTTCTTGCGGAGTTATTAACTAACTAACTAACTAACTCTATGGCCTATGGAACCCGGAGGTTCAGTGCCGCGTTCACAAAAGCTCTCCACTGACTTCTATTCTTAGCTAATTGGATCCAGTTTCTACTTTGTATTCCTATCTCTGCGAGATCCATCTTAATATTATCCTCCCATCTGCGCCTAGGTCTTCCTAATGGTCGTTTTCCTATGGGTCTACCAGTCAAGACTTTAAAAGCGTTTCTACTTTCTTCCATTCTAGCTACATGACCTGCCCACCTAAGCCTCCTAGACTTGACGACCCTAACAATGTTGGGTAAACCGTATAAACTATGTAGTTCCTCGTTATGAAGCTTCCGCCATTCCCCATTCTCGTTCCTCTTGGGTCCGAATATTCTTCTCAGGATCCTGTTCTCAAATACTTTCAGTCTATGTTCTTCCCTCAGAGTAAGCGACCATGTTTCGCAACCATACAGAACAACAGGCATGATTATCGTTTTATATATTTTAAGCTTCAAATTCCTCGACAGAATTCGCGACGACAAGAGATTTTGAACCGATTAATAACACGAATTCCCTGCTTTTAGTCGACATTTAATTTCTTCGTGAATATGATTTTCGTCTGTTAATATTTGAATATTTGAAAGTATTCACTTTATCAAAAGTATTATTTAATATTTTAACGCCTCCACAATTTGCCGTATTACGGTCCCGACGCACTTCCATGTATTTAGTTTTCTCTGCATTTACTTCTAAACCCATGTCCCTGCAAGCGTTTAATAAGATCTCTGCATTTCTTTCTATTGTTCTCCTATCATCCCCTATTAAATTTACATCATCAGCATATGCCATAACCTGGTGAATGCCGTTCAACTCTAGGCCCTGGTTGCTATCTTTGATTTTCCTTATGGCGTATTCCAGCACAAAGTTAAATAATAATGGCGACAACGCATCTCCTTGTTTCAGGCCATTTTCGACGTGGAAGCTCGTGGACAAAAATTTTCCTACCCGGACTTTACTTTGGGATTCACTTAAACATATCTTAATTAATCTAATTAGCTTTCTCGGTATTCCAAGCTCTGTAAGAACGTTGTATAATGTTTCTCTCCTAACCGAGTCGTAAGCCTTTCTAAAATCAATAAATAGTTGATGTACCGGGGTATTGTATTCCCACTTCTTTTCGAGTATTTGGCGAATGGTAAATATATGGTCGATAGTTGATCGATTTCGTCTAAATCCGCACTGATAATCTCCAATAATTTCATCTGCGTATGGGGTCAATCTTGCTAACAGAATATTTGAAAGGATTTTATAGGATGTTGACAGAAGAGAAATGCCTCGATAATTATTACAGTCAGTTTTGTCGCCTTTCTTGTGAATTGGAACAATGATTGACTCTTTCCACTCTTGTGGCAATTCTTCCTTGTTCCAGATAAGGAGAATGAGTTTGTGTATCTTGTTCCACAATTTTTCGCCTCCAGCTAAAATTAACTCAGCCGGAATTTCATCTACACCCGGAGATTTGTGTTTCTTTAATTTCTTTATAGCGGCTTCCACTTCTATTCGATTGGGTTCTGGAATATACGGTTCTGCGGTGTGTATCTCCTTTTCTCCACGCACATTAGTTTTTGGCTGCGTGTTCAGCAAATCGTCAAAGAAATCTTTCCATCTATTTAAGAGGCTATCCGTATCAGTGAGAACTGTTCCGTCAGATTTCTTTAATATATAAGCACGAGGTTGATAGCCTTTCTTAAATTCGCTGATCCCCTTATACATGTCCCGAACATTCTTATTTTTACTATTATCTTCAAGTTCCTTAATTTTAGCTTTCAAAAAATCCCGTTTCTTTGTTCTAAAAGTTTTGGAAGTTTCCCGCCTGATATCTGCGAAATTTTGTGTAGTTATTTCATTCGGATTTTGTAGCCAGCGTAATTTTGCCTGTTTTCTCTTCTCTACTAGTTTAATGCATTCTTGGTCGAACCATGGTTTGTTCCTACGTATTTCCGCGTGTCCTAATTTTTCTATTGCTGAACTTTTAATGCTATCTCTAATTTCAATCCAAGTATCCTCAACACTAGTGCACTCCGAGTCTTCTAAAACCGAGAATCTATTCGAAACTTCAATCTGGTATTCCTCTCTTACCTGGCTCTCTTCTAATTTCTTTAAATTAAATCTCTCCGTTTTCGGAGATTGAGTATTACATTTATTCAACGATAATCTCTCCCGTATTATCGCTGCTACCAGGTAGTGATCTTTGTCACAATCAGCCCCTCTAAACGACCGGACGTCAATTATGCTAGATTGTCTTCTTCTATCTACTAAAACGTGATCAATTTGATTATGTGTTTTTCCGTCTGGTGATGTCCAAGTGTATTTATGAACGTCGCGATGTGGGAATTTTGTACTCTTCACGATTAGGTTTTTGGATGTTGCAAAGTTCACGAGTCTAACACCGTTGTCATTACTTTCCTTATGCAAACTTTCGTTCCCTATAATCGGTTTGAAAATATCCTCTCGTCCTACCTTCGCATTGAAATCCCCTAATAGAATCTTCATATGGTATCGCGGGAGTTGATCAAATATCCGTTCCACTTCTTCGTAAAAACTATCTTTTATATCGTCACCCTTATCTTCAGTTGGAGCATGTACATTTAAAACAACAATATCACACCACCGTCCCTTAAGAGTAATAAAAGAAAGTCTGTCAGTAACAAATTCAACCCGTTTAATTGCTGGTAATATTCGTTTGTGAACGAAAAACCCTGTTCCTAACTGGTGATTTTTATTTCCTTCCCCGTAAAAGAACGTAAAATTTCCGGAATTCTCAGATCCATTTCCTTCCCACCTAACTTCCCGAACTCCTACTAAGTCCATCCTGTATTTCTCTAACTCACTCGTTACCGATTTTAACGCGCCTGCCCTATAAAGACTTCTAATATTCCATGTTCCAAATCTCATGTCCATTTTCTTTTGCTGATGTCGTGCCAAGTTATCAGTCCTTGTCCGAGGCTTTTGTGAATGTTTCTGAACAAGTACCCTTTTTTACAGGATGAGGGTGTTAGCCTTACCCAAACCCCCAAGCTGGAGGACCACTCCTAGTCGTCTGTCCGCGACTGCTTATTCAGTATATTCGCAGCTAACCTCTATATCTAGAGGCCTTCTCCTCGATCCGCAACCTGAGGACGCGCCATGCCGTGGTGACAGGAACCCACAGGCTGCTGAAAGCATGAAAAAATGAACTTTAAAGGTCTATCGCTCCAATACTATGGATCCTAACGTAGCCGGTTCAAGACTTCACTTTGAAACTAGTATGCATCCTATCCAAATATTTATGTTTCAGAATCCTGCAGTACTTCCACAACAATTTTTATGGAGGTAGTTGGTGAGTACTTCAAATTATGTGCCCGTAGCTAAACTCCCTTTCTAAAAATTGTTGCGTAAATACCGCAGGGTTCTGAAACATTGATTTTTGGAAAGGGCACATTTTAGATCCTAAGTGAAGTCTTGACCCGACTACGGTAGGTCCCATAGGATTGGAGCTATGGACCTTTAAAATTCATTTTTCCAAGTGTTCGGCAGCCTACAACTCCGAAATTAAGCATTTGTGCACCCAGGTTGGCCTATACTTTTTGTATTATCTTTGTGTCAGGAATCACCTCCCAAACGTTGTCGGTGTTGTTTTGAAAAACCCTGTATATAAGGTATTTAAACTTAATTATAGTTACTTTTAAAAATAATGAATTTCTTATTTAAATTTGGTTTATTCATACTCTGAAGATAAATGCTATATACATACGGAAAACAACATTCTGGTTTTTAAAATATTAAAGGTTCACTCCACACCATATTTTACATCGTGTTCCAAATTTTATTAGAAACTGTTAAGGAAAAGATAAAGTTGATAATACCAGACTATCTAATCTAATCTATCTATCTATCTCATATAAATAAAATAAAGAGTTTCTTTGTGTGTTTGTCTGTCTGTCTGTGTGCGGCCTGGGGACCAGACGAGTGGACCGAGAATTACCAAATTTGAGTCAGGGGTTCCTTGGCCCAGGCCCCACATCAAAATGAAGCCCTTTTTTAAAATTTCGAACGAGGGGAGTCTAAGGGGGGCGTTTACCGGAACCGGCTTCGGAACCAGACAAATTGACCGAGAGTAACTAAATATTAGTCACGAATACCTTGGTCCAGGCTCCAGACTAGAGTTACACTTTTTTTTGTCAAAATTGGAACCAGGGGGGATCTCAGGGGGCGTTTACCGGGACATGTAAAAGTAGTAGTAAATAGCCGATATTAGTATTAAATCCATAGTTTTCGCGGTCGCTGAGAGTAACGATGATACTCCTAGAGGCGTTGACTTCCAAATACAGCTCCTGGGCAAAGCATGGGTATATTCAACTAGTTATAGTCTATGATATTGAACAGACTGGTAAATCTACCTGAAAACAATGAGCTACGTTCTTTATTACCTTTTGTCAAGTGATTTCAGTACATTTGGTGATGCATGGTGACCTACGAGAAACGTTATAATATTATTTTATTGATACAAACTCTCGAAATGGATACATGGGGAAGGTAGAAGAGGCTTAAGCATGACGATGATTATATCATTGCCATGAAGTCGAAGTCAGGAAAGTATGAAGCTTTTACCTCCAGACGCTTTTAGGCCTTCAATGCCTGTCTCAAAAGGAAGACAACTTTGTTTTTCTTACTGCTCTACCGAAATTTTGTATCGTAGTCACTGAAATGATACTTTTTGTAGTATTACAGTTTCAGTGCGTGGATGGTATATATATATATATATATATATATATATATATTCTAAAATAAGTCTGAAGAGTAATATGAGGCTGCAAGATCTTACTAAAACTTCAGTTTTCATGTGATAAAGCACTTGTCGCATCGTGGGGATGAGTTTAAAGATTCTCTCCTGGTTTTAAAAAAAAAAAATTCGTGTTCAGCCACGTTGTCACGATGTGTTTCACCTCAACATCTGAAGCAAAGCGACGGTCTCCTAGGTACCCCTGCAAGTGCGGGAATGGGTAAAAGTCGCTTGGAGCGAGGTCCGGGCTGTAGGGTGAGTGGTCGATGATGTCCCAGCAAAACTGCTATAAAAGCGTGGTGGTCTTCTGGCCACTGCGCTCCTCGTCGGTGACGTTTTCTCTGTACTAACCGTAAACTTTCGACACCATTTTGCTACATGCTGACGAGATATTACAGTCTCTCTGTAAATTTCTACCACCTGCTTTTGAATTTCAGCAGCGGTTACATGTTTCGCCCATAGAAATCGAATAATTGAACGGACTTCTTCGCGAGACCAGTTTTCCAAAATAGTCGCAATTTGTGTTTACATACAACTAGCGCCATACAACTAGGTGGCGGGTGGCCGAAACTCTTGGACAGTTGCCAACTCCATGTATTAAAATTACCGCGCTCGCTTCATTCCTCTGTAACAGACGAAACTCCAGATATACTTGCCTTGTAACCTTGGTTTCCGATCCTCCCTTATGTATATATATATGTTGAATATGTTTATTTATACCTGACATTTGATTTTCATATATTGATTGTCAATAAAAGAAGCCTAAGATATTTGAATTTGTTTTCTGACTTGTGTACTATATTTTAAACTTGTAAGTTTTTAATTTATTAATTTAAAGTTCTATTAGATATTTCTAAGTGTTTTCTATAAAGTATATCTAATTGTTTATTCCATGTATGGAATAGAATATTAATAATCTAGTAATAAACAAATGAAAGTTTTCTTTCAATTCATTTCTCTTTTTCATTGACTACAGACTTTGTATTTTAAGTGTGCCCCTGCTGGCACTACTGCCGATGCATTTTTCCCGTACCTCCCTCGAGAGAAGAGGGACAAATTGCTGTGGCTGAGATCCTTCAATGGTTGGATGCGGCCAGAGTTTCCACCAGGGATGTACGCAGGAATTTATTTCGGGAGGGGTCTAAAGCGTTTTGGGGGGTCCAAATATAAGTTGAGGCTAAATTATATGAACATTTCTAAAATTGCCCCTAAAAGCGGACCACATTTAAAAAGTCGGGATTTCGGGGGGATCCGGACCCCCAGGACCCACCCCCTGCGTACGCCCCTGGTTGCCACATTGAATTACTTCACGAGCTTCAGTATGCATTGTTTTGGTATCAATTCTACATTATCTACGATCTTCACTCGCCAAGACCAACCGATTGAATGACAAATTAAGAACGCAGCTGAGGTAATTCACTTCTTTCCTCAAAGCAAAAGGGAGGGTTTCCTCCGTAAGAGGTTGGCGGGGAAGGGGACGAAGTATGTTTCACATATTTTCCGAGGAGACACTTGAAATACAAAGGCTCTAGCAAAATCGTTGCTGACTTAATATTGGCAGATTTTTTAAATTCTTTTAATACTTGAAGAATGAGTGAACTTTTGCGATTTCCAGGAGTATTTTACAATCAGCTGATCTTTTAATTAATTTTCTTTTTTTCGTATCGACCAGAAAAAGACGACCAGGAAGCACTAGCGAAAGTATTTATGGAATTGTGGAACATCACTAAACACTATCCAAGTGAGTAAACTTTTAATCACAATCTAACACTTTATACTGTTATAATACTTAAAGGTTTCTAACGATGTTGACTTGTAATTTCTACTGTAAACTATCCTTCATATTCATTTGATTAGTTTTTTTTCAGTTCCATTAGAAGAAAATGTAAAGTTTATCGCTTTTTATATATTTTACATCAAAAGTAACTTAAAAAGAAGCAAGAATGAAAAGTTTATACCTATCATATTCTGCTTATCGATAACTCAATTATAACATTACAGTCACTATCACATTATTTATTTTTTATTTTTATTTATTTATTTATTTGCAATACATAATTTTACAATTTTTCACAAGGAACAACCCTTGTATAGCTAGACATATTTATAAAACGAAAGAAAGAAAGATAGAAAGTGAAATCTGACAACATTACTATTTTTTGTGCGCAGTTCTGTACATTATGACAGTTTGTCAACGGCTTATCAGATGAAACTGATAAAACCGGAAAAGTGTGTGCAAATTCATTGCAGTCCTTTTACTTTGGAGATTAGATTTATATAATTACTCAAAGTCAACAGTAATAATAATTAATAACATTTCAAGATGGTCAAGTTGAAGAATAAGGGTGCACACGGACAAAATCACATAAAATGCTGTAATGAATCAAACAGGTCCATTACAGGTTTTTACTGCAGAGGTTATATCCTAAGGCACTTACTGGAATTGAAGGTTTCGGATACCGATACGAGTTTTTCATGTTATCGTAGTGTCCACACTGGGTCGCGCAATCTGCTAGAAAGCATAGTAAAGTTCTATGTTAATTACTCTACACGAAATCTCAGTCATCGAATATTATTATTATATGGTAAAAATGATTGATATGATAATTCAATACAATAGATCTATGTTACCCGAGTTGTGCTAAATTTTGACAAATGCCTGATCTTACTTCAGCTGCATCGGATTTTTGATTAAATAGTTAAAATAGTAACTATTAAAGCAAGTACCTGACGTGATGACTGGTAGTATGAAGTAATTTTAACAACACATCATAGCTATTGTTTTGTGTGTAGTTGCAAAACTACTTTGTTTACAAAAATATTTTCTTTCTCACTAAGTAAGGATGACTATAGAAACCAGAAACTCTTTCTTTAAAGTTACATAAGAATCAATGAGTGGAAAAACAGTATTAGTCCAAAAAACGCATTTTGAGATATTTGCAGAAATAACTTTTGTTTGCAAATGTCATAAATATAGTCGATATTATGATAATGGAAGCTTTTTAAAACTGTTATCCTAACCGATAAGAATGTCCGTATGTGCCTAATTTGCTATTTTAAACATGTGCCAAACATTTTAAATAAAATATTAATTATTTATTTTATTTATTTATTTGACAATCACCAGATACATCTCAGAGGCCATTTTATACTGGATATCTAACAACAACAACAATTATTGCGGGACATGTACTATTTTTCCACTCAATTTCATTTAATAATTTTTTTATTGTTAATAATAATTACAACTACAATATAGAAGCACTATGTTATGAAAATAAATTAAACTTCCTTGATATTAAACAAAGCAACAAAAACAGTATTTAGTAAACAAATCAATATCCGAGTACTCAAACACTTGGAACATGTGAAACATTCAATAAACACAAAATGTTACGAAATTAGACCCCTTCATCTTCCTCGGAAGTTTTCCAAGTAGATATTCCATCGTAGAAGGGTAATTCTTCATCAGGCACATACTTCACATCAACTTCTCTCGACTACTCACCATTGTTCGTAACTTTCAAACTATCAATGTAATAACATACCCAGTGGCGTATTTACGATTTTGTTTCGGGGGAAGGCTTTGCTACCTTTCGGGGGGGAGGGCTTTGCCTGAAAATGTAAAAATTCTGCAAGATATTTCACATACTTTACTATAGTAAGTAAGATTTCGGTAGGGACTTAAACCGGGAAGACTCCCCCCCATAAATACGTCACTGAACATACCCCATTCACCAGAGAAATCATAACGGATTGCGCAAATGGCGGAGTAAGCGTCAACACATACAAAGGTTTAGTTTTCAACCAGAAGCTCTGCACTCCTAGCGCCATCTGAAAGCCGGCTTATACGTGAGAGGAACAGTAGTACTAGTCCAAGACAGATACTGCTTTTCCACTCATTCAGTACCATGGCTAGCTGCTATTAGTGCTATAATGGGCGAGGGCTTGAAAATTGTACTCTTTTTCATTGCAACGTGTAGTTCTATGTTTTTAGTCTTACTTTTTGCAGATATCTCAAAATGGCTGATTTTAGACTAGTACTGTTTTTCCACTCACTAATTCATTCACCAAATTAGTTATGTATTATATTCTTTTTAAGCTGCTTTCTATAGCATATGCATTAAATTTTACAAAGTACGCGAATGAAGAACATTAAAAGTGAAAATGCATGTTTAAGATTCTTTAAAATATTAATGAGCACCTTCATAGCCAAATTATTGGCACATGCGGCTTCGCTGTGCTTCGTCCCCGGTTCTACTCCCGTTGGGAGCATCAATATTTTCTGGTGTTGATCCAGCAGCATGAAAGAATTGGAAAGCTATCTGAATAGATAGGTTCAATCTTCGACCCACAAAACCAGAAATAATGGCGCCTGGAACCTGATCGCTGAAAATATAGCCGACCATGGCCCTTCATACCCTGTAGCGTCTGATAGTTAAGTTTAGTACTTCTATTTATTTGTTGTGTAATTGCGTCAGTATTTCAATGCCGTGTAACTACAGACAACTGAAAATAAATTGACTTCATTATTACACGTGATTTTCCTACAATTCGTTTCACTTTTACACACTGAAATAAAATACTAAATTTTCTGTTATAAATACTCAAGAAGGATTCTGACCGGCGGTATGGCACACATTTCAGTCAGTGAAATGTGGTCAGTATATCGGCTACCAATCCTATCTTCTCATCTCAGATCAGTGTGTGTGTGTGTGTATAATGCTTCAAAACACCACTTCATGCCTTGTTTATAAATATATATAGGGTGTTTCGAAACAACACCGACAACCTTTGGGAGGTGTTTCTTGATGCCAAGATAAGACAAAAGGTATAGACCAACCTGAGTGCAAAAATGTTTCTTTTCGAAGTTATAGGCTGCCGAAAACTTAAAAAATGAACTTTAAATGTCCATAGCTTCAGTACTATGGGACCTACCGTAGTCGGGTCAAGACTTCAATTAGGAACTAGTATGTGTCCTACCCAAACATCCATGTTTGAGAATCCTTCGGCACTTCCGCAACAATTTTTATAAAGGTAGTTGGTGAGTACTTCAAATCATATGTCCGTAGCCAAACTCACTATATAAAAATTGTTACGTGAATACCGCAGGATTCTCAAACATGTATTTTGGATAGCGCACATATTAGTTCCGAAGTGAAGTTCTTGGCCCGTCTACGGTAGATTCTCTAGTATTGGAGCTATGGACCTTTAAAGTTAATCTTTTTTCATGATTTCGGCAGCCTATAACTTCGAAATGACGGATTTCTGAACCCAGGTTGGTCTATACTTTTTTGTCTTATCCTGGTGTCAGGAATCACCTCTCAACCGTTGTCGTTGCTATTTTGAAATACCCTGGGAACACCCTAAAAATATATATGCGTGTGTGTGTGTTTCTTTGCATGACAACTATAGCCCCTAATTATTTTCCAGGCTTCGCCACTGCTGAACCATACCAGTAGGTTTCCTCTATGAATCTGTTGCTTTTCCTTGAATCGAACTAATCTTACTTGAATGGCTTTTTCACAATAGTAGTCTTATTGAGCTGAGCGAAGCGAAGCTCTTATACTCGGGTTAGCTGTTTGGTTGTCCGCGAACTCCTCCTAGACCGTTTGGCCGATCTCAACCAAACTTAGCACGCTGATAGAGTATGTCGTGCTGAGTGACAACATAGGTCGAAATCAAAAATCCGATGTACCATCGAGGAATAATCACCGAAAAACACTTCCTCCTAGACCGTTTGGCCGATCTCAAGCAAACTTAGCACGCTGATAGAGTATGTCGTGCTGAGTGAGAACATAGGTCGAAATCAAAAATCCGATGTACCATCGAGGAATAATCACCGAAAAACGCTTCCTGATTACGTAGTTTAAGCTCGCTCAGCTCATTTCATTGCAATCGGGTATATACATTGCATTCCTAGTGAATATAGGTTTCTCTTTTTTTTTTTTTTAAAGAACTTTCGTACTGCTTGCACTTCTTATTTCTTCATCTGTGGCTACCTTCTACAAACTTAATGATCAAATGTTATTTTGGGTATAATCTGTATTTTGTTACATACTGAATAACAAATACATTAAAAAAT
Organism: Thermobia domestica; assembly: GCF_964235325.1. NCBI lineage: Eukaryota > Metazoa > Arthropoda > Insecta > Zygentoma > Lepismatidae > Thermobia > Thermobia domestica. The sequence continues at coordinate 8,389,204 of NC_137461.1, read as the reverse complement.
ACCAAGCTTAAATAACTCGTACAATATTTTAATATCTATTTCAGATCCTGAGGAAGGTAAACTAGTATTCCTGCAGAAAGTAACGGACATTTGGATGTCAACTTCTATCCATGCAGGTAACATAATAATAATAATAATAATAATAATAATAATAATAATAATAATAATAATAATAATAATAATAATAATAATAATAATAAACAGAGTCTAGTTGTGTTTACAAACTAGAATCTATCTACCTTCCTGTAAGTTTTAATACCAAGAATACCATTAATTTAAATAGTACCATTAATTTAATTGAAAATTATCATAGGAAGAAATGTTTCAAAGGCGGAAGTTTGGGCGAAGCGACAAATATTTTTTTATTAAAGTTTTTTCATGTTCTCTATGAAAGGTAGACAAAGCAAATTTTGGTTGAGATGAGCTGAATCGTTTAGAAGAAAAGGGATAACTGAAATACACTTTTCTGGGAGAATGAAGATCCTTCTGCTAACGGTCACACTGCTTAAATAACGTTAAATATCACTATCATCATGGGTCTTCCGTAAGTGAAATTCTTCATACATGTGAACACTCTAATATCTTATATGTATTTCTCGAAGGCATACGGCCGGCCATAGACAATTTTCTGTCCCGTGCAGTGACATCATTTCCCGCTCCCTCTTTCTCCAGAAAGAACAAATCTTAAAAATCACGATTTTAAGTATGAACAACGAAGGGGAGGGAAAGGGCACTCGCAATCAGAAAGGCCTAAACACTACAAATACAATCTCGTTGTGACTGTTTCTTTTTCATTAAATAATAACCTATTATGTTAATGAAATATAAAACAAACACACCTGCAGAGGAAAGATGGTATAATCTTTTTTATAGAAATCAATATCGAGCTTCAATCTCAATATATAAGTTTGTAATTCCAGTGCAACTAGCTCTTTTATCTTTATTTCTTGATTGTCCTTCTATATCTGTTAAAACATTAAAAAAAAAACTTGTTTCCACCTTCAATGATAAGGAACCGGTTTGTGATAAAAGCAAAACTAGTTTTCATACCAAACTGTGATAACAACTAAGTAAGTGGAACAGGTGTTCGCTACTGTTCGAGAATTTAGTTCTTGTAATTGATAACAATCAAGCAAATCATGCTGGGAGATATTTGACCATTTCCTTTAGCACTGTCCATGTGACCTTTGACCATTTCCTTTAGCACTGTCCATGTGACCTTAAACTAATGTAACATAAACGTGATTTATAGATGTAGTATTGAAATAGAAGGTCAGCTTAGTAAATTTAACTACTATCATCATGATGTCTGTTTCCAACGAGAAATATTTATTTTAAATAATATAGTTATGACAAATTTTGTTGCTCCTCGAAACTTTTCACCCCTTGCAAATGCACGTGTCTCACGTATGGTAGATTCGGCCCTATCAAGACAGTTCGGGTAACGAAGTTAGCAAATATCAATTTATTCTCCTGAGATATTTTAATTGACAATGACTGGAAATACCACCCTATCACCTTCGGCTCCCTAATTCTTTGCCTACTCGCATGCGTCTCCTTGCCATCGCTTTCTACCATTTACTTCAAGAAGTTATGCAATACTGATAAACTTACATAGATAATTGTTTGTGTGTTTAGGCACTGTTTTGCTTGTTGACTTACATGAAAAAACTGTTTTTCCGTAATAATTGTTCCACGCTTCAAACAAATTTCACTTTTATTTTTTATAAACTTTGCAAGCAATGGTATTAACCTTCGTGTAAAGTTTGGTCAAGTTCTTTCAAGTGCTTCAAAACAAGAAAATTTTGAGAAATATAATTTTTGGTAATGGAGATCTACTCAATAAATTACAGATACAGTAAAATATTATTGTATTCTCATCCTTTCAAAGATGTAATTAATTATTTTAAAAATACTAAATCCTAAATGTAGTTAGTTTACAAAACAAAATGGTCTTCAAAAAATTGTTCATTAATTCTAAGTGTATTATCTGGAAGAATTATTAACAGGACATTGTTTACTAAAGTAAATATATCATATTGGATTACTGTAGAAGATTTATGTTAATAAATATTGATGTTATGTATACAAGTGATGTGTTCTTGTAATTGCAATGTTTTTATGTTGTCTTTTTTTAACGTTTTGTTCAGATAACACTGTTACGAAGGACGACTTTGTTGAGAAAATGATGCTGATTTGGATAAAGTATGATTTACAAGGTATGTGAAAGCTTCCTTCTTATGTTAAAGCATGTTTAAAGAAGTTTTACGACGCCTATGCAGAAACTAACAGACGTTTTGAAATTAAAAAGTAACAGAATGAACAAACCAAATTGTATTATATATTTGAAAGGTACACTCTTAAGCTATTTTTCTACAAAATCAGCACGCAAATTAAGCCTCTTATCACACTGTGGCACAAGTTTTTCAATACCGTCGCGATAGAAATTTGCCGCCTGCGATTTAAACCACTAGCCTACACCGGCATGCAGTTCCGGCGTCAGTATCAAAGTGTTGTGTAGCGAGCCATGTCTTCATCGCTGGGAAGAGGTGATAGTCGGTCAGCAACAAATCCGGGCTGTATAGTGGGTGATCGAACACCTCCCATCCTAAACCAAGAACTCTCAGGTGCGCTTGGCCGTTTGTGGACGTGCGTTGTCGTGAAAAAAACAACACCTTCGCGCTAAGTTTTCGATGAATTTCAATTGGCTTTATTTTTTCAACAGAATCCTAATCACAGCACGCATCTCACAAGAACTGAGATTTTCTACTGCAGCGCAAATTGTAACACGTCACAGAAAGTACAGTAAGAGCGCCATATTCCTCACGCTACCACAGCTAAATGTGTGTACTGTGTGTGGCAACGTTCTGGCACCAAGATAGCGACTCTAGCCACGCCAACTGCCGCAACAGGCCAAAACGTTGTATTTTCTGGACAGCCCCCGTATTATATGCATCTCCAATTTAAATAATAAACAAGTTTCTACAATTTTACATATTGACTGTCTACAAAAATGAGATTGTGTTTTAACTCAACATCACACACTTACCCTTTAGGCTTAAAGAAACGAATAACCAATGAAAATGAATGAGTTTGAAAGAATTGATGGTAGCAATGTTAGTGGTGACTGAAGAACTAGAGAAAAACTTATCACACATTGTTGTCCACCATAAACTCATATGTCCTGGAATTCAACAAAAGACATCTCTCACTAGAGATGATTGTAAAAATTTATATATATATATATATATATATATATATATATATATATATATATGTGTGTGTGTGTGTGTGATATTGTAAGTAATTTCCAACGTAACATTTTAAAACTTGTACATCTTTGACAATAAATTACGTATCTTTGAACATATAATTTAAGAACTATCTACCTTACTAAATGTATTTTAATAAGAAAATCAAACCGACTGGGCCAAGACCTGAACCCGGGACCTCCAGCAAACTGTCCGAGATGAAAGCATCAACCTCGAGAATGGAAGAGTGGTTGAAATGATTGGATGCAGAACCTTTTAAGACATAACTAACCTCATAGTCAGGTTCTAGCTCAAAGTGACAAACAATTGAATTATTTTGGATGCAGAACCCTTTATGACGTAACTACCCTCATAATCAGGTTCTTGTTTGAAGTGCCAAACATATATAACATATATATATATTATATGTAGCATGAAGTGCTACATATATATATATATATATATATATATATATATATATATATATATATATGTAGCATATGTATGTTTCTTAGCTTCCAACTAAAGTTTTCTCTTTTATTCCAATAAAAGCCCATGGTGTCTCTGAGTGCAGTGAAGACATTTTTAAAAAAGTGCGAATGGTAAATTAGTAATTTTTTTTCAAAACCATTCTGAATAGTCGTTCTTGTCAACCTGCAGCATTATATGACCATATTATTATATGTCATTTTAATATAGCAAACTCAATTTTTCTATTGTAATTCACCTCATAAATATATACGAGGGGCTTCAAATATGTTACTTACCTAGACAGGAAGGATTGTAGATAGGCTTATCTGGTCACCACTGTTTTTCGATGTAGTTCCCGTGAAGGTCAATGTACTATCGCCATTTTGTGGGCAGCGAAGAAATTCCAAAGGAAAAATTGTCTTTCTCATGGCTTGCAAACCACTGGGAAACAGCCAGTTGGACCTTGTAGTCCAAAGAAAAACGTTGTATTTTCAGGTCTCGGAAGAGGAAATAGTTACTAGTGAGAAACTTGATGACTGAGCGATGCTCTAACTTCTACAAATCCCTTGTTAGTGGCATCACACAAACATTCGCTACGCGGCGTAACACAAATACTTTACTCATAGTCACTGCGTTGCTTCGACTGACCTCAAATTGTGTAGCGGGGTTCCCCACAATGGCCTTGGAGTGCGTGTCACGCGTCATTATGATCCGTCACTTCTTTTCTGTCTAGGTAGATAACTTATTCGACGCCCCTCGTACAGGGCTACATTTAAAATAAATGTAATATTGGTAACAAATACAAGCATACTTAAAAATAAATCTTTAATTTACTTATCCTCAAAATTAAATTTTAAAATATAAATCTTTCTTCACTACAGCTTCTTCAATAAATAGTAATTTAACCCTTGAGGACGCGCGGATACTTGATTTACGTTCAGTGGCGGATCTACCCCGGGACCAGTGGGATCTAGGCCCCCTAGTTTCCGACTGACAAAAATAATTTAAGCTATTACTTATATATTTTTGGAAGTTTGTACTAAATTCGTGATATACCTTTCATAATCTGGATTCTGGCTGCCCCCCCCCTCCCAATTTTTACCTTCTAGATCCGCCACTGTAGGACACGCGCGGGGTATTTTCTGACTATTAATTATTATGTACTTAAACGACATTTTATAATATTACTTCACAAGAAACTATATTCGTTTATTCTAAAGTTTCAAATTAGCTTTCCAGTCTGTTTCTATGAAAATATGCGGACGTTTTATTTGGTATTGAATAAAAATAATTCCTTCTATGTTGATTTAAAATTGGTCTTTCAATAATACAGTTATTTGAATTTTTTATATCAACATATTGTAACATAGAATATTATTTCCTGCGAATATTAATAACATAAAATATTATTTCCTACAAATACAGTTTTGTAAGTGATGGATTTATAACTATCGAGCGTTCACCAAATTCTCCTGAATTTTTGTAAATGGTTACAAATTTAGATATTGTTTACGTAGTATGGCAATTTCTTACAAAACTTTCAAATATTTTTCAAACAAAAATCAATTTTTTTTCCTCAGTTTTACTTTTACTTTTCTCAAATCTATGGCAGTTTATAAGAAAACAGATGCATTCTGTGACGTTATACAAATTATAGCTCCTATACCTGTATCGTCCTCACTCCAGACATCTTTGGTGTTTCGTTAAGAAGATTTCATAGCATAACAAATTTAGGGTACTCCAAAAAATATTTTGATCTTTTCTGTGTCGAATTCTGTGGCGTCGCACTCCTTTTCAAGATTATCTGAATATTTATGTTTTTTTTTTTTTTCCTTTTTCTTTTTATCTCATCTATCACTTAACTAACTAACTAAGTCTATGGACTATGGAACCCGAAGGTTCGATGTCGCATTCGTGAAAGCTTTCCATTGACTTCTATCCTTAGCCAACTGGATCCTATTTATTTGTATTTCTATTACCATGAGATCCACCTTAATATTGTCCTCCAACTTGTGCCCAGGTCTTCCTAATGGCCGTTTCCCAATTGAACTTCCAGTTAAAACTTTGAAAGCTTCTACTTTCTTCCATCCTGTCTACATGACCTGCCCACCTGAGCTTCCTAGACTTGATGACTCTAACAATGTTTGGTAAATGGTATAAATTATGGAGTTACTCGTCATGAATTTTCCACCATCCCCCATATCCGTTCCTCTTAGGTCCGAATATTCGTCTTAGGATCTTATTTTCGAATACTTTTAGTTTACGTTCTTCCCTCAGAATAAGCAACCAAGTTTCCCAACCATACAGACATGATTATCATTTTATAAATATAATCTAAGCTTCAAATTCCTCGACAGAATTCGCGACGACAAAATATTTTGAACAGAATAATAACACGAATTCCCCGCTTTTAGCCGACATTTAATTTCTCTCTGAATATGGTTTTGGTTTGTTAATATTGATCATAGATATTGAAAAGTATCCACTTTATCAAAAGTATTTGGTATTTTAACGCATCCATAATTTGCCGTATTACGATCTCGACGAAATTCCATATATTTACTTTTCTCTGCATTTACTTCTAAACCCACGACCCTGCAAGAGTTTAATGAGACCTATGGATTTCTTTCTGCATATCTTTTTATTGTTCTCCTATCATCCCCCATTAAATTTATATCATCAGTGTATGCAATAATCTGGTCAATACCATTCAACTCTAGGCCCTGATTGTTATCTTTGATTTTCCTTATAGCGTACTCCAGAACAAAGTTGAATAATAATGGCGATAACGCATCTCCTTGTTTCAGCCATTCTCGATGTGAAAGCTCGTGGACAAAAATTTTCCAACTTGAATTTTACTTTGGGATTCATTTAAACACATTTAATTATCTGACTCGTTTTTTCGGTATTCCAAATTCTCATTTATCACGTTACCTGTAAATAACCAGCTACATGTTTGTACAGCTGTTTCCGGATTTTATGCTATTTATTGTAGAATGGATTGTTCCGTTACAATGTTCCGTTCAGCTCAACATCTTACGTTTGGCGGTTTTTTGTTTCAAATTATGTTTTCCATTATAGACATGGAGTCGTAGGGTTAGAGTAACGTCGCCTTCAAGATATTTATGAGGCAAGATTTTTCTTATCTTACGACGTTATGTCATACATATCATACATATCACTTTCTGCACATTGTATTGATTTAGAATCATTTTTGTTTTCTATGAGTTCATCATATGATAGAAAAAGATGTCTTCTGTTACAATTATGTTATCTAAAGCTTCTAAAATTGCTTCAGCTTTCACATCTGTATGTGTATACCGGTAAGCAAGTAATACAAGAAAATGATGAAAACTAATAACAGAAACACGTCAAGTAAAACCTTTCCACTGAGGACACTTTTTCAATAATTTGTAACTACTTAACTATAGATAAACCACATTGACTTGACACCTAGTTTTCTGTTCGAAGCGCTGCTATCGGATGAAGGAATGCCAATCCCTTTCGTCATCCCTTCTTTCGCTTAGCAACAGCTGAACCCTTATTGGTTCAAACGCGTGGGTGTGTCTAGGGTGTGAGCTTTAGTTCGAATTTTTGCCACGGATCAAGACATTTTGGCAGCACTATAACTATTGTACGAAAATTAACATACAAATCACGTAACAGAGGATTTCACTTGAAAATAGGTTTGTACTGTGCTCAAAATATAACATGTTGTTTAGTAACCTTATATGTTATGGTCCCGGCCAAAATAACCCCGCACACAACCACAAGGGTTAACTAGATCACATATTGAAAATGTGATTATTGTTCCATTTAACTATAATTACAACATTTGTATTCAACAATATCATAACAGGTTGTTCATTTTGAACAAAGAATAAAATAAAATAAAATAACAATGTATTTACATAAACTTGGTAACCATTTCTAAAATTTAGGAAGAATGTTTTTTTTTTTTTTTTTTTTTCTCCTCTTTCGAGGAATTAAGATTTAAGGCACAGATCTTATCTTATCCCAGTTTGCCTATGTCCTGCTATTTTGATTAATTGTTCCTGTAATAAAGTCTTGAGTCGAAAACTTCTTGTTCAAACACTGGATTCTTCTTGTAACTAAAATCAAAATAACAAACGCAAGATCAAACGTAAAGATTATGAAGGATATATATATATAATTTTTTTTTTTTTTTTGAGAAATTTTGAATTCCAGTATGCTTTGTAATCTGTCATCAAACTGTTTGAAAAGTATATTATTAGACTTTTTTTTTTTTTTTTTTATATGTTTAAATTGTTTTGTTGTAGAAATTGCAAAAAGATATGTAAAAACTCTTGATTTATGCTTGTTAAAATAAAATTAATATTAACTGGTATTGTATGAAAATATTTAACAATTTGTTCCATAAATTTGTCTCGATTTTTGTTGAATAATTCGCATTGAAATATCAAGTGATTAATTGTTCCAATGGATTTACCACACCAGCAGGTATCTGAATCTCTACATTTAATCTGCCACAGTTTTCTGGGAGTTAACGTAGTATGTAAAAGTAACCTAAGTAGTATTATAGTTTTTGATCTTGTCCAAGAATTTATGATTGTTGAGATTGGGCGCGTGTGACATTCTGTTATTTTCCAATAATTCTGTCCTGGACCTGTTTCACTCTTCTTTCTCCATGCCAAAATTTGTTGGTGTTGATATTCCTTGATTAAATGTTTAAAGTTATGATGTGGTATTTTTATGTTAGTTGTTATTCCTGACGTAACTGCTTTCCGGGATAAGTCATCCACATATTCATTATATTTTATGCCAACATGTGCTTTAGTGTAAAATAATGTAATTTGATAATTTTGGCGTCGTAGAGTATCGTAACAGGATTTAATTAGCATAATATTCCATGTCGTTGTGGTTGTCCATTTGGGATTAATGTTTGTCACAATTTCTAGACGCCGAAAAAGCAAAAGAAGCCTTCCTGAAGATAATTAATGAATCTCATTTAATATCGACATCTGGTAAGTAAAATCAAAATTTAATTTATGCCCGTATTTTAATAAGAGAAAAATACATTTTTATAAACATACTTCAACTTTTGTTTTCTAAAATCCATAACAATGAATTTCATAACGTTTTTTCCAAAATGTAACAATTAACATTTATGGATACGAAGTATTTTGTTACACAGAACTAAAATTTCGAAACCCTTGGACGATTCAAGCCGTATCAAGTTTCTTTTAAGGGCGAAAAACGTGGGGTTAAATTCCAAAGTTGGGCGTCCGTTTCCAACGAAATTTTTAAAATTTACAGGAAAGATATGGATAATTTGATCGTTTGTGTGCTTGATAATATATAAGAGTCTCGAAAAATCTGTTTATTTGTTATATATAAGCGCTTATAAACATGGGACTATACGGCGAGCGGAGGGAACTACTTGGCGCAAGGTAACCGATCAGTTGCATTGTGGGAAAGAAATGAGCATTTATGTTATCAACATGGCGAATGTACAAGGGCAATGAACTGGCAGTTTTAACATTTGTGAAGCAATACATTGATAACGAGCAAAATCTTTTAAAAGTTTGTGAAGAGCACGGATTAATGAACCTAATAACAAATTGCAGAAAGTGTGGAAAGGAGATAACAGCGAAAAAACTTGACGAAAGCGGACGCCCAACTTCGGAATAAATGCCAAAACGTGTGTCCTCTCTATCCAAATTCGCTCAAGTTTTTCGCCCATAACAAAAAATTGATATGATTGATCTTCCTGGGGTTTTAAATTTGGATTCTGTATAACAAAATACATCAAATTCATACCTTGAGGTCCGCTGCAAAGAACTTTTTTTTTCTTTTTTGTATTGCTATATTACGTATATCTTTCCTATCAAAAATCGCTCAAGTTTTTCGTCCATAACAAAAAATTGACAGTCGATCGTCCTGAAGTTTCGAAATTCTGTGTAACAAAAAATTTCTGTGTAAATTTGGATTCTGTGTAACAAAATACATGAAATCCAAACCCTGAGGTCCGATGCACAGAAATTTTGTGTGTTTGTGTGTTTGTGACTGTGTTATAATTGTTCTACTTAATTTCATTCATGTAAATAGTATTTTTATATGTTGTAATTAATTAATTATATGTAGACACAATATTTATTAATCATGCTAATGTTTCTTGACTTGTTCTATACCAAGGTACGACTTGCATATGAATTTGATACACGGAATGCAATAAATGCAATACACTACTGAAGGATTATTCTAGTTTCGATCTTTTTCTTTCTTTTTTATTTTATTTATTTATTTATTTATTTTTTGTTGCTACCTAGTTCTTGGATCAAAAGATCCAATTTATTTCAATCAAATATTTTCTTGTAGCCCTTATATCTGGAGAACTACATATAGTGTAGCCAAGCCCAAACTATCACTTAACTCAGTGTAATGTGCTTATTCCATAGAAAATACGGAAAGTCGATTTAGGGGCCTTTCAAAAATTTTGTGGCCCCTGATCCAAAACTTTTGTGGCCCGAGATTGCAATCTTTCGATCCATCTTTAGTTTCCCTAATTTTCTTGCTCTTGTTTATTTTTTGTTATTGATGCATCACAGGTAAACACTTTAATGACCCGTCTTTAATGCATATTCACTAATCCCGATTTGTTTTCTTGTATTAGCTATTCTTTGGCAATTTTTAATACTTCTCTCATTTTAACTGTACCTTATAATCGTTTACCACGTGGCTATGTGGTTAGAACGTGGTTCCAATCCCAACTGTAGGTCTACGTCTCTCATAGCCTTGATGTTGAAAGTTAGCTTCGAAAATCAACTTATAAACTGATCTACATTCAAAAGGAAATGCACACTTTCTTGACTTATTTAGTTATTACGTGTACTTTACTGAACTCAGTTTGTGTCTAAATTTTATGAACGGAATTGATATTAGAATTGATCAAAACTCTGCCTATTTTAACATCATGGTTTAGTTATAACAAATTTTGTTATAAAAACAGTTACTCTTCAAAATGTTAAAGAAATTAATGTAAATAAAACAAAAATCAAACATCAAGAACCATTTCATGTGATAAAGGCAAACGACTTTACATGATAAGTCATATTGATGAACTATAGAAGTTTTTCTTTTCTTTTTCTTTTTCTCTTACTTTCTTTTTAGTTCTCTCATTCGTGGAAGAGGACCTCCAGGAAGAAATGATTAAAGGTTTGGTAGAAATTTGGAAAGAAACAAAGAATATATCAGGTGAGTTAAACAATTAAAAAGTTTCAAAACTTTAAACTAGCCTGGTTCATTGGCATTTTACTTGTTGTAAAGATGTTCCATTCTAATAAACGGTGTTAAAAGCAAAGAAACTCAAGTGGCAATTTAGTTCAAATCGAGATAAGATTTCTAGTGACCAACAGGCGTGTGCCTGTGTTATTGGGAAAGGTATACAAATAAACGGGAGCTTCTTTTTAACTTATGTACATTCTTTTTAATGAATGCTTTCTTTAGAAACTGTAAGGTTTAATAAACTTGAAAATTACTTTTTTTATTGTAAGTTTGCGAAACGCACTTGTAATCCAAATAAATAAAAATAAATTAAAATTATATGAGCACATAAGAGGATGATTAAAATCAACAAACACTTGGCTACTTACCAATGAATCCTTCGTTGTAAAGTATATATCATACACATAATATAAAACAGGTTAATATAATAGGTTCAGCATAAACAAAGAAACAACGGAATATTAAAGAATCATTCCTCATTCATAAATATAAACCGGTTTTAAATCTGGATATTGGCAATATTCATAGAATCTGGTTACCCACCTTTGATGCATATTTTGAATCTGGCAATAGTGACATAACATAGACATCACGCTTCCTTCGATTCAGCTCACTGTTTTGCACTTTGCTCTGCTCGTGACATTTCAGGATCCATTCCTTACGTTACATTTACTTACGTTAGTGGTATGTATCATTTGTTTTACACCTTTTATCTCCTATCTGTTTTTATTCTGGTTACCTTGCCACTAAGACGGAACTAGCTTGTTGTACCGAAACATATCGAGAATATTTATGCTTCTCAAGGAAGAATTCATTGGTAAGTAGCCAATTTTCTTTTGTTGAATAAAAATAAAACTTATCATCTTGCTCCTCCTCATAGAATTTTTCAAGTTCCAATATTCACTGGTTGTCTAACATAGTTGTAAGTTCCATTATTCACTAATTGTCTAATAGAGTTTTAAATTCCAATATTTACTGCTTACATTGTCCAACACTGAATTTCTTTCCTGAAAAGTAATAGGTCATTCTGAAATGGCTTTCTTTTTATGTTGAATTCAAAAATGATATTCGTTGTCCGGTGTCAGATCACAAGTTTTAGAAAAACCGAAAAATGTAGTTGAGATTTTTAATTTTCTGGAACTAGCTTATAAAACTATTTACAAAATGCTTCCTAATTATAATAATGTTAGTCATAATTACCGTATTTTCATAAGAACTTTCTATCTCTTTTATTTCAGATGTTATAGAAGGGAGGAATCAATTTCTTCTGAAGGTGATTGAATTATGGATAACATATACAGGAGAACAAGGTACGTATTTCAACATTTAAATACATTGATCATCGACTGAACTAGGGACCAACTGGTAGAATTCATTTCCCAATTGCTATCGATTCTCGGAAAGATTATTCCTTTTAAATTCTGTCATATCAATTTTCGTAAAACTCTGAGAGCTGCTTCATTTAGAAATACAAATCGTGCTTTTTATTTAATAGTGTAGAATCCATCTTTCCAATATATCATCACTTGCAATTTTTATCTTATCATTATAACTATAGACCAGTCATTTACAAAACCTAAGTGACATGAAAACATACCAAAAAGTTACTCGTATTATGTAGGTAATACCACAACGGTTTCCTATTTTGAATCTACGTACAAGTTTGTTTTCATAATTTGCAAGATATTTTCATATAGCTGTGAAAGTAGTCTGTCACCACGAGGACATCTAGCCTTTATTTGATCATGAAAGGTTCAAATATTGAAGCAACGAAAGAAAATGCAACTGGACGCAGATCGATTCTCCACAGGCTGTCTTCACATTTTTCGCTCTGTGTAGCTGTTCAAACTACACTACAACTTACAAGTGTTGTATTTAAACAACTAATGTCTATGTACAATGTATTTTAAAGACAATGATATTAATTCAAATAATACATTGAATAATGAAATATATTATAATCACAACAATTTACAAATAACTTAAATAAGTTCTCAATTTAATTTTTTAAGTACTCAAATTTTACTCACCATAATTATACTTTTGTTTGTTTTATGTTTTCTCTCCTTGCTGCACGCAAACATCAAAGCAATGGCTACTCTGCAAGTAGTGTATCAACGGACGGAAGTAAGAAGGGTGTAGTCAAAACGTTTTTAGAAATGAAGAGATCGATCGAGGTATTATATATATTTTAGACTGAGTCTAGTGTTATGCAGGAATGCATTTGTCGCTAGCTTAATTTTTTTTTTTTGTAAAATATATTTTTATTCACGTAAATTCATTGAGCGGATTATTTTCTTTAGCAGATTGAGCTCCATAAATGAAAGCTGCGTGGGAGGGGAGGGGGACATGGAAGCAGTTACTTTTGCTAATAGTTGCGTAACAAAATATACTGTTTTCTTTGAGTTTGTTTAAAAATGTATATTGTTTAAAAATGTATATCAGTATTCTGAGAGCATCTCCCTTTTGTTTTGAACACACATCCCCAAGTAAAAATTTCTGGCGTACTTACTAGAAGCTTCCATGCTCCACGGTCTTCCGCTAACCTTTTCGTCTTTACGTCTTTTCTGTTTTAATATCGTCCATTAATTGTAGTCTCCTTCGCCCCCTTCCTCTCTTTCCTGCCACCATACTTCTAAAACGTCCCTCATGATACGGTTCCTTCTCATCCAATGTCCCAACCAGTTTCTCTTCCTCTTCTTAATAATATCTAAAATTGTACTTTTCTCCTCTACCACTTCTAACACCCTCTCATTCCTTTTCCGCTCGACCCAGCTAATTCGCTTCATTTTTCTCCACACCCACATTTCGAAAGCTTACAATCGTTTCTCATCATTTCTGCGTAAGATCCATGTTTCTGACCCATACAGTATATGAAGCATTTAATGAGTCTTTTTCTCAACTTTTTATTCAAGGTCCCACAAAATAGTATTTTCTTCCTTCTAAAGGCTTCTTTTGCCATTCCTATCCTTGCTTTTATTTCACATTCACATTTCATATCATTATCCAGGTATCGAAAACAAGTCACCTGTTCTGTTTTCTTCCCTTTTACTTCTATATTTAACACCGATCCCTTCCTTCCAATCACCATGACGTTTGTCTTTCTAATATTTATTTTCATCCCATATTCTTCACAGCCCTTCCTCAAGTTTTCTAATATCTTATTTATTTTCTCTTCAGATTCTGCACAGCGGAGAATGGTGAAACAAAAAAAAATCCTTTTTCATATCCCCAAAACAAAACATCGCACTTTATAGTATCTGGAAATATAAAGACCCAAGTTTGCAGTCATCCTCTAAAGCCTTGAAGGCCGTGGAGTATGGAGGTTTCTCAGTTGCGGCAAGTGACCTGCCAGTAATGGCAGAATACCTATGATGATGGTGACATAATTTACATTTATGGCTACGTTAAATGATTATTTAACTTTTCTGGAAAAGATATACACAGAAATTTAATTTGTTGTTTGAAACCAATCGGTTACAGTTACACACACACACACACACAAAAAAAAAAAAACTTTGAATAAATTACTTTTTACTTAGATATTGCCTATAGTTTTAAACTTATTGTTTATTAATTTTTATTGCAGAAGATACCGAAGAGAGGCAAAATTATATCAATTTGCTGCAAGAGATGTGGATGTCACCTAAAATCTATGAAGGTAAACTCCTTAAATGCTGTTTTTTTTTTCCTAGCTTTGAAACTAGTATAACTTAAATAAGATTAAAATTGAATGACTCATACAAGACTGTATTTGCGCAAATATAGGCCGCACTTTTTTTCTAAATTTTGGTTTGGAAAATCATGGTGTGGCCTATAATAAGAGATTTCCTCCCTCAGATCATAAATCGTTAATTTCAAAATGACATGTACACGTAACATGTGGGTTGAAATGAATAGCTTTACAAGTTACTACAGATACGATTGTAAAGCACCAAAGACTTAACACCTATAAGTACACATCGGTCAATTTGACCGATAGGTATTTTTACGTTTTGATATTGGCAACACTGGTTGATTTTGGCGCTCGTCGTTCACAATACCTTCCTCTCTCCCCCGCCTCTATCACCACGCAGAATATCGCAACACATTGCTGCTCGTCAGGTTGAATGCGTACCTGATGATCGACTTCAGAAAAGGATAACATGTGAGAAGTGCCCAACAGGAAATTGATAGAAAATGCATCAAGGTAGCACAAATACACGAAGTGCAACCTCGCAATATGTGTTTAATGTCAAAGAAGAGTATGTACAGAATGTGGTAAAGAATGTGTGTGAGTGTGAGCAAAGAAACGGAGGGAGTTTGTGAATTTTAACTTACACCAGTATATAATATGTCAGTGTTTGATAATTTTCAATAACATCTAGTTTCTGCATTTGTAAAAGTTTCAAAATTTTAATACATTTATTACCAATCATGTCTAATAATTTTTGTTTGTTCATTTAAATGTCCTTTAATCTTTTTATTGCTTTACGATGTTTTTAAATAATAAAATAGGTTAAAAAACATTAAAAAT
Organism: Thermobia domestica; assembly: GCF_964235325.1. Lineage (NCBI taxonomy): Eukaryota > Metazoa > Arthropoda > Insecta > Zygentoma > Lepismatidae > Thermobia > Thermobia domestica. The sequence goes on along the minus strand of NC_137461.1, from coordinate 8,373,700 downwards.
GCATACACGGTCAAAATGGCCGCATGTGTGCCTTTACGTTATAATGAACATGTGTTTTTATAATTGTTAAGAAGAAAATAGCAGAGAAACAAATCTGGTTCGCAAAAACTGCCACCTTTATTGGGTACCGGTAACACCTTACACTAGCACAGAAAACATTTTTACACTTAATACTTTTATTAACAGGAATACGTATCTTTGTTATATAATATATACAGAATATTTATATACAGTAACTATTCTTGAAAAAAGAAAAGCAACTTTGTTTCGCAACACTGTGTCAGCTTGTTTGTATCCACCCAAATCAAGCACAATCATTTCCCACTATCTCAGCATCACCAGCGTCTGATTCTTCACTCGCGCTAGACGATCCAGAATGCTACTCAGAGTCACTATCACAAAGAAGATCATCTTCATGAATCACTCTTAGTTATGCGAGAGTTAGAGAGATTCATTTCAAAGTACTCTCTAATTGAACTTTCAAGTAAATTTTAGTACTGCGGCTTATATTCGAGATTTACTTTTTTCTATAATCTAGCGTCAAAAGTTAGCTGCGGCCTATATTCGCACTCGGCTTATATTCGTACAAATACGGTGTTACCCTCACTGTTCCATACAGAACTACATAGAGGAATCCTATGCCTATCTTTCAACATCGTTCTTTGCAGTGGAAATTGTAAGGTAGGGCGATACTCTATAATGTTGGTGGTCTGATAGAACACAATCGGTGCTGGAAGCATGGCTTTTCATGAAGAAAGTATACTCTGAAAATCGATCGCTTACAATCCAATTAAAAATCCATGGTTCTCATAGTTTCAAAAGAAATCTTGCCAATTGATACTTTTATTCAAAAGTTTTCACATCTGTTAAAACCGTTCATTCTAATTAACTCTATAGCTTTAGAACTCAATTTATTAGTCTTTACATTCAAATATCAGTGTTCATAGTGGATTATTTAGGGAGCTATCGGGATCAAGTATCTCCCCCTCGAAATAAATTTGTTAGTTTTTTCGAATTTCACGTACAACAATAATCCTTCTTACCATTTCTAGGAATTTCATGGACTTTCCATTTTCTTATGCTCTTTGTTCAGAAATAATACCGTGTTGGTCAAATTTCATTCCATGTATGAACTGCGTTGTTTTTCTTTCTTTCATCTATTCTACTTTTCTGTTTCTTTCTCTTAGTTGTTACTTTCTTTCGTTTCTCCTATCATACTTTCGACCGTTGCCAGTTGTGACCATCCACACCAACTTCCACGGATATCAACATAAAGGGACTTTAGTTATTATAGCAAAGGAATATTTACATCGTTTAGCCATAAAGAAAGGTAAATGATTGAATTAAAGAAAATCAAGAGGGGGGAATAAGTAGCCCAGGAGATTAGTCAGGCTAAAAAGGGGCTGCCATTTTCTTCTATGAATAGCCTAGAATAAAAGGTTAGATTCACTGCTAAATTTTTGTGTGTATCATATCACATTAAAGTCATCAGTCTGCAATTCTTGCCTTTAAAACTGCAATCAATATATATATATTTCAGATTCAACTTGTCTCAACATTTTCTTTCAAGTGAAAACTTACACAGATAAAACTGAATATTTCCATTTAAAAAAAATGAAATCATTTAAATGAAACGAGATTACAAATATTTAACGTTTTGTTTGCCGGAGCATAATTTCAGATTTGCCTGGGGAGGTAAGATCCTCCACCAACATTTGAGTTTCACGTTTTTTCCTAGTATACTAGTAGACAATCGATTAAAATATATTTAATTTTCAAACTCAGGTAGGCTATTGCCCTCCCCCCTGGTTACCCGTGTTGTGCATACCCATCCGAAACAAATAGAGCGTTCACCTCTGGTGCTTGGGGTCCCGGGTTCGATCCCAGCCCCCGCCAAGTGAACTTTGTGGTGGACAAACACCGTGCTCGTGGGTTTTCTCGGGGTTCTCCCGTTTCCTCCCACTTTCTTCATTCCACCATTTCACTCATCTCTCATTATCACCGTCTCCTTTAGCCTAACCGGCATAACCGTGGGACGTAAAACTTAAAGATTTCATTTCATTTTTTTTCCATCCGAAACAAAATCCTAAATACGCCACTGAGTATTCATAATGATATATAGTAAGATTATGATTATTTTTTTTACTACTTAGCATATTAATTCCCTAAAATTTCTTTACGAGGGCAATCATATATGAGAATCTTTAAAAAAAGAAGTATTAAAAATAACCATCCATGAAATCCTAAAATAAGATGAAGGAAATATTTTATATATTACTTTTAATGCATACTAAATCAATAAAACATAAAGTTACGAATTGCACAAACAGAATTATCAATTCTGGAAGCTAAGAAATAGAAATTAAAGTATCGACAAAACACATACAGTGTCATTTCACAGAAACACCTTACGCAGATTTCGAAATTTACATGACATTAGTTTGAAACATATAAGTGTCATCATATTCATATTTATTTATTTATTTATTTATTTATTTATTTTGACAGATGAAGAGTTGAAAGCTGAGTTCTTAAAAATTATTGAGGCGTCTGGTTTAGTGTCTGAGAAAGGTAGGTAAAAAAAAAATCGAAGTTATAACGTATAGAGTGTAACTTTCAGGCATACTTAGCAACAATTTTGTTGCATCCTTATTCTTGCATAGTGCTGTTTATAATATTAAAGTAATATGTTTAACACTTTCTGTATTTATCAACGTAATAAGAAATGTATCAATATTTATAATTTTGCCCATGTAGCCACTAGATAATTTTATGTTGGATGATATTATTTAAAAAAAAATAAACTTCTTGGAATGAAAATTCATTATTTTAAATAAATAGTATTGAAACATAATTTTATTACATTCAAAAGATATCTGACTATAGTAAATGGTAAAACAATATTTTTGATTGATAAATATATGATAAATTAATAGATTTCCTTTCTTTGTTTATTAGTTATTGAGCAGCAGCATATATCCGTAGTAGTTGAGACAAAATTATTCGAGATTTGGATGAAAGAGAAGAATAACCCAGGTACATATGCAGAAATGTTTTACATGACTAATTACCCTTCTCTTCCATAACTAACTGGTTCATACTAGCTTTGACACTTAAATAACTTGATATAAAAACAAATTACTGAGCAAAAAAAAAAGTTATTTTTTTAATAATAAATGTGTAACAGTTTCGCTAACTAACTGAATATATTGGCTTCATCAGACACTGTCAATCTGTCTGATGATGCCAATATGTTCAGTTAGTTGGCGAGTTCTGAGACAATGTCTGATGAAACCAATATGTTCAGTTAGTTGGCGAGCTCTGAGACAGTGTCTGATGATGCCAATATGTTCAGTTAGTTGGCGAGCTCTGAGACAGTGTCTGATGAAGCCAATATGTTCAGTTAGGTGGCGAGTTCTAAGAGAGTGTTTGATGAAGCCATTATGTTCAGTTAGTTGGCGAGTTCTGAGACAGTGTCTGATGAAGCCAATATGTTCAGTTAGTTGGCGAGTTCTGAGACACTGTCTGATGAAGCCAATATGTTCAGTTAGTTGGCGAGTTCTAAGACAGTGTCTGATGAAACCAATATGTTCAGTTAGTTGGCGAGCTCTGAGACAGTGTCTGATGAAGCCAATATGTTCAGTTAGTTGGCGAGTTCTAAGACAGTGTTTGATGAAGCCATTATGTTCAGTTAGTTGGCGAGTTCTGAGACAGTGTCTGATGAAGCCATTATGTTCAGTTAGTTGGCGAAACTGTTACACATTTAGTCTCCTCTTCAAAATTTAGAAATTAGTTTTTCTTTATATTTCTATGCGTTCATTGTATATCCCTTGTAGTAAATTGGCCCAAGCTTACGAAATTAATTTGTTAACAACAACGAAAAAAGTAACTTTATTTAATTACTTAGGAACTCTTATAAACGACGTTACATTGCTGAATATTAAGTTTACACTATAATATTAAATTCATATTTCTTTAGCTGAGTTATCCTTAGAACTATCATCCTATCAATATTTTCAAGATTTGAACTCACTCAAAACAGTCACGGTTACATAATTTGTACGAATCAGACAAAAACGCCTCAACATGGATATAAGGATATACTTTAGGCACTTAATGAGGCAGAGAAGAAATCTCAACTCTGACGCCATATTGACTTTCAGGGATTAAATATCTAAAATTGAGTTTGGTGTTTAATTTAATGTTTCTTAACTGCCTTTGTTTATTATTTTAAGTTATATTAGTTCAATATTTTCTATTCTTTGGTTTCCTTTGCCTGTGTGACGGAGTAGAAGCAAAAGTAACTAAAGTATATTTTTATTTTGTCTATATTACGGTCCTACCTGATACATACAAATGAAGTAGTAGAATATATTTGGAATGATTTGAATGACTTGAAAATATTGTTTGGAAACGTTGCTTTAGGGAAGGTGAGTTAAAAAGTCTAATATTATTCTGTGAATTGAAAATCTGGAAATGAAACTTCATTTATAAGAGTTTCTGAGGAGCTAAGTAAAGGGACTTGTAAGTTGTCGACACTTTTCTTTTAATATCTTCTTTCTTATCATGTTCTTCTTGTTTGATGAAGAATCAGGGAAAGTGCTTATAGTTTATTACAAAATGTCTCACTGTTACAGTGTTTATATCCGATTTCTGATAAATAAATTGTTTTAAATTGTTTTCTGTGTTCACTTCCGCTATTTGTTTTCTTCTTTGTACACTTATGTCCAAAATTATTGTCGCATATCTATAGCTGTCTTCTTGTAAGAATATAATTTGATAATGATTTTGCAGGGTACTTATAATACTGATACTATGTGTATAATCGAGAAATGTATATTTGTGACAAATTTTATAGGAAAAGGATTATAAACACGAAAATTAGAATGAGTAAAACAAAATGTTGCTAAATGGACAAGAAAGTTTTATTTTTGTTTTATTGTTCTTATTTACTGCTGTTTTGACATGAAATTTTGCACATACATTTCTTTCCCAGTTATACACATAATAACATTATAAGAAATACCGAGCGAATTCGTTATTAAATTATATTCCTAAAACAACATATTTATAGACATGCGACAATAACTTTGGACATGAGTATACATAAAAACTTTGCATCCAACTATAGATATATGGCCTTCAGCTCCGTTGAGCTTTATATTTACATAGGCTAAAATTGTACTTTGTTGTTCTTTTTAATAAAAAAAATTGACAATAGAGATATATAAAGTCCGGAAAAATAGAGCAGTAGCAGCTCTTGATGGGAATTGTATCGGAAAGACAGGAATTATAACATGTTTTCCCCCCTCTCTGTTTTAAGTTGTAGCAATAAAGTGTAATTCTCACCAATGTAATTTTCTTAACGATACATCTTCTGAAAAAAAGACTTAATAAAAGGTATTTGCATATCTCTGCAGGTATCAGTTAGTGAATGTTTAGTATTAAAGGAAACGCTTTGAATCAATGATCTAACTGTATTTTAAGCCAATGATAGACACTTCATATTTTAGTTAAAACCAATGAGCTGAAATGACTAGTACCAGGTGAAATCATAGAAAATGTTTAAAGGATATGAAATTGAGTTACTGTGAACTCGCTGGAATTCTGAATGTTTCTTAAGTCACATAGAAATTAATTTTGGTTGATTCGAGGTATAGCTAAATTAATTTCTAGTATCCCAGAAGCATACTCAGTTCATTTTATAGAAAGATTTGATAATCAAAAGAACAAACTTTAACTCAACACTTTATAACATTGTTCCTCAATTTATGTTACTTGCCAGACCCATGAAATCTGAACGTAATGATAGTAGAGTTTAAGGTTAATTTATTATACGAGAGCTATCATGACAGTCCCAAACGTTTTGGCCTATCGTGGCAGTGGGCGGAGCTTGAGTCTACATCTTGGTGTCTGAACGTTTCCACACTCAGTACGCATACAGCTGTGGCAGCATGAGGACTCTGAAGCTCTTACTCTACTTTCTGTGACGTGGTACAATTTGCGCTGCAATAGAAAATCCCGCCTCTTGTAAGGTGCGTTCTATGATTAGTTTTTTGATGGCAAAAAAAAAAAAAAAAAAAAAAAAGCTAATTTAAATCCATCGCCAATTGTGTAAAGTGTACGGACATGGAATGATGAGTGAAAGATGACAACGCACGTCCGTATACGGCCAAGTGTATCTGAGAGATCTTCGATGGATTTGGATGGGAGGTGCACGATCACCCATCACACAGCCTAGATATGGCGCCGAACGACTACCACCTCTTCCGAACGATGAAGACATGGCTCGCTACACAACGCTTTGATACTGATGCTGAACTGTATTCCGGTGTAAGTCAGTGGTTGAAATCACAGGTGGCAGATTTCTATCCACGACGGTATTGAAAAACTTTGTTCCACGGTGTGATAAGTGCCTTAATTTGCATGGCGATTATGTGGAAAAATAGCTTAAGAGTGTACCTTTCAAATGTGTATAATGTAGTTTGGTTTGTTTATTCTGTTACTTTTTTTTTTCGAAACGTCTGGGACTATCTGAACAGCCCTCGTGTAGTTACGATATTCCAAGAAAAACGTCAGTAACATCATTGATTTCATTGAAAACAAGCCAGTAGCTTTAGAACTGAAAACTAAGCTGTGCATAAGTATGGGAAATTTTATAGAACGTATCTGTTCTTCCGTATGTCTATCAAGGTGATTAGATAGAAAATGGTACGAAGGAGCCAGAAATTAACCTTTGATATGTTTTCAGCTTCTCAGAAGTAGATTCCGTCACGCTCTTATTCCCTTAACATTTTTGAATTTCCATAATTGAGAAAGTACTATCCGGTTGCAATGATGTGAACAGACTTTGGAAGAAATGGCTGAAATTTAGCTCAAATGTAGAAGAGACTATGCAAATTCTATATTTCAAAAGCAAATTCTTCTAAAATGAATGGAACGTAGGAAAAAATCACGAAACATTAACATTAATGTCAAGATAAACTAACTAACTCTATGGCCTATAGAACCCGGAGGTTCAATGCCGCGTTCACAAAAGCTCTCCACTGACTTCTATCCTTAGCTAACTGCATCCAGTTTCTACTTTGTATTCCAATCTCTGCGAGATCCATCTTAATATTGTCGTCCCATCCGCGCCTAGGTCTTCCTAATGGTCGTTTTCCGATTGGTCTTCCAGTCAAGACTTTGAAAGCGTTTCTACTTTCATTTTAGCTACATGACCTGCCCATCTAAGCCTCCTAGAATGTCAAGATAAAACCAATGAAAAAAGTAATTCCTCCATTTTTTTCAAAAAAACAAAAGAATTAAATAGCTGAAATTCAGCTTAAATATAGAACAGACTATGTAGATTCTACATTCAAAGAGAAATTGTCCTAAAATTGATTGAACATAGTAAAATAAATCACGAAATATGAAAAATATGAACATTGAAGTCAACGGAAAAGTAATGAAAAAAATGAAATCGTCTACTATAGGACTATAACTATAATATATAACCATAAGAACTATAATAAGAAGCTGGCTAATTAAAAGCTTATTGGAAAGACATAATGAAGAGCTTAAAAACTATGTATAGCACGTAAGGTAAATATGGATGGAACATTGTCCAAAGTCAAGTTGTTTGAGTAAAATCAATAATAATGATAATGCATATGCATCTTCTTCGAATTACCCAGGGCGACCCATGCGGATGTAACGTATTTGAAATATCTCACATTTGAATTTGGAATCTCCAGACTCGATTTAGCACGCAACGTGACTTTTGACCTGAGCGCGTGACACAGTCTGGTCCTTATGGAAACAGGTTAGGCCCTTTATCGTAGTTACACATACTGAAACGAAACTCAAACTCAAACTTATATGAATAATGTCAAACTTAACCTAACCTAACCTACACTGCTTGTAAGAAATCAATTACATTAACATTTATTACACTACCCGTAAGAGGTCTACCACATTAATACTTATTAGAGTAATTACATGTAGAGAAAAATATGTCATAAGGAAACAATCCAAAACCACTACACTTTTAATTGTAATCCCAGACCATTATACAATTTTTATATCCAAATTAGAAAAAACAAAAAAATTAGTGTGATTGTGCTTTTTTTTCAGATTTTGGCACGGATAATAATTTTTAAAAAAACAGCAAAATTCATTTAACATTTTACGTTATTTTAGTGTAAAATTTATGTTACTACCAAATTTCCCTTCCATACTACATCATGTGATTGCAATTTTTCTTTTCAGATCTTGACGAGGCAAAGGACCTTTTCAATAAAGAGCTTACACTTATTTGGAACTCGTATTCACCTCAAGCAGGTATCTTGATTAACCAAATATTTTTCTCACATTCACTAAATTTTTATTTTTCTTTTACATCGTAGAGATAATATGCAAGGTGTTTCAAAAGAACACCAACAACGTTTGGGATTTGATTCCTGACACCAAGATAAGACAAGAAATATAGACCAACCTGGGTGCTCAAATGCTTCCTTTAGGAGTTGTAGGCTACCGAAAACATGAAAAAATAAAGTTTAAAGGTCCATAACTTCAAAACTATGGGACCTACCGCAGTCGGGTCAAGACTTCATTTACGAACTAATGTATGCACTATCCAAATATCCAAGTTTCAGAATTCTAAGATACTCACACAACAACTTTTATAAAGGGAGTTTGGCTATAGGCTTACAATTTGAAGTAGTCACTTACTACCACTATAAAATTGTTGCGGAAGTACTGCAAGATTGTGAAACATGGATATTTGGATAGGGTACAGAGTAGTTTCTAAATGAAGTCTTGACTCGACTATGGTAAGTTCCATAGTTTTGGAGCTATGGACCTTTAAAGTACATTTTTTTTATATTTTCCGCAGCCTATAACCACGAAAAGAAGTATTTGTGCTTCCAGGTTGGCCCATATCTTTTGTTTTATCTTGGTGTCAGGCATCATCTTACATACGTTGTCGGTGTTGTTTTAAAACACCCTGTATAATTTAAACATAATGAGATAATAGTAAATAGATTGCAGCAATAAACTGTACAGAATTTATTCCAGCGTTTCCCAACCTTTTTCAACTTGCGGCACACTACAGATGTAACTTGAATTCTCGTGGCACACTCATATAGATATTATTATTATTATTATTATTATTATTATTATTATTATTATTATTATTATTATTATTATTATTATTATTATTTGTAAACATAAAATACCTCGATATTTTTTTCTGCGCTTACTGATTTCTTTTTCACAGACAAGAAAGTTCGATCACTGGTTTTCCTCCGTGGTAAATCATTGTGCTTATCTTTCATTCTAATTTAAAAATAGAAAACAATTACAATGAAATATAGGACTCAGATTTTTAAAAATATACTTTTTTCTAAAATTGTATCCAACCTTTCACTAAGAAGGAAGATCACTAAATAACGAACGAACAAACAAATCTCTTGTACTTTTAAAACACAAATGTAGGTAATTTGTATGCAGGTTTGATTCTCGAAATGATTGAATAATATTTTAAAATTTCAAGCAATAATGGCGATAACAATGTAACAAATACTTTTTTAACATAAAAATTTGCAGAATAGTAACATAGTATGAAACTTAAAATGGTAGCTTCATAGTAGACGCTCATAGTAATGTGAAACACAAATATATATTTTTCCTCAGAAGTATAATGTGAGATACAATATCTTGCAATTTGATTGCAATAGAATTAATAATTTTGTTCCAATTTCCTCGCGGCACACCGGTTGGGAAACGCTGATTTATTTATTTCTAAAAAAGTCCTCTGTTATATATGATTGATTACTTATATTTGCAAATATTATTGTTATTATTATTATTAATAATAATATTAATAATAATAATAATAATAGTAACAATAATTATACGTTTACCTTTCAGGCAATGAAACTGCGAAGAATATCTTCCTGACGAAAATGATGCAGGCATGGTTAAGTAATATCGTACAAAGTAAGTACTTACAGAATAATATAAAGCAGACCTTTCAAGATGTTTTAAAAACCCGTTCTATCTAGTTTTCTCTCTTAAAGAAGTATCTTTTCTGGAATATATTTTTGATTATTTTATTTTTTATGAACTAACTACTGTTCTTAAACACAGTAAATGGTCGAAAGTATTTAATTGTAAATTTCGTAACATGCTTCTGGAATAGAAATAAATTATCTAAAATGAGTATCTGCACTGAACAATGTGACTATTAACACTCTCGATCCTAGAGGTACTTAAATTGACACAGCCTTGTGTCCTGAAGAATATAAGGGTTATTTTAAAAAAAATATCTTTCTAAGTATATACTCTAAACGGTTGAAAATTTCAGAAATGAAAGAAAAAGTACCAATCTACTGGAAGATGCCGGACTTCATACAAGACATATATGAATAATCACTACAAACATTAACTTTATTTCTTGCAAAGAAATAATCCTTGAGTGTTGTAAATGATAATGATACATCTTCTTTAATTCTCTTTCTACAACGACTGAAAGGCATTCTTGGATCAGATTTACCACTAGATGATTCAGAAAGCACTCAAAATCACTTTCTCAAATAAAAGATCATCCCAAATTCATTTTTGGTTGGTATTTTAAATTTTAAATGGCCGTGTTGTTCCGGAACGACAGTCGGATTTAATGTAAGTTTACAGCCTGTTATTCCGGAACTACAGTAGGATTGAAAATGTTAAGCGAAAGATCTTTATTCATGTTTTTAAAATCAATTACTTATAAGTAACATTTTCTTTCTGGTACGATCTCTAATTGTCATCTCTTTATGTATTAAGTAACACAGAACAAGAAAAAAGGATACAGTTCATAAATAGTATAGAATTAAAAGAAGAAAATAAACAAAATAAATTTAATTTCAAGATCTGTTGTACCACAAGTGTCTTTATTCATATCTAATATAAATTTTATCGTTCAAAAAACTATTTCTCTTTATTCTACTTACAGACTTCTGTAGTTCATAAATTTCCTTTCAACTTCCAAACTTTCGACTCTCCCCTGGAGTCTTGGTCACGGAGGTTAAAAACGTGAAGAAAAAGAATAGAAACATCAAGGAATAAAACTGGAACGGACTTACCAAGGAAAGAACTGTTTTGTATGGAAAAACATTGTCATGTACGTCAGCGTTCAACAGATGAAAAGGATGCAAACTAAAATATGGTGGAGTCAATTTGGGCACCTTTCTTGTTCCTTGTTGGAAAGTTGCCAACTTATGTTATTACTTTTAATCTTGGAAACATCAATTCACAATATTATTTTTCTCACAATAAAAGTAATGACATGAATTAGCAACCTTCCAACAAGGAACAAGAAAGGCGCACAAATTGACTCCACTATATTTTAGTTTTCATCCTTTTCATCTGTTGAACGCTGACGTACATGACAACGTGTTTCCATACAACACAGTTCTTCCCTTGGTAAGTGCGTTCCAGTTTTATTCCTTGATGTTTCTATTCTTTTTCTTCCTGTTTTTAACCTCCGTGACCAAGACTCCAGGGGAGAGTCGAAAGCTTGGAAGCTTAAAGGAAATTCAGGAATTATAGAAATCTGTAAATAGAATGATAGTTAGAATTCCTGAGCGTGGTTTTGCATAATTTTCCTTTAATTTATGGCATTGTAGCGTAAATTCCATTCGTTTTGATTACGAAATATTACGTGTTACCTTTATTTATTTATTATTATTTTCTTTTCAGACGAATCAGATATTCATAAAATTATTACAGATGTTCTTAATGAAGTTCATATGGTTATAGCTGGTAAGTCAAATGATATTTCATTTAATTCCACCATCTTATGTTGTTGTATATTAAGATTAATTTATTCATTAGTTATAAGATGATACCTACTAAATATTAAGGAAATTTGAATACTAAACAATCTAGATTAACACTTAGTGATAACAGTTTCCACATTTTGATTAGAAAATTCTGAATTCATAAAGCATTTAAAAACTAAAGGTAAGGTATAACTTTTTTTTTTTGCCTCCAGTTATTATGGACTACCATTTTATTTGATGACATCACTTATCTTTAAGTTTAACGTCCCACATTTATGCTCGTTAGGCTAAGGGAGAAGGATGATGAAGGCAAGTGAATGACGATGAAAGAATTAGTGGAATGAGATTGTGGGAGGAAACGAGAAAACCCACCAACACTATGTTGTCCACTGCAAACTTACTTGATCAGAGTCCGAAAAATGTCACCATTTACATTTGCGATATGCTAACAAGGGACATCACCCAATTGTCCGGCTCCGATTTCAGTGAAATTTTTCTTGCTGATAGAGGACATATATTCATTACTTATGATGATAGAAATTTTTGCCATGGTGCATGTTTTCTATTTTTTTATAATTGTTAAGAGTTGTGATGTGGTTATTAAAGATTACTTCAGAAGTCCCTTACTTCCCTTTGTAAACGGAGTGTTAATGAAAGAACAACCATGTAAATAAATGTATGGCCTAGGGGGAAGTCGTATGGTAGGTACGACCTTGACGACAGAAATCTTGAAATTTGCCATTTTGAATTAAGGTCAAGTTTTTTAAATGGGAATAGAGTAATGCGATACATAATTTCGGGCTAGAATTTAATCAGAAAGACAATGGTGAAGTTAGTTTTAAGATACACCCATTTGTTGAAAAGTTATAGGCATATTAATTGTTTATACTTATTATGTGCCTAAGTCCCTTATCCCCGCTTCTAACCCGCGTATTAATGATAATAAGTGGATAAAAGCTTCGGTAATATATATTAGGCCTAGAGGGAAGTGATACAGTAAGGGTATCCTTGACAGCAGTCATCTTGAAATCCGTCATTATTGGATCTTTCAAAATGGCAACACTTCTAATTTTCATCGCATATTTTAAGATTCCAACTGGCACTTTGCAAATGTTGCCATGCCACATGTTTTCTAAATTTATTACATTTTTCAAGAGTTGCGATTTGTTAGTTCGTTAATAGTGTTCGGATAAGCATCCAGCAATCTTTCTAAATTTTGAAGACTTGTAATATAATTATTTATTTTAAACCAGAATACATGAGGAAACTATGGACCTATGTGACGTAAAGAAATACAAATGAAATTATAAAAAATTGGTGTTATACGAACACTCAATTATCAGGAAATGTAGCCTACATGTTGCACAAACGACAAACAATAAAATGTTTTTAATAAAAACAACTTTAAGGGAACAGCAGCAATGATAGAAAATATCAAAGAGGCATAATATGACTGTTCCCAACACGCTGTTTGTACCATGAGAAAAATATGAAAAAAGGTAACTTGTTTATAAAGAGGGTAACTTAATCGAGTTCCCAATCAATACTGATTATAAATCTTTCAAACATGAACCACCGACAACAATCGCTAGAAAACGAATGACTTTTTTGTCTGACTAGCTAAAAAATTTCCATAGAAAATAAATAAATATACAGTAAAAAAATAAATATAAAACAAAACAAAAGACCATTGATTTACACAATAATCATATTTCATTTTCCTTTTTGAAGTGAATTTTCATTTGATTTCTCGTCTCATCTACTATCCATTGCAAGCTACGTCTTCGGTATTACCTGAATGCAAAGTGGGAATTGTTTCGTTGTGCGATGATTCAATTCAGTAAACGAGTTTTTGAAGGGCAGGTATAGGATATAAATAATTACATGGCATAGGAAATAAATAATTACATGGCAAGTCTTCAAAATTCAGAAAGATTGCTGGATGCCTATCCCAACACTATTCATGAACTGACAAATCGCAACTCTTAAAAACATGTAATAAATTTAGGAAACATGAGCCATGGCAACAATTGCAAAGTGCCAGCTGGAATCCTAAAACATGCGATGAAAATTAGGAGTATTGCCCATTTGAAAGATCAAATAATGGGCGTTTGGTGCACATTAGAAGCAGTAGTAAATTCATACTGGTTAACTGTAAAACAAAAGTAAGCATACCATTGGATTTTTGGGAAAATTTGCTATTAAAATGAGGTGTTACATGCTATGGTTTTCATTTTTCAAAACTTTACTTTAATTCAAAATGGCGGCTTTCAAAATGGCTGCCATCAAGGATACCCTTACTGTATCACTTCCCTCTAGGCATAATATATATTACCGAAGCTTTTATCCACTTATTATCATTAATACCCAGATTAGAAGCGGAGGTAAGGGACTTAGGCAGATAGTAAGTAAACAATTAATATGCCTGTAACTTTTCCCCAAATAGGCGTATTTTAAAACTAACTTCATCATTGTCTTTCTGATTAAATTCTAACCCGAAATCATGTATCGCATTACTCTATTCCCATTTAAAAAACTTGACCTTAATTCAAAATTGCAGATTTCAAGATGGTTGCCGTCAACTTCACACCTACCATACGACTTCCCCCCAGGCCTTATATGTATCTACATGGTTGTTCTTTCATTAACGCTCCGTTTAAAGGGAAGTAAGGGACTTCTGAAGTAATCTCTAATAGCCACATCGCAACTCTTAACAATTATTAAAAAAAAAAAAAAAAAAAAAAAAACTTGTACCATGGCAAAAATTTCTGCCATTACAAATAATGAATACATGTCCTCTATTAGCAAGAAAAGTTTCATTGAAGACGGAGCCGGACAATTGGGTGATGTCCCTTGTAAGATCGTAAAAACTTGCTATAACCAAGAATTCAACTAGATTTTAGATATGCTAAGAGCGTAGAAACTTGCTATATAATTACTCATGACCATGAATTCAACTAGATTTACCATATGCTAAGAGCGTAGAAACTTGCCATATAATTACTCATGACCAAGGATTCAACTAGATTTACGATATGCTAAGAGCGTAGAAACTTGTTATATGATTCCTCATGACCAAGATTTCAACTAGATTTTCGATATGTTAAGAGCGTAGAAACTTGCTATATAATTCCTCATGACCAAATATTCAACTAGATTAACGGTATGCTAAGAGCGTAGAAACTTGTTATATAATTACTCATGACCAAGAATTCAACTAGATTTTTGATATGCTAATAGCGTAGAAACTTGCTATGTAGTTACTCATAACCAAGAATTCAACTATTGTATAATTTAAGAGTAAAAGTATTGAAATTTTACAAATTTGTAAAAGGGAAATATAGTAATTGCAGACAAAGAATACATACATACAGTAAACTCTGGGAAAAACTTATATCATGTGACCAATATACACAGTAGTAGCTCATATTCTCAACGAAGAAACCAACTCCTTTCGATTTGATGTCAGTTAAATGGAAATTCTGAATTTTAACATTGAGTAGTATGCTGTAAAGGATTCGTGGACTCGTGGTATCCAAAGACAACAAAACAAGCAAGAAAATTAACATCCAAACCTAGGTAGAGTTGTCCAAGAATTTGAAATGAAATAAAATACGGTAGCTTTTATTTAGATCACTAGTAGCAGAAAGATATGCAGTTGGGTTAATTTTCTAGCTGATCTTTCCACACTTAGTCTACCACTGAGAAACGAGAAAAATGACAATATGCTGATTAGTGTAAAAACAGCTGACATCACGTGCAAAAACTGATGTTCAAGTACTTTCTACGAAATTAATGCAAATTGATTCTCTCATCATGCAGATGAACAAAACGGATTTCAACAGCGTATATAGGAAAATGCCTGTCTGTGTGTATTCTTGCCTGTGATAGTAATCCTTGGCCAGAGGAAATTAAGTTCGAAATATTGTCAATTTTAGTTCCGAAGTAGTCACTAGGAAAGAACTGTGAAGGAGTGCCAATATCTAGGAGAATTGGAAGCAGTTAAACGTTTACAAGACAGGTTTCTTGTATTTGGGAACTAGTTAGAAGGTTTACTTTAGACTTGATTATCCTCTAAAAATTAATGACAAACATAAGCACGAACCTTTTAGCGTAACAGCATCTAAGTGCGTTAAAGATAATTTAAACCTTAAAGTGAAACAAGAAGAAAATCTGTTTCTCTAGTTTCAGGCTGTTGTTTTACGTAGCATCACACTAAAACTACAGTAAAACCTGTCTTCAATGGACCTTTTATTAAACGAAAACTTGTATTAAACGGAAATATTTTACGATCTCCTCAATTTGCTGTCGAAAATCGTGTTAAATTTCTTTCATTAAACGGACACTGTGTTACGCGAACAAGGAAAATCAAAATAAGCTTCTTAACGGAAAATTCCAAGTTTCGGATTGCAGGATTTAGAGAGGTTTTAGTCATCCTATGGGAAGTTAGATATATTTTTAGCGAAGCAGACAGTGATATGCAAACCGAAGCAGACACGACGGATATATATAGTTTAATTGAGAATTAATGGAAAGTCTGAAAGGAGAAGAGGAAATGAAGGAAGAAAAGAAATATGTCATTGAGTTGGAAGAAGAGTGTGGGCTAAAGATTTATCAAAATTCTGTCAAACGTTTAAAGGAACTCCAATATTTACCTTACTTTGAAATTACACTGATATGCTTAGTGTGGTTTCTCAGGCTAAAGTCTTTGTGTAAAGTTGAGCAGACAAGCAGAGATTTGTACAGGAAACCCTCCTTGATTATTGAAAAAATTAAGTTAACATGTGTACAATATTTTTTCTGTTTATTATAAGTTTTACATGTAATACTTCGTAACAGAAACAAATACTGTAAATTGACTAAGGTACGTATAGTATCTTACTTTATCTCAGTATGTCCATTCTACGCATACATTTTTTATATATAGGTTTATTAACCGGAAACCTATCTTCAACGGAACTTCTAGCGAATCCGGTTCGAGTCCGCTAAAGACAGGTTTTACTGTATTATACCGATTGTGACTCATTTATCCATGGTGATAGACAACAGTTTTTATTTTAACATTTTTAATATTTGCTTAGTAAAGCAGTGCGAGATGTACCGTTTTTACGTTATCACAAGTTTCTTTCAAACTAGCGGATTTAATTCTACAAATTTGGAATGTAAGCGTTTTTTGTTTCTGTCACTCATTGGATGAATTGACTATTGCTCATACAGAGGGTGAGGAGAGTACGAGAGAAAGTATTTGCTGCAACTAAACGCTTGGTATTTGATGGTCACTTCATCCTTGTTAGTTTTATGCTCCTTAACATAGAGAAAATATAATCTGAAAATTACGTTCTGTCCATTCTATTTTCAAACATCCAACATTTTAGCATTATTGAATTTACTATAAGAAAATTTCTGGCTTTGTTTATTTTATTTTATTTTATTTCTGTTCATATTTGCATTTTTCATTTTTAGAAAAGGTCATCAGGAAAATTTTGGAATTATTTGCTAATAAAAGTCAACCAAATATAGTTTTCTTTTGAATTTCGCTAAAAAAAAAAAAAAAAAAAAAAGCTAATACAGTTTAAATTCTGATTTGATTTGTCACACTATATACCTTCGTTAAAATTATCAGAATGGAATTTTAAATTAGCGTATATCACTCAAATGTAATGTGTCTGTTTATTTTTCAGCGGGAACCAATCAATCTGCAGAGCAACCAATTGGCTTTGAGAATGCTGTTGGAATTGTTCCTAAGACAAGACCATTTCCAATTTCAGAAAACGAAGCAGTTAAACCAGCTACTATTTCTCCAGTGCAAGTTATGAAACAACCTGTGACACCTTCCAATCAAATTTCACAGCCTTCAGAAAATAAACCAGAAGAAGGAACGACAGCACCTGCTAAAAATACACAAGACAAAGATACAATGGAACAAGCTCGTCCACTTCCATCAATTTCCAATGATTTAGGACCAAGTTCGATTCTTTTACCTAGTATACAAAGCATACAGGCAATAGCAGGTCCTTCTTTAGATATTTCATTGGACGAAATTATACAACCAATAAATATAAGCTTACAGCACGGTTTCTTGTCATATCTTGGAGGTGCCCAACAGCCGCAAACTCTTGCTCCAATTAAAGAAAGTGAAGATATTATATCATCCGAACCAATTGAAACTGCTACCACCATTCAGCAATCACAAACTGCAATACCTCTGCAACAATTAAGTGTGGGGCCAGCTCAACAATCACTAACTACAATTGCAGCACAACAGCCCGAAAAATTTACGTCAGATCAACAACCACAAACTACAAAGCCAGTACAAGCAGGTGAAATATTACCAGAGCAATTACATGTTGTAACGACTCTCCAACAACCAGTCGGTGTTACGCCACTTCAAGAACCTCAAAGTTCAATACCAGTGCAACAACAGGGTATTATGCCTGAACAACAACTACAAAGCGTAATGCCTCAAAGTGTTCAAGCTCCGCAAGTATCTAAAGCAGTTTTGTTAAATAGAAAACCTCAGTTATCAACTCAGAAGCCACAAGGTGCAGTAGAATCAGGACAGTCTCAGGGTATCTCACTTCCTCAACAAAAGCAAAGTGTTGCCCTATCACAAGAACAACAATTTGGTAACTTACCCATTCAGCAGCAACAATCTGGTTACTTACCTCAACAATCGCAAAGTGTTGCTCCATCACAAGAACAGCAATTTGGTAACTTACCCATTCAACAGCAACAATCTGGCTACTTACCTCAACAATCGCAAAGTGTTGCTCCATCACAAGAACAACAATTAGGCAACTTACCCATTCAACAGCAACAATCTGGTTACCTACCTCAACAAGAGCAAGGTTTTGTGCCTGCTATGCAACAGCAAGAAGTTGCTTCTTCGCAGCAGCAAGGAGTTGCTCCTTCGCAACAACAAGTTACTGCACCAACTCAGTTACCGGAAACAAGTTTACAAGATAACAACCAAAATGTTATGACACCGCAACAACCAGGAGAAGTTTCGCTTGCTCAGCAACCGCACAGTGTTCCATCAGCACTTACAGGTAATACATTACCACAAGAAATTCAAACATCGCCTATCGTGAATACTGTACAGTCGCAACAATCAAGTACTACATTGACACACGCGTCAGAAAGCTACACATCATCATCACTATCAAGTTCTACGCAACTTCCAAGTGCTACTACACAGAAACAAGAAGATCAAAATACTCCACAATCACTCGATGTTTCATCGTTACCGCATTCATCAAAAACCACAGCTTCAAGTGAAGAGATTCATCCTCATAAAGGAAGTACTCCGCCACATTCTGAACACACCGCTAGTACGAAAACACAGCCATCAACTTCGGTCTCTTCAACAACATCTAAATCAAAAACTACTAATCATGCTACGCCGAAACCAGTAAAAGGATTTACATCTTCTTCAGGTACAATAATTTTAAATTATTTTTCTTAAGTAACAATGTAATTGATTACCGTGTATTATTATTCTTTTATATCTTCTGACACTTTTAACTTCATTAGAATTTGCTTTTAGAAGAACGAAATTGTACTTGAAGCACACATTTGCTGTACCGGATTATTAGTAAAAAAATTAAATTGAATATTTAATTCTTTAAAGCTTGACACTAAAAATGATATAAAATTTACTATTTTTCTTTTGATTATTTTTCATAAATGAAAGGAGATAATGAAATGCAACATTCACAATCATAGAAAATGTTATTCTACAACAGAAAAACTGAACCTGAAGAATTTTCAGTGTTGCCATCCATAGAAATTACAGTGTTGCCAGAATAACATTACCCCCCAAATCTAAGTTAAGGCAGCGACTAGAGGAACGAACTCAACTGCATTTGATTATGTATCATGTTGTTTTGGTATCCTGTGAACTACTTTTTAAATAACATTATTATTCAGTTTTTATAATTGTATGTTTAAACTATTTTGTTTACTACAAACTAAATACAACTATTATTTAAAAGGTAGTTCACAGGATACCAAAGCAACATGATACCTAGTCAAATGAAGTTGAATTCGTTCCTCTAGTCACTGCCTTTATGAAGTACTAGATTTCAATTCCCGTATGTCCCTGGTTCGGGCTAGCCATTTTATGACTGTATTGCGTTCGTGTCCTGTGTATCCCTAGAAGGGCTTAGGCGTTTATGGTAGTCCGGGATGTGATTCTCTATTTCCTAAACGTCTTCTTTAGACTTTAATAGCGGTTCGAAGATTTTACCAAAGCCGATCATATAGCCACTGGATAGTACGGTTCAGAGTTCGGGTCGGAACATTTTGGGTAATCGACATAAAGACTGAATCTAATCGTATTCTCAATACTGATACAAGTTAATAATGCAAAAATTATTACATTGTATGGACATTAATTATTTATGCTGGAAAGAAAACTAAATTAGGTTATCTTAAACTCTAACATACAAATTTAAATCATGGTGATAATTTTGATAAATTATGATGAAAGAATACGTGTAATTATATTTTCTTGATTTTAATCAATAACACTGAAACTTCACTAATACAAAATAAATTACACTTTCGCACTTTGATTAGAATAATTGAATATAACAATGGAAATTTAACACTCGGCCCAATGATTCTTATTACACTCGCGGAAGACGCGGTAGTCGCGAGCCACCGATTGAACTTCACTACATTGTACGTTTTATTATTATTATTATTATTATTATTATTATTATTATTATTATTATTATTATTATTATGCACTTTCACTTCTCACTCACTTTGGTGTTTAAGAGAAGGAATTTCTAGCGGTTCCAGGGGGATGTCTTTAAGAGCGGGGGATGAATTTCCTTACTTTCCATTTTATCTTCTTTCGGGTGGTCTTGAAGTTTCTCCATTGCGCAGCTAGCTCATTTAGATTTAACTTTTGAGAGTTGTCCGAAGGCTTTGGACTGCGTTGCTTTACATTTTCTTTTATTTAGAATAATATGTTGCACTAACGATATTTTACGTTACACTGAATTATGAAAACGTACGTAAACAGCATTTTATTTTACTTTTGATTATGCTTTTTGTAAATTCACGTAATTTTTTAGACACTGCGTGGTTACAAGCTGTTATCGCACCAGAAACAACCGTCAGACTGATTTGACTTTTCTCCCCGCCTTTCCGTGCTTTTACCCAGCGGACAGGCTCGCAATGCAATCTGTTGATGTCAGAGCTAAAAATAACTACGACAACCTATTGGCAGGAACTTTTGGAGACGAAGTTTGCTCCTTGTGTCGAATTTTAGCATCGTATTTGGAGAGACGAGAGGGTTTACCAAGACTTCCGTCGCAGACGCGACGCACACATACATATGCATATTTATCTTTTTGCTCAGAGAAAAATTCTTAAGAGTGCTTTTATACGAGGTTCACTTAAAAAGTTAAAATTTTCTTCATTATTATTCGCTGAGCTGGACCATATGGTTACACATTAACTTATGTTTTGGGGGAAATGTTATTCTGGCAACACTGTAATTTCTAGGGATAGCAACACTGAAAATTCTTCAGATTGATATTTTCTGTTGTGGAATAATATTCTCTATGATTGCGGTAAAGTTACATTTCATTCTTTCCTTTCACTTATGAAAAACAAGCAACAGAAAAATGGTAAATTTTGTATTATTTTTAGTACATCAGGCTCTTTACTTATATCATAGAGGTTAATGGAAAAAGGGAATGTACAAAAATTATTAAGTACTAGGGAATGAGAAGCAAAAGAAATTTAAAGAAAATTATAAAATTCTGAAGTTACCGATGAACTTAGTAGTTTCTACCACATACGGTGAAGTGAAAGGGACGTAATATTTTATAAATCTCAGTACTAAGTACAGTAAATGAAATATTGAGAGAGTTTTGGCTTTTGAGGAAAGTCGTATCGATAAAGAAAAGCTTCCATACTCCACAGTCTTAGGTAACATCTTCGTCTTCAGATACGATTTTTCTGTTTTTATACAGCCATCAATTGTAACCTCCTTCGCCCTCTCCACCTCTTTCCTTCCACCAAATCTTCTAGCACATTTCTTATTATACAGTTCCTTCTTACCCAGTGTCCATAGGTGGAGCTATGGAGGGCATAGAGGAACATTGCCCCCCAACTTTTTGACCAAAAAATAACAATGCCACCTATAAGATGGCCACCTACCAGGACCTGTCAAAGTCTGCCCTCCCAGCAGACAATTTCTAACTTCACTTATGCCAGTGTCCCACCAGTTTCTCTTCCTTTTCTTAATAATATTTAAAATTATTTCCCCCCATCATTTCTAACACCCTTTCATTCGTTTTCCGCTCGACCCAGTTAATTCTCTCAATTTCTCTACACGCCTACATTTCGAAAGCTTCCAGTCGTTTTTCATCATTTTTGCATAATGTCCATGTTTCTGACCCACACAGTGCAATACTCCACACGAAACACTTTATGTGTCTTTTTCTCAAGTCTTTAATCAAGGTCCCACAAAATAATATCTTCTTCCTCCTAAAGGCTTCTTTCGCTATTGCTATCCTTGCTTTTATTTCACGTTCACATTTCACATCATTATTAACAATAGTACCCAGTATATATATATAGGGTGTTCCAGGAGGAAGGGGCAATATTTTGAGAAATGGTAGAATGAGTGATTCTAAGCAAAAGAGTTCATATAAACATAGGTCCTAATCTCATCGGTTTGAGAGCTACAGGTTGTGAACCATTTTTAATTTTTTTTTTTTTTTTTTTTTTGCATATTGCTCACCCTGTATTTATTCTACAGGAGTGACACATAGCGGATTTTAAAGGTGATAGAATGACCTTTCCAACGATGTGCAATATGTGGCAGTGGTATCTTTGGAAGAGAAGTTATTGAGGGATATTTGGAATCAGTGTTGCCATCCAATTTCTTTAAATAATCTTAACTTTCTCAAATTTCAGTTAATAGCTTCCCTTCCGAAAACAACAGTGCCACATTCTGCATACCGTTGGAAAGGTAATTCCATCCCCTTTCAAATCTGCCATGCCTTACCTCTGTAAAATGGTTACAGAGTGAACAATACGCAACAAAATCAAAAATGGTTTACAACCTGTAGCTCTCAAACCGTTGAGATTGGGACCTGTGTTCATATCAACTTTTTTGCTTAGAATCACTCATACTACCATTTCGCAAAATATTGCCCCTTCCTCCTGGGACACCCTGTGTATATATATACAGGGTGTTAATGAACTATACCGACAAACTATAAGAAGTGATTCCTTACATCAAAATAAAAGAAACGCTTCATATGGACCTGTGGGAAAAGTGCATAGTTTCAGAGCTAGGGCTGCCCAAAATCGCGAAGAAGCCAAATTTCAACAGGCCCTATTTCTAATTCCAGAAACTGTGGATATTGGTATTTATCAGCATGAAGGAAGTCAAGCATACGCAATCCAAAAATGCATATTTCATTGATTTTCAGTGGGTGTACAGAGTATTCCATTCAGGGTGAAATTCTCAGACATGCCATCAACCGAATTTTGAGATATGCTCTGACTTTATGATTGGTCCAAAGCAGGCAAACGGTAAACCTTGATAGCAACGAACACAAAATCCTTTGGCGCGATGTCGGAAGTGTTAAGGACCGTCAGCAGCACGGTTTCTCGTACTCGGGGAAATGCATGCTGTTATGTTTTCTTTCATGTTTATAAGTGAAGAAAACGTGAAATACCCCGTCACAAAATACATCGCATCACATATGATTCCGAGCACCAAAAGAAGAAAAAAAAACATGGAGCTGCCGGTTCCTAACACTTTTGACTTCCTTCCGAAGCATTGGATATCTCTTGTTGTCAAGGCATACCTTCTGCCTACTTTGGACCCTCCATGAAATCAGGGTATATCTGAAAACTACATTGAGAGCATATCTGAGAATTACACTCTTTAGGGAATACCCTGTATACCCAGTGTTCGAAGTAGATAAAAAGCACAAGTAGTATGTTTTAAGACTCGACATACCGTCTATCTAAATATTGAAACACAGTAAGGGTATGTTGCCTAAAAAATTACATTTCTATTTGCACAATGACTAAAACCATTGGAGAGTTTCTCTGTAGTTACGGGGAGAAGGGAGATTGAGATACTTTGATTCCCCGCCAACAATTCTGTCAAAAACATTTTTAAAAATATCCCCTTATGTTGTATTATAGAGAATTATAGAAGAAAATGTTCAAAAATCGAGTTTTTATGTTAAGAACTTCCTGCGAGAAACTGCCGGACACCCCACTCGACTGAGGAGTATTCCAAACACCCGGAAGATCCGTCCCCCACAGCAGAAAACTCCTAACTCCGCCCATGCTCAAAGCACGACATTTAAATGCAATAAGGCAAGAAGACACATACATGTATAATAAAGAAACAATTTAATATGGCATATCAATATATAAACTAGATGAATTTCCTTGAAGAGACCTTAAAAAAAGTAGGGAAAAAATAATAAAAAATGCCGGTGTTGTCAACTTAGAAATGATTTCTACATAAGAAATAATATCTTCCTGCGTGAAAAGCTATTCCTCAATTACTGTGTATAAAAATGGAGATGGTAAAAGTATTTAGCATCTACTCTCCAGTGACGGTATGTCTTGCTCACTGAAAAACCTGATGTGGTATGCCTTCACCAGGGAAAACCCAGAGGCGATATGGCATACCACCGTATACCATCTCACTTCGACCACTTGACGAAATTGACGTATCTACTGAAAATTGACGAAACATGCACTTTTGGATTGCGTATGTGTGGCTTCCTTTACGCTGATAAGGACCACCATCCACACTTTCTGAAATTCGAAATAGGGCCTTTTGAAATTTGGCTTTTTTGCAATTTTGGACAGCCCTAGCTCTGAAACTATGCACATTTCGCCATAGGTCCATATGAACTTTTCTCTTATTTTGATATGAGGAATCACCCCTTATAGTTTGTCAGTATAGTTCATTAACACCCTATATATATCGTGTGTTTCGAAACAACACCGACAACGTTTGAGAGGTGATTCCTGAGATCAAAATAAGACAAAAAGTATAGACCAACTTGGGTGCACAAATGCTTCCTTTCGGATTTAAAGGCTGCCGAAAACATGAAAAAATGAACTTTAAAGGTCCATAGCTCCAATACTATGGGATCTACCGTAGTCCGGTCAAGACTTCACTTAATATGTGCCCTATTCAAATATCCATGTTTCAGAATCCTACGGTACTTCTGCAATTTTTTTTTTTTTTTTAAGAGGTAGTTGGTGATTACTTCAAATTATATACCCATAACAAAACTCCCTCTATAAAAATTGTTCCATGAGTATCTTATTATTCTGAAACGTATATTTTTGAATAGCCCACACATTAGTTCCTAAAAGAAGTCTTGACCCGACTACGGTAGGTCCCATAGTATTGGAGCTATGGACCTTTAATTTCATCTTCTCATGATGTTTTCAGGAGTCTATAAATCCAAAATGACGGATTTCTGCACCCAGGTTGGTCTATAATTTTTGGTGTTAGGAATCACCTCTTAAACGTTGTCGATGTTGTTTTGAAACACCCTATAGTATATATATATATATATATATATATATATATATATATATATATATATATATATATATATATATATATATATATATATATATATATATATATATATATATATATGTGTGTGTGTGTGTGTGTGTGTGTAGAAAGAGAGACAGCTAATCTCATTATCATTATCTCATCATTGAATAATTTTATTCTTAATAGAGAATCTCTCTAATTTTACTAGTATTTTACCTATTGATATTACTGAAAATGTCAGACTGAAAAACTTCTAAGCTCCTTCTTGGCTAAGCGGTTAGCGTACGCTTTTTTGGCGTGGGAGACCAGGGATCGATTCCCGGCGGGAGCTCATGTGGTTCGGATTCCACGTTAATCAGAAGGTCCACATCTCATATAGCCCAGTTGCTGAACGGGACGTTAAACTCAAGTCAACAACAACAGAAAAAAATTTCTGTATATTTTACTACCTGTCAAGCTATTTTACTCAAAATTCCTATCCTTCATTTCATACTTGTGCCTTTTCCACTATTACTAGTGCTAGAACAAAACTAAATTTATTTATCTTACCTTGAAAAAAATCTCAATTTTGATTAAGTATTTTCCGGTTACGTAAATCAAATACGCATTGTTGCTTTCTTTTATACATCTTCTTATTCCATTGTCAAAATCTTGAGTATAGATATGTAAACACGCAGTATTTAAATTAATTTATTGAATGTGTCGCAAAATTCAGAATAAATTGAATATAGAATAGTTTTTTTTTTAAATAAAAGATTACGAATTAGAACAGTATCTGTTGAAAAAACAAACACATTAAAGTAACTAAATGAATATTTAAAAATAGAATCTAATTTCTTTTAGTAAGAATTATACAGGGTGTTACAAATATGCGTCACAATATTTGGGAATAGATTTCTTACATCAAAACAAGAAAAATAGTTCATATAGAAGTGACTGGAAGTGTATAATTTAGTTGTTATAGGGTGCCGAAAACATGAAAAAATCAATTTTAAAGGTCCATAGTTCTACTACTATAGGATCGATCGCAATCGGATCAAGACATCACTGAGGAACTAGTATGTTAAATATCAAAATATCCATCTTTCAAAACCTCCGATACTTGCACAATCATTTTTAGAGAGGCTGTTTCTGAGTACCTGATCACTCTCCACCTACCTCTCTAAAAATTGGTGTACAAGTGCTGGAGCATTCTTAAACATGAATATTTGGATAGTTCACATACCAGTTCCTCAGTAATGTTTTGACCCAACTACGATAGGTCCCATAGTAGTGAAGCTATGAACTTATAAAGTTCATTTGTTTCACGTTTTCGGCATCCTATAACTCCGAAACTATCCAGTTTTGAGCACAGTGAACTTTTTTTTCTCGTTTTTTTGTGGAGAATCTGTTCCCAAAATATTGTGACTTGACCCTGTATAAAATTCTAATCGTGGGTTAATGGTTAGCGTTTTTGATTTAAAGCTGGGAGATTCCAGGTTTGAATTTGGAGACCGTCGTCATGGCTCAAAATTTTCCAGAGTTTTCCTCTATTGTGTCAGATAAATGTTAGAATTGTACATTTAAGTGTAGATTCTAGCCACCTTTCTTCCTCTCCATTTCTCAGTGTTGTCATATGGTTGCTGTTGTTGATTATTAATGGTTCCAGTTCGAGTTATTGTGGTAGACTACAACTAAGAGATAATTAAACAGTTGTTTTAGTGTTTTACATATTATGAATCATCATAAAAGATAGCAACTAAAACGTTATTAATTTCTGATTTCAGGCGTGGGTGGATTTGATTATGGAAACTATGACACTGAGTGGGATGATGATACCTTAGACAAAGGTAAATTCTCATTCACATTTATCTGTTTATTTGGTTATTCAATTACTAGTTGAAACATGCGTTCCTTTCACGGGAAGAAAATGTTTATAGAAAAATATTTTAAAGGTACTATCTGAACCTGGCACTCTCTACACAGCGCATCATTCACATATGATTATAAATGTTATTGTTATTATTCCTCGCAACATCTGTACATGTCCCTTTAAAGACACAAGTGAAGGATGTCTTGATAAAAATCGGCAAATAGTATCATAAAGGGGAGATTTTTTCGATTATTTTTTAAATATCTCACACCATTTGCAAGATTTGAGTCTCCTTCCGGTTGAAGTTTCTAATTCATGTATGATCAGTGTTTTCTTTCTTTTTGCCTGCAGTATGCAATAAGCAAATACATTATACACACAACTAATTATAATGTGAGTGGTACATGATGTTCATTGGGCAAAACACTCCAAACAATAAAAATTCATCTCAGCCTGGAGGAATGGTTATCGTTCGTGTTTCATTATCATTTGGCCATGAAACAAAGGACGGAGAGATATACTAACCCCGTATACAAATGTGTGATGTTGGAGTGTATAACTCGTAGGATATGATGCATTACTTTTTTTAAAAAAAGAAACTTAATACTTCCAGGTACCCCTAAAAAATGTAATAAACAAATAACAGCAATTCTTTAAAAAATATATTCAATTAGAATTTAACAAGCTACACAAAATTTGCAATCGACCAGTGAAAACGGCACGTTTCTAAAGCTTGTGGTTTCCGAGATATCATTGCCAAAAAACTGGCCACAAACATATAAACTTTCCTTGATCACAAACATATAAACGTATCATTTTAATATATAGATTTTTGAATTACTTCTCCCTCGTAGGATACGCATTTTAATGCCAAAACCAAGATAAATGTCCAACTTGAACCACGTGGCACCAATGTACAAAATCCACATCAAATGGTTTAGCCGTTTCTCCGTGATGACGAGACAGTCAACGTCTATGTCATTTTTATATATTAATAAAAAACAAATATTGTCTTTTTCTCCTCTATCCTGCTTAAAAGCGTAATTTCCGAAAATGCTGGGTGCTTTTCCACTTGGTTTTAATAACACGTTTCATCTCCTTAACATGAGAGTCTCTTAACAAAAGAAACACTTACAAAGCTTAAAACCCACTTTATTTTAAATTATAATTTGTAACGGTTTCGGATATCTATCATATCCTTCTTCAGACACTATCGACAATAAATGAAAATACAAACATATATATATTCTGTTAGATATCCGAAACCGTTACAAATTATAATTTAAAATAAAGTGGGTTTTAAGCTTTGGTCAGTGTTTCTTTTGTTAAAATAATCAATCCAAAGTCATGGATAGTCTTACTATGAGAGTCTCGTGAAATATTCCATCTTTGACGCACTTTAAGCTCCCGTTTTATTTTATGTTGAGTTAAAGAAAATTTTCATTATGAACTACCTAATTTTCTTTATTTACTTATTTTGATATCTTTTCCCTTGTAATAATAAAAGAGTCATTTTTATGTCAATGTAACGATAATAATCAAATACTATTCTTAAATTTAATCTTCATTGGAGTGTAGCGTCCTCTTTTAGCACTAAAATATGTATACGAGGTGAAGTCAAAAACATCCCAGAATTCTGTTGTAGTTCTTTATTACCACAATATAAGCACACATTTACGTAATCGCCTTCAACGTTAATGCCTTCGAAACACACACACATACACTTGTTCCACCACTGCTGCCATTGGGGGAAACACCGACGAAATACCTCTCTTGGTATCTTCCGAAGTCCCGCCGTTGCGTCGATTTCTACTACGGTGTCGAAACGGGTACTTTTGAGGCCTATTTTTAAGCTTTGGGAAGAACCAAACATTCGATGGTACTAAGCTGTTTACCGACGAAATACCTCTCTTGGTATCTTCCGAAGTCCCGCCGTTGCGTCGATTTCTACTACGGTGTCGAAACGGGTACTTTTGAGGCCTATTTTTAAGCTTTGGGAAGAACCAAACATTCGATGGTACTAAGCTGTTTACCGACGAAATACCTCTCTTGGTATCTTCCGAAGTCCCGCCGTTGCGTCGATTTCTACTACGGTGTCGAAACGGGTACTTTTGAGGCCTATTTTTAAGCTTTGGGAAGAACCAAACATTCGATGGTACTAAGCTGTTTACCGACGAAATACCTCTCTTGGTATCTTCCGAAGTCCCGCCGTTGCGTCGATTTCTACTACGGTGTCGAAACGGGTACTTTTGAGGCCTATTTTTAAGCTTTGGGAAGAACCAAACATTCGATGGTACTAAGCTGTTTACCGACGAAATACCTCTCTTGATATCTTCCGAAGTCCCGCCGTTGCGTCGATTTCTACTACGGTGTCGAAACGGGTACTTTTGAGGCCTATTTTTAAGCTTTGGGAAGAACCAAACATTCGATGGTACTAAGCTGTTTACCGACGAAATACCTCTCTTGGTATCTTCCGAAGTCCCGCCGTTGCGTCGATTTCTACTACGGTGTCGAAACGGGTACTTTTGAGGCCTATTTTTAAGCTTTAGGAAGAACCAAACATTCGATGGTACTAAGCTGTTTACCGACGAAATACCTCTCTTGGTATCTTCCGAAGTCCCGCCGTTGCGTCGATTTCTACTACGGTGTCGAAACGGGTACTTTTGAGGCCTATTTTTAAGCTTTGGGAAGAACCAAACATTCGATGGTACTAAGCTGTTTACCGACGAAATACCTCTCTTGATATCTTCCGAAGTCCCGCCGTTGCGTCGATTTCTACTACGGTGTCGAAACGGGTACTTTTGAGGCCTATTTTTAAGCTTTGGGAAGAACCAAACATTCGATGGTACTAAGCTGTTTACCGACGAAATACCTCTCTTGGTATCTTCCGAAGTCCCGCCGTTGCGTCGATTTCTACTACGGTGTCGAAACGGGTACTTTTGAGGCCTATTTTTAAGCTTTGGGAAGAACCAAACATTCGATGGTACTAAGCTGTTTACCGACGAAATACCTCTCTTGGTATCTTCCGAAGTCCCGCCGTTGCGTCGATTTCTACTACGGTGTCGAAACGGGTACTTTTGAGGCCTATTTTTAAGCTTTGGGAAGAACCAAACATTCGATGGTACTAAGCTGTTTACCGACGAAATACCTCTCTTGGTATCTTCCGAAGTCCCGCCGTTGCGTCGATTTCTACTACGGTGTCGAAACGGGTACTTTTGAGGCCTATTTTTAAGCTTTGGGAAGAACCAAACATTCGATGGTACTAAGCTGTTTACCGACGAAATACCTCTCTTGATATCTTCCGAAGTCCCGCCGTTGCGTCGATTTCTACTACGGTGTCGAAACGGGTACTTTTGAGGCCTATTTTTAAGCTTTGGGAAGAACCAAACATTCGATGGTACTAAGCTGTTTACCGACGAAATACCTCTCTTGGTATCTTCCGAAGTCCCGCCGTTGCGTCGATTTCTACTACGGTGTCGAAACGGGTACTTTTGAGGCCTATTTTTAAGCTTTGGGAAGAACCAAACATTCGATGGTACTAAGCTGTTTACCGACGAAATACCTCTCTTGGTATCTTCCGAAGTCCCGCCGTTGCGTCGATTTCTACTACGGTGTCGAAACGGGTACTTTTGAGGCCTATTTTTAAGCTTTGGGAAGAACCAAACATTCGATGGTACTAAGCTGTTTACCGACGAAATACCTCTCTTGGTATCTTCCGAAGTCCCGCCGTTGCGTCGATTTCTACTACGGTGTCGAAACGGGTACTTTTGAGGCCTATTTTTAAGCTTTGGGAAGAACCAAACATTCGATGGTACTAAGCTGTTTACCGACGAAATACCTCTCTTGGTATCTTCCGAAGTCCCGCCGTTGCGTCGATTTCTACTACGGTGTCGAAACGGGTACTTTTGAGGCCTATTTTTAAGCTTTGGGAAGAACCAAACATTCGATGGTACTAAGCTGTTTACCGATGAAATACCTCTCTTGGTATCTTCCGAAGTCCCGCCGTTGCGTCGATTTCTACTACGGTGTCGAAACGGGTACTTTTGAGGCCTATTTTTAAGCTTTGGGAAGAACCAAACATTCGATGGTACTAAGCTGTTTACCGACGAAATACCTCTCTTGGTATCTTCCGAAGTCCCGCCGTTGCGTCGATTTCTACTACGGTGTCGAAACGGGTACTTTTGAGGCCTATTTTTAAGCTTTGGGAAGAACCAAACATTCGATGGTACTAAGCTGTTTACCGACGAAATACCTCTCTTGGTATCTTCCGAAGTCCCGCCGTTGCGTCGATTTCTACTACGGTGTCGAAACGGGTACTTTTGAGGCCTATTTTTAAGCTTTGGGAAGAACCAAACATTCGATGGTACTAAGCTGTTTACCGACGAAATACCTCTCTTGGTATCTTCCGAAGTCCCGCCGTTGCGTCGATTTCTACTACGGTGTCGAAACGGGTACTTTTGAGGCCTATTTTTAAGCTTTGGGAAGAACCAAACATTCGATGGTACTAAGCTGTTTACCGACGAAATACCTCTCTTGGTATCTTCCGAAGTCCCGCCGTTGCGTCGATTTCTACTACGGTGTCGAAACGGGTACTTTTGAGGCCTATTTTTAAGCTTTGGGAAGAACCAAACATTCGATGGTACTAAGCTGTTTACCGACGAAATACCTCTCTTGGTATCTTCCGAAGTCCCGCCGTTGCGTCGATTTCTACTACGGTGTCGAAACGGGTACTTTTGAGGCCTATTTTTAAGCTTTGGGAAGAACCAAACATTCGATGGTACTAAGCTGTTTACCGACGAAATACCTCTCTTGGTATCTTCCGAAGTCCCGCCGTTGCGTCGATTTCTACTACGGTGTCGAAACGGGTACTTTTGAGGCCTATTTTTAAGCTTTGGGAAGAACCAAACATTCGATGGTACTAAGCTGTTTACCGACGAAATACCTCTCTTGGTATCTTCCGAAGTCCCGCCGTTGCGTCGATTTCTACTACGGTGTCGAAACGGGTACTTTTGAGGCCTATTTTTAAGCTTTGGGAAGAACCAAACATTCGATGGTACTAAGCTGTTTACCGACGAAATACCTCTCTTGATATCTTCCGAAGTCCCGCCGTTGCGTCGATTTCTACTACGGTGTCGAAACGGGTACTTTTGAGGCCTATTTTTAAGCTTTGGGAAGAACCAAACATTCGATGGTACTAAGCTGTTCACCGACGAAATACCTCTCTTGATATCTTCCGAAGTCCCGCCGTTGCGTCGATTTCTACTACGGTGTCGAAACGGGTACTTTTGAGGCCTATTTTTAAGCTTTGGGAAGAACCAAACATTCGATGGTACTAAGCTGTTTACCGACGAAATACCTCTCTTGGTATCTTCCGAAGTCCCGCCGTTGCGTCGATTTCTACTACGGTGTCGAAACGGGTACTTTTGAGGCCTATTTTTAAGCTTTGGGAAGAACCAAACATTCGATGGTACTAAGCTGTTTACCGACGAAATACCTCTCTTGATATCTTCCGAAGTCCCGCCGTTGCGTCGATTTCTACTACGGTGTCGAAACGGGTACTTTTGAGGCCTATTTTTAAGCTTTGGGAAGAACCAAACATTCGATGGTACTAAGCTGTTTACCGACGAAATACCTCTCTTGGTATCTTCCGAAGTCCCGCCGTTGCGTCGATTTCTACTACGGTGTCGAAACGGGTACTTTTGAGGCCTATTTTTAAGCTTTGGGAAGAACCAAACATTCGATGGTACTAAGCTGTTTACCGACGAAATACCTCTCTTGATATCTTCCGAAGTCCCGCCGTTGCGTCGATTTCTACTACGGTGTCGAAACGGGTACTTTTGAGGCCTATTTTTAAGCTTTGGGAAGAACCAAACATTCGATGGTACTAAGCTGTTTACCGACGAAATACCTCTCTTGGTATCTTCCGAAGTCCCGCCGTTGCGTCGATTTCTACTACGGTGTCGAAACGGGTACTTTTGAGGCCTATTTTTAAGCTTTGGGAAGAACCAAACATTCGATGGTACTAAGCTGTTTACCGACGAAATACCTCTCTTGGTATCTTCCGAAGTCCCGCCGTTGCGTCGATTTCTACTACGGTGTCGAAACGGGTACTTTTGAGGCCTATTTTTAAGCTTTGGGAAGAATCAAACATTCGATGGTACTAAGTTGTTTTTAAGTCTATCGAATCTCTGAATCAGATTTTCCCCAATTTGCCCATGAACTTGATGTTTACGCGTTGCTCGAACTGCGACAACCCACCAACTGATCACCAGACACTCTTCTGTTCAGCTTCGCTACTCGCACTCTGCCCTGTTATGGCCTGTTCACACGTGTCATATTCATAATTAGGGAACGTAAAGATTGTACTGTACACTAGTCATTGTGATTGCATTGTGTTTGTCAAGACTGGAACAACACTCCGGGAACTTTTTGACTGTTTCTCCGGGAACTTTTTGACTGTTTCTCCGGGAACTTTTTGACTGTTTCTCCGGGAACTGTTTGATTGTTTCTCCGGGAACTTTTTGACTGTTTCTCCGGGAACTTTCTGTATATATATATATATAAGAAGAGAAAGTGAACTCCTTAGGGTAATAAAAGCTGGGTCTCCTATTTCAAATATGGAAACACTTACCTCTTTTCCAGGACAACTCCATGTAGGTAGAATATAAATATATATATTTAATACCTTTTATTAAAATAACAGAATCAGCTTACACAATAAAAGTAAGAAAATTCTCATCCATATCAATGAAAAGGATATTACAAGTTCAGCATAATTCTTTTTGTAGGTGGAAGTACCATCAAGACTATGCTAAATGGAAAGTTACATTTAGACATTGGATTTTTAAGCACTTTAAATTCATGAAATATGCATTGCAACTGTGTTGTTAGATGTATTAAAACATGCACTTAATATGCACTAACAATGCAATAAAAGGTAGCGTTTTCAAACATGCAGCAAAGTCGTAACAAAATTTTAAAGGTGAAATATAACTTTACCTTTCAGAGACTTTGCTTCGAAATTTATTTTTTATGACACTTACAGTTTATATACTCCTAGCTTTTTAAAAGACACACAAATTATGAGATCAAAATCAACACAGTGACATGAGAACATGATTTTTATAATTGTATTTTCAAGTCATTTTTAAGGATTTACTTCTTTCCGTGATGAGCCTTACAATACATATCACAAGATGCTTCTCTTCAATTTTTTGTGTCGATTTGTGACATTTGTAGCCACAAAATGACCAGTTAACATCCGTAGATGTTACTGGACAATATTTACACACACACAAGCAAGTTTAATGTCTATGTCTTCTGGCAAGTTCAAATTTAACACTTGAAGGTATTGTCCCTTGGCTTCAACTGTTTTATAGACGGAGTTTCTGTAATAACATCCGTCAATTTATTTTCCACAGAGCGCCCAAATTTACTACTGACTGGATTTCATGCTGAACTTTATCAACTAGAGCTGAGCGTTCACTTGAACACCATTCCTCGTGTCCAGTATTTCAGAATTGATGTCGACATGACATTACAATGTCTTTATCACTATCAGATTTCGCTTAACGCCTTGGCAATTGTATGCGTCTTTTGCTGTATTGATCGATTGCTAACATTATTGGTCCTCCATAAACCAGGCATTCTACCATTTTCCCATACAAAAAGCCGTTCTGTTGTATAGACATGTATGTGTATTGAAAATACAAACTAATATTGGATTTATTCCATCCTATTACCGTAAATCTGAAATAAAAACTTATAGAATATGCTGAATATGATCTCAAGCACCAATATATGCTCCAATCTTTGAATTATGCACTTATATGCTCTATAAAATCTGAAATTTGAGCTTTACCACTGTCGTTAGAAACATCTATCAAGTTTAACAGAGATGCATATACGCAAACAAAATATGCATTTGTATAAAATTCCAATGTGTAATTATGAGGTAAGAAATTTCTCAGAAGAATTTTAATTGCAAAGTTTTACGATCTGAAGCTTAGTTGTTTACTAATAGTAACAGTCTCTACTCGGATTTAGGCAGTAAAGTAAATTATCGCAAATACTGGAGTAAAAAAATGTTACTAAATTACATATATTATTTAATTTGAACTTGTATATTTTCATATAAATATTAGTCTAAGAACTATTATTTCAATATAGTTTAAACAACATTAAATACAAAAATATTAGAGTAAGTTTGTTGCATGTATGATTGTTTATAATTATTTTCACCTTTTACTTTAGATTCTTATGACTATCTTCTGATGTTGCGACAAGAATTCCAAAATTTCTCTAGAGGTTTGTATGTCACAAGTTTATTTAGAAAGTACATTGAACGTTAGTGCATTTGAATTACGATATTTTTTGTTTGTTTTAAATACGAACAATCTTCTGTTGCAATGATTTTATTTAACACATTATTAAATACTATTTATAATTTAAATTAAAAGTTCCATGATTGAACCTAGAATGGAACCTGAATAGAACTTATTGTACCAATGAGCTGATAATTGCTCCACCTTCTTAATTAATATGAACACTGGGTTGTTTAAGCATAATAAAAGTTGTGGTATAATCTATGTGACAAGTATCCAAGGGCGCCGATTTCTCTGTAAATTTTGGGGGTGGCATTCAGATGCAGAAGACATAAATGAAGATTTTAAGACAAATTGCATTCAAATTATACCAAATATTGTATATTTATAAATACAATACGGGGGCCCACATGAGCTTTGGGAAGGCCCGGGCCCTCTCGGGCCCCCTCCAGGATCGACGCCCTTGCAAGTATCAACATTGATTTCAAGAACAAAAGGTTAGGGAAGGATCGTAGTAGGTAGTCCAATGGTTAGCGAACCGAAATGGTAAGCCGAGGACCTGTATTCGATTCCTAACATAGTATCGCATTTTTTCACATTTTTCATCGAATTAGCAGCTATGGAGGATATGATGTAACGAAAACCTGTTAGTTTTTTCTATTTTGTCATAAAATTCACACTTCGGTATTTTTCACTCATTAAATCTCTGAGCCATATTTTAATTCCATTAATACGATGTTTGATTTTTAGTTCCCTATACAAGTTGTACGATATTAGTAATTAGTGCTAATATTTAAAAAAAAAAAATATTAAAAATACTAAATTATTGATATTATAATATTGCGAGCGGTGATTATATTCAATGAGAAAAAGCAAAAAGGTTACTACTCACCGCAAAGAAATATGTAGCAGAACTTTATTCTACATGTAACTGGTAGCGCTTCCTTCTTCAGCTTGGGGTAGACTCCAAAAAGGATTTTTAAAAAACACGAAGGAAAGGTAAAAATTGGTTATAAAGTAAAGATATATAAAAAACAAATCTTCTGTCAAACATTAAAACACACGGGGATAGATGCTCACTGACATTGTACACTGCTGTTCACTGTTTTCTGTTCTTGCTTTCCAAATGGTGAAAGTATGTATGGAAAGATTACTCCAAAGATTATTCCAGTTAGATACACAGTTAAAAACAGTTTGGAGTAGAAAACATGCTTGACTTCCTTTGTTGCTGCAAACTCCATCCATTTGGCATTTTTTGATGTTGTGGAAATGTATTCTTCAATATCAGTAGACCTGGCTCTACAGGCAGTGGAACTGGCTTTACTTAAACTAAAAGTGAACCCATACGAGATTCAATTAATCTTTCGACTAATAGCCTTTTGTCTAAGGAACAATTTCTTCCAATTTGAAGACACTATTTTCCGACAGGGCGATGGATTGGCTACGGGTAATGCTCTTTCTCCAATACTTTCTAATTTAGTACTGGACATGTTTGAAACCAATATCCTTCCTAAATTTCCTTGTATAAGATATTTTCGATATGCTGATGATACTTCGATTTTGTACAAGGACCCTCAAGAATTAAATAAACTGTTCGATGAGTTTAATCAAATTCACCCTAGAATAAAATTTACGAAGGAACTTGAAGAAAATGGTGCTCTTAATTTTCTTGACATTACCATTAAAAGACATGACAATAAATTTGTTACTTCGGTATACCGCAAACCTTCTGCTGGTACAAAATATATCAACTTTAAAACATCACATTTATGGTTTCAGAAATTAAATATTTGGAAAAACTTTTTTAGGAGAGCTCTTTTACTTTCAGACCTCTCTGAGGATCTCAACAAGGAAATACAATATTTATTACAAATTGGACAGGAAAATGGTTTCCAAAATCTTTATTGTTAAAATGGTACAAACAGGTACAACAGAAGTCGTCGTCGCCCACAATCAACCAACAACAGATGCCGTAACTGACAGATGGATTGGCGTCCCTTTGGTTCCACATTTTTCAGCAAAATTAAGAAGATTCTGCAAAGACACAACATCAAAATTTCAGAAGTTCCTCCAAAATCTATAGATAAATACATAAATAATTTGAAAGCATTTTTACTGACCCTTTACAAAGCAGTGGCGTCTATCGGGTGAAATGTCAGTGTGATAGAGTGTATATGGGTCAAACAAAGAGAAACATTGGCACTAGAATAACTGAACGTTAGTACGTCGAAATCTCGGAATCTGCAACAGTTATCCGGTCTAGCAACGCATCTTAGAGATTATAACCATCATATCGTGGAATCATGTTTAATTGAAAAAGCAAAAACATCAACGGAACGAAAAATTAAAGAATCATATATTCACAAAGAAAGGCCCTCACTTAACCTGGATAGAGGAGAAATAAATATCATTTGGAGTAATCTTTTCACTACATACTTTCACCATTTGGAAAGCAAGAACAGAAAATAGTGAACAGCAGTGTACAATGTCAGTGAGTGTCTATCCCCGTGTGTTTTAATGTTTGACAGAAGATTTGTTTTTTACATATCTTAACATTTTAATAATTTTTTACCCTTCCTTCATGTTCTTTTATCCTTTTTGGAGTCTACCACGAGCTGAAGAAGGAAGTAGCATCTTCCGAAAGCTCTACCTGTTGCATGTAGAAGAAAATTTTGCTACATATTTTTTTGCGGTGAGTAGTAGCTTTTTTTTACTCATTAAATTATTCATATTTATCAACATATTAATGCTTTGCACTTTTAAGCTTTGTACTTTCAACCGATTCAGTTATATATATATATATATATATATATATATATATATATATATAAAGCCGAGGGAGGATCAAATGAAAACCTTAAAAATGCAATCAAATGACGTAAAGTTGGACGATTGCTTGGATACATGGCAGTAATATGTTGAGTTGCACTTAATGACCAACAGGTGGCAGGGTGTTGCTGGAAGAACGACGAATGCGAAAGCGTCAGTATCACGGTGGCCTCCTCACTGTCCATATGCATCACGTTAGAATAGCATTCGGTGATCCGGTTTTGAGAGTTAAAGGTGTGAAACCAATTGAAATCCATCGCAGGATGTCAGCAAAGTATGGTAACTCGTGTTTGTTCCTGCAGTAAGTATACTAGAAGTGTAGGAAGTTTAAAAATGGCATAACATCTTTGGAGGATGCTCCTCGATGCCCGACCGCGACAGGCTCGTAGTGACCGACGAAAAGATTGCGTTAGCGGAACAGCTTGTAACAGAAAACAGGCGTATTACGCTGAAAGAAATCGCCACAATCATGAATATTAGCTTTGGTTCAGTTCAACGTGTTGTGCATAATGTTCTGCATTTCAATAAGATGTCTTCAAAATGAGGCCTACGTCAGTTGACTGCTGAATTGGAAGATCGTCGCGTCGCCGCCTGTGAACTTTTGTGTTGTTTTTCAACGCCGAGGGTGATACTTCCCTGATATCACCAAATTTTTTTCCAGGATTTTATGCGTTTGGACACTCAGAGATGCGATGAGAAGCAAGCATTTGAATAGTGGTTAAGGGGTAAAAAATACGGTGCATTAGTGATTACTATCTCGATCAAAACAATTCTTATTGGATAAATGCTGAGTGGAAGATTGTGTTTGAAAAGTCCTTTAAGTACTGGCCAATAATAATAAAAACACCAACATGAATTTCCAGATTCTCTTTCCAAACAAAAGATACAAAACTTAAACTCGCCGTCTGACAGGAAGTTGCACCATCTCTTGACAAGTAATTGTTGTATAGATTGCATAAGGTGAATCTACATTGCCATCTTTTTTTTTATTTCTTTGAGTTCTATTTCATCTCCCGTGAACAAGGTTCTCGGGTAGAGATGACATCTTACAAATGCAAAGATTGTTCGTGAATCAGAAATGTGAAATATGTAACCAAACTTTGTTACATTTCTGCCAATGAAAGTTATGAACTTCAAGCCGGGCGACTATTACATCATATGTAGTTGTAGCATTGGGTCTAATTGACGTAATTTCTGGCTTATTAGTTCAGAGTTTCACATCTCTTAATTTTTCTATTTATCTGCCCCTCGACATCGGAAGATCTCTGGAAATTTTGTCATTCCATCGGAAACAGAACATGAAAGTGTGTACTCCAACCACAAGCTCGTCAATCAATCCAAGTTACATGGGAAACTTTTTGAATATTCAATATTACAAAGCTACATTGATAAAGTACAAAATTTTTATTTTGTACTGAAACACCATACAAAAGCAAAATTGATTGGAAAGAAGAAAGAGAGTTTATAAGTTTTTGTAGATATTATAAATGTTGGATATGAGCATCCCTGGTAACATGGCAGACGTTCAAGCAATAATGCAGTTCTTTACAGATGCATCAAAATGTATCCTAGGTTATCTGCTATACTACGCTAAAGATGCACTTAGCATGAAATGCACTTCTTATGCGGTGTTTGTTTTTGAATTTTGTACGAAAATCTACTTGGATTGTTACGACAGACACTATTCGTGGAAATTCCATCATACAAAACGCATAGTTTATCTTTGTGGGCGCCATTTGTATTGTTAACTGTTTACACAACAAGTAATGGTCTAGCGCGAATTTGACGTAAACTACAAGTATAGATTATAGATCTTACAAACTTCCTTTCTTCTTTGTGATCAAACACTTTATTTCTACACATTCTTTTTGAATTGTTCCGTAGTTGCAGAAGAAGACTTGCCTCAGTAATATACCGGTATATTACAAGGTTAATTATAATATACCGGTTAATTTGCAAAAGTGTTACAGTACACACATGAAGGATATATGAAAAGAACCACAAACTAATTAAGTTTATACACCGTCTACAAATGTTCAATATGTGTCCCTTTTGGTGACACGACACATTCCAGACAATACTCGAGCTCATTCCATACATTGCAGCATAGTCCATACATTTGTAGCATAGTCCTGTCAAGTGTCTGCACTGCAGCACTAATGCTTTCTTTGAGCTCGACTAAGGGTTGTGGTAGTGGAGGTGCGTAAACAAGGTCCTTAGCGTACCCCTACAGGAAGAAGTCGCAGGGCATTAAATCAGGAGATCTGGGAGGCCAGGTGCTTTTTTCCTTTACATTAGCAGCTAGTGTCCCTGAATTGCCGATACCACTGCAAAATGCTTTGTTTACATGCCGGTTCTTTTCCATACTCTTCTGAAAGCGCGTTGCATAGCTATAACAGATGAACATCTGGCATATTCAAGTACACAAAAACTTTTTTCTTGCTTTCCCTCCATTTTCGACAGGCACTAACCTCGTACCGCCACACTGCCACACTCGATCGGAAAGATAATGGACCCGTGCTGCCAACTGGAATACACAATACAAACTTGGTGAGTTTGTGGATCTTCATATGTGTACGTATGAGTATGTGGTTCTTCATATGTGTACGTGAAATACTTTTGAAAATATAGCCTTTTCAAAATGAATGAATCATTTATGCTAACACTATATATCTATATCTACCTCTCTCTCTCTCTCTCTGTATATATATATATATATATAATTAACCTTGAACATTGTGCTTGTGAAATTCATAGTAATTTTTTAATACTTGTATATTTAAATAGATAAAAGGATTACTCTGAAAATAACCATTTCAGCTCTAATTTTATAATATGAGAACAATCGATTGATATTATGAAGTGTAAGTTTTTATTAGTGTTTTTTTATGTAGTTACATCATCTATTTACTTATTTAATACTGAATAATGTTAAGATATTTCCCAGATTCAAATATTTTTTTAGGGTCATGATTGCTAAAGCTTGCTAAAAAACTAAAAAAGTTAAGTTTTTTAAAAGTAATAATTTTCTAATTTATTTCAACAGTAATGCTTAACAATCTGGTTTCTTTGAATACGAATACCGGAGAAACGTCAACAACTATAATGGTGAATAAAGTTAAGCATATATATCTCCATTTCACTAGGTTTATGATTTGTTTTTATGGTTATTTCAGTTGCAAGGGCCAGATATCGTTTCTTTGTCAAGAGGATGATCGAAATATTGTCCATGAACGTAACAGTTCATGGTAAGTATATTGTTGTCTATGATATCAACTGACAGAAGTGTTTATGTTTAAAAGCTTGTATCTTTTTACTTGGTGGACATAAAAAAATCTTACTTAATAAATAGAAGTAGAAGTTAAAAGAAAAAAATATGTT
The DNA here is from genome assembly GCF_964235325.1 of Thermobia domestica. Taxonomy (NCBI): domain Eukaryota; kingdom Metazoa; phylum Arthropoda; class Insecta; order Zygentoma; family Lepismatidae; genus Thermobia; species Thermobia domestica. Next base: position 8,331,928 of record NC_137461.1, on the reverse strand, counting down.
GTATAGACTTTAAAGATGAAAGAAAAGTTGCTAAAATCTGTCACGATATTTAGTTACCTATATTTATTGCACGTGATTTGATTTCGGGAGAATTGCATTTTCTTTTTTACCTTGTTTTCTAAAAATATTTTATCTTAACTTCGCAAAAGCGATGTAGGTAAATTATAATATGTACTTCGTGAATTCCCCAAATAAAATTTGTCAAAATTTTGGTTTTGATCTTAGAATAAGAAAGGTTTTTATGGTGGTTTAATAATTGATGTAAGTTCTATTTTACTGTAAAAAATCGTACTTCGTAACAGAACTGTCTACTATTAAGAAACAAGAAAATATATACAATATTTGCTGACAGTCTTACCATATATAAGAAATATAATGCCATGTTTGATATAATTCGTAACATTTGGATGTTAATGAAACGTTGTAACAAGATGTTACATATTTTAAAACCATTGATTTCATAAATATCAACATCGTCGACTGAAGCCTTTAACTGTTTGTACTGTATCTTCTCAATGTTAATTGTTAATAAAGAATGTATTTTTTAAAAATAATAAATTAAGTCCTATTCCCTAAGTTTATGTACAAATTATGCATTACGACGTTATCGGAAACTGATGCTAGATGCCAACAGGTAAACACCAAAAATTTCTATTAAAGAAATTTTAAAAGTATAATCTGCCAGGATCCGAACATTGGGTACAAAATACAATACCAACACCGTATTTGTGGTTTACTCCCTTTTTATCAAACAATCTCCATGGTTGACCTCTAACACCGGGTACCTACCGTTGCGGTCCAGGCTTCAAGGTGCATTTAGTATTGTAAACCTGAATCTCCCTCAGAAAAGGTCTCATAAAGCCTCGGGTTTTATTCTGAAAAAGTCTCATATAGCCCCGGTGAGGGAGAGTACTAAGTTCACATTGATTTTATATAGAACACCTAATGTTTTGTCTGTGAGAAGGTTCCTCGCCGCACTGCACTAAATATATGAAAGTAACGAAACATAAATATTAAAACATGCACATGTTCTGGCAAAATAAACTCTTACCTGAGAAACAAATTATATAGATCAACATGAGTCTCATAAAAATTTCACTCGAATTTTATAATAATTTTATTACAAAAACCATAATTTAAATTCACTCAAAATCAATTTTGATTGGAATATTTCAAACACTTGAGAACATTTGCACTACACCAAATTATTTTGCACTTGAGAATAAAAGAATAAAACTGTATGTAGTGGCCCGCTAAGTTTATTAATGAACCGACCGAACGCACAAACGAAATACGAAAGTCCGCGAATCAGATACCTTTATAATTGTCTCCAATGAATCCACATTATTTTGTAGGAAGTAGCCTTTTGAACACATAACTTTCATTTATTCTTTCATATTGATTTAAAAATAGCTGTTGTGACTTGATATACCACTACTTTTGATACTAATGTATTCACTACATTTTCTAAGGTTCTTTGGTAATATTTTTAATAATTGACGAACTTAATATTAAAATTGAGGTATGAGGAGGTTGCACAGTAGACTTAAAATGACTGATGTCAATGCCCGCGTGAGCTAAACGTCACCACTCTCACAAACAAATGGAGCGGATTAATACAAGCATCTGCTGAATTTACTTCCATTGGAATTCGCACATTTTAAATAGCATAATGTTTCAAGGAACTAATGAAAAAGTTTTAACAGCTTTATATTAAATAATCAACACATACATATGTCACTGCACTAACTATGAATCACTAATCGCTAATGGAAAATCAATCACTAATGGAAAATCAATCACTAATCAAAAATCAATCACTAATCAAAAATCAATCATTAATGGAAAATCAATCACTAATGAAAAATCAACTACTAATGGGAAATCAATCTCTAATGGAAAATCAATCACTAATGAAAAATCGATCACTAATGGGAAATCAATCTCTAATGGAAAATCAATCACAAATGAAAAATCGATCACTAATTTAAAATCAATCTCTAATGGAAAATCAATCACTAATGGAAAATCAATCACATTAAATCGCTACAGTTTACGCTCTCTTGGGATGGGTTGCTTGCCAGTCAGTACAAAAGCACTGCTATGAAATTCCATGCCAAATTTGGAGTGACTGGAGCCAGTGCGTTTCCTAGGTGGAAGAGGTACTAGATGGAGAACTAAAAGCTGAACTGCGTTGCTACGAATAAAGTTATTTCTGCATAGAATTTCTTTTCTTAAAATATTATTAGTCCACTCGCAACATTAGACATTTTTATTGTTTATCGACCACTTACTTATAAAGAAAATAATTCGATTAATCTTTATAATTCTTTTTTATATAATTTACATTATTTTAAATTTGATTTTATTTTCTTAGAGGAAGAAGCTGCAAGAAACGAATTTATTTCAAGAATAGCCTCCATCTGGGATTCTCAAAGTCCAAATGCAGGTATGCATATTAACTTACTAAGAATCTCTATCTTACTTTCATTATACTCTCCTAGTTTTAAGCAATTCAATAGTTGTGAACAAATGAATTTAATTAACATAAGTCATTTAGACATTTTTTTTTTTGAAGAAAGCTATTTGACTTGACAGATTGCATATACAATGCTTATTAAAAAGTACTTACTTCTAGTTCCTGGTATACAGAAATACTGTGATTAGTAAGGAGTTATAACTAAAAATTTTATTTTTCAGGAATATTCAGGAGATTTAAATTAGTGCAGTATTAACAATTTTCTTCAAAACTCCTTAAGGACTTAATTATCAGGAGATTTTCTGGCAAAAAAATACCCTTACTTTTATTGCTTGTTTGAATTGTTTGAACATAGAAGAGTACATAATAAAAATATTTCTTCATAAATTTTTTGCAGTGCGTAGAAAAAAGAAGCTAAGAAGCTTGCAGAATTTTATTCCGAGTTATCTCGGGGCTATAAGAAGGTATAGGAACGTATAGGTATAGCTGAAATATTCGTGCAGGGACGATACTCATTGCCAAATGATATACATAATATGGTGTGCAATACATAATAAAATAACGTTTCAAATGTCCTACTTGGTATCATGAGTTTCATTCCGAGTATTCTCGATACAGAGTGATTCAGAGAACAACTACATAAAATTCAATACAGGAACTCTAGTAGCGCTGCAGTACAAAGGCACTAGACACTCTACAATACCCCTAGAGACATCTGTTGAGCAAAATAAGTACTTCGACCACTAATCGACGGCTTGTTTCATGATAAATACAAATGAACAAGAAAGTTACGAACGCAACGAGATAACTCAGGGGAAAAAAAATACATTTAAAAAAAACCGAGATAACTCGGGGAAAAATAATTATTTTTTTAAAAAAACGAGATAACTCGGGATATGTCTTTAAGGGGTTAACTAATTACGTTATTAGTGAAGTGAAAAAAAAACAAGTGAAACAAGTGAGATTGAAAGCAGTGTTTATCTAATTAATACTAATCGCTCACCTAAGATCAGTTAGTACTTATGAAAAAGATTTAGGTAAATGGGAAATTTTAAAGACGACTAGTGGAAGTGAGAAAAGTAATGCTATTTAGAAGATAATAAATGGAATGAAGTTTCACAAACAACGTTAGTTTTTTTTTTCAAATGATATGTGCTGAAGAAGGAGATAGGTTTCTACTGAAACATTCACTTTCAAATAATTTTGGCTTTTGGGACAAGTACTTCTTTTAATGAATAATATTTCCTAAAATTCAAATTTGTTATCCAATCTAGATGCTCTTCTCTGTTTATTTACACATATTTCTGACATAATGACGTATCTCGAACAAAATCAAATTAAATGAAATCTCTGAATTTAATGTCCCACGTTTATGCTCTTTAGTTTAAATTTAACGTCCCATGTTTATGCTCTTTAGTTTATATTTAACGTCCCACGTTTATGCTCTTTAGTTTATATTTAACGTCCCATGTTTATGCTCTTTAGTTTAAATTTAACGTCCCACGTTTATGCTCTTTAGTTTAAATTTAACGTCCCATGTTTATGCTCTTTAGTTTAAATTTAACGTCCCACGTTTATGGTCTTTAGTTCAAATTTAACGTCCCATGTTTATGCTCTATAGTTTAAATTTAACGTTCCAGGTTTATGCTTTTTAGTTTATATTTAACATCCCACGTTTATGCTCTTTAGTTTAAATTTAACGTCCCAGGTTTATGCTCGTTAGTTTAAATTTAACGTCCCACGTTTATGCTCTTTAGTTTAAATTTAACGTCCCACGTTTATGCTCTTTAGTTTAAGAGAGACGATAATCAAGGCATATTAATGGTGATGCAAGAATTGCTGGAATGGAAATATGGTAGCAAACAGGAGTACACCCTAGAAAAGCCACGGAAACGATGTTGTCTACCACAAACTGCATTCGTCGATGATCAAACTAGGGACACCATGCACCAGAAGTAAGCAGTGTGTTACTGAGCCACCGTGTTCCCGCATACTTCGGAGAGAACACTATCCGAGAAATAGGAAAGGAATAAAGAAGGCGGTCTCGTACCTGTACGTTAGATACATCCCCGCATTTACTTGGTGTGAACGTGGAAAACCCAGGGAAAACCTTACTCAGGATTACTGAAAAAAATTTACACTTTTCCGAACCCTACCGGAAATCGAACCAAAGATGAAATCACCTACGCTAGATGAGGCCACTTCTATCTAGATGTGTCAAACAGTTGTTCGTAGATACACATTTTAATTCGAAAAAAAAAATTGAAAAGCTGTGCCCGTATTTAGTATTGATGTAAACATTTCTTTTATCTGTAGGTGATGCTCATGCGAAAGAAGCCTACATTACAAAGATGCTTGAACTGTGGACATCATTAAAATCTTGGACAGGTAACTTTATATTTATTACGATTTACCCTAGACAAATGCTTATTTGGATATTGCATGCCGATTGACACTAAATAAGAACAGTCTTTCGTTTTCTAGATAAATTTATGAAATATTAAATTGTAAGATTTCGATATAACGTACAACTGACAATATTTTTACTTTTATAATATTTAAAATCAGTCTTATTAGAGTTTCAGTTGTATATTTCCCATCATCCGTATGTAACTTAAAAGATATTTGAACATTATGTTTTGTCTAACCCAAAGTTAAAAAAAAAAAAAAAAAAAAAAAAAAAAAAAAAAAAAACACGAGCTTTCACGTCGAGAATGGCCTGAAACAAGGAAATATGTTGTCGCCATTATTATTCAACTTAGTTCTGGAATACATTATAACGAAAATCATAGATAGCAAGCAGGGCCTAGAGTTGAATGGTATTCACCAGATTAAGGCATAGAAATATGCTGATGATATTAATTTAATAGGGGATGATAGGAGAACAATACAAAGAAATGCAGAGAACATATTAAACGCTTCCAGGGACATGGGTTCAGAAGTAAATGCAGAGAAAACTAAATACATGGAAGTTCGTCGAAATAGTAATACTGCAAATTATGGATGCGTTAAAATCTCAAATATTATTTTTAATAAAGTGGATACTTTCAAATATTTAGGATCAATATTAACGGACGGAAACCATATTCATGAAGAAATTAAATGTCGACTAAAAGCATTGAATTCGTGTTATTATTTAGTTGAAAATCTTTCGTCGTCGCGAATTCTGTCGAGGAATTTGAAGCTTAAAATATATAAAACGATAATCATTTCTGTTATTCTGTATGGTTGCGAAACGTGATCGCTTACTCTACGGGAGGAACGTAGACTGAAATTATTTGAGAGCAAGATGCTGAGACGAATATACGGGACCCAAGAGAAACGGGAATGGGTGAATCGGGAATGGCGGAAACTTCGTAACGAGAAACTACATAATTTATACAGTTTACCAAATACTGTTAGGGTCATCAAATCTATGAGGCTCAGGTGGGTAGGTCATGTAGCAAGAATGGAAGAGAGCAGGAACGCTTTCAAAGTCTTAACTGAAAGATCAATGGGGAAACGACCGTTAGGAATACCTAGGCGCAGATGAAACGACAATATTAAAATGGATCTCGCAGAAATAGGAATACAAAGTAGAAATTGGATCCAGTTGGCTAAAAACAAAACTCTATGCAGAGCTTTTGTGACACGGGATTGAACCTTCGGGTTCCATAGGCCATAGAAAGAGAGAAAGATGTTTCGTGTAAAAAATTAACCATGTAATTATTGTTGCTACTACTTTCGTTGAAATATATTTTTAAATCAATGTACATCGTGCTTTTTTTTTCATCTGTTTAATATCCTTATATAACATCAAAATCTGAAGTTACAGAGGGTAGTGCACAAACAGTTCCGAACCTAAATGGGCTTCAATAAGATGCAGTTGGCGGGTGCACAGAGCATCTTACAACATCAAACCCACAACGCCACCAATTCCGGCTCCATTGTGTTTTGTAACAAACTGTGATAAAGTAACGTCAAGTACGGGACAAGAATAAACGACCAAAATTTTCATTAGTTTTAATGGCATTTTTGGTCATTTATTTTTGTCCCATACATTATTATAGCTCAGTAGAAGGACTTAGGTTTTTATTTCAAACTAGAAGAATACTCGTTCTTCGCACGGAGAGAATACATTTCATTCTGGACATAAAGGGGTGAATTTGGATTTAAACGGTATCGGAAGTGTCACTGTTCGCCTCAGCGACACCGAAACTATAGATTCGGCACTAATATCATTTTTATATATCTCTCCCTCCCCCAAGTTACGGGACTGAATTTAGATTTAAACGGCATCGAATGTATCACTGTTCACCTCAGTGACCCAAAAAACTATGGAATTAACACTAACATCGGTCATCTTCGATCACTTTTAAATGTGTCCCCTTCCCAATTCCCCTAAGTTGCACCATCAAAGTGAAATGATAAAAACACTCCCAGGTCCGAACCTCATCTAGATGACAAGTTTGACTGGAGATCGGTCTCATGATTTAAAATTTGTTAAGTTTTCTTATTTTTGTGTCTCCTCCTCCCGCTACCCTACGTTGTACCATCAAAGTGAAATGAGAAATACCATTCCAGGCCCGGACCTCATGTATATTGAAAATTTGATCGAGATCTGTCGGATAGTTTAAGAGGTATGAAGTACAAACATAGTCAATTTCATTTTTAAATATAGGCTATAGATGGATTGCTTCTGGCTGATGATACTTGTGGGGTTCGGAGAACAAGATCATGGCGGCAATTAAGGAGGTATTCTTGATAAGACTTACTCCATTCTAAAAAAATTTTAACAAAATTTTTAAAAGCATTTTCTAAGGGCAATGAGTTCATTCACTGGCTTACAGCAAGCAAGCACCATGCCATCTTCATTTTTGTCGTCTGCACTCCAATCCCAATGAGAAGAACCGAATGTGTCCTCAGGGAAGGAGACACACATTCATTCGGAAGGAGAAGAACAGATAACCAATCCTTGGTACCATTGATAAAACACCCAAGTACACCAAGAACTCAATTATCGCATTAGTGTATGTCATGTGACAGAAAGCGTCTTCATTGATTACACGTGATCTTAAAGTAAAACTGAGAGCTTTTCTTTCCAGTGAGACATAGAATGTCTCTGTATTAATATTGTGATGTTGTAGAATGTAAAAAAGTTTTTCGAATTATTGTATAGATCAGTTAAAATTAATATCAAGAGATATGAAAATGTTAATAAAATATTTTAGATTAGAATTTAAAATGACGGATATTCCATAATGAACTTATTAAACAGTTGCTATGTTATCAAGTAGCGTTTATTTAGCTATTTTAATGGAAGTTCCTTTGGATCTTTCACGTATTTGTTTCTGACACTGTTAGCAATATATCAGTAAGTAATACATAAGTTAAAAAGTTGCTCTGAAAAAACAAAATATTTTCATATAGAAGGAAAACGTGATTTTTTCAAATTTTATTCACTTTCGCATAAATTTGATAAATATTAAACATTTTTGCGGTATAGTACGAGGGATGATCGAAAAAAAAGGTTATTAAGCATAACACTTTTATGTTATTCATTGTAACTTAACGAAAATTTATTTGTAAATTAATAACCTATAACTTCAGATTCTGATCATGTATATCCGAGAAGCGGGCACTAAAAATGATGACGTCTGAAAAGATGGTCAAGAGTTGAACTGAGGTCAGTGGTGTGGTTTCTGTGGGCCAGAAACAAATTGTAGAGATGTACGGGGAGAGCTAAATTTCAAAGCAACATGTAATGAAACCTTTAAAGAAAGACGAACCAATATTATTAATGACAACTCTTAACACAGCGGTAGACTCAGTAACTTCAAAAACTATGTCTTGGAACGACTAGAGCACCCCTTCTACAGCCCTGACCTAGCCCCAGTGACCCATTTTTTTAGTCGTTCTAAAGAAAAATATCACTGGCCACCATTATCTGGCATGTGATTGTCACAACTGCTGTCTCACGGTGGCTATGAGAACTTGAAGCTGATTTATATGCAAATGGTATAGAAAACTTTATTTGCCGTTGTGATAAGCCACTGCACATAAACTGTGATTACATCAAGGGTTATTGTTGTGTGCCCTCTATTATCGGTTGTATTGATCTTCCAGTATGTATTACACATAAGCCATAATAGTCTTTGTAATCTTTTTTTTATCATCCATCGTAATAAAATAAGTTATCGTACGCTGAAAATCACTTACATTAAGTGTTGAAATGCAGTTATTATGGTAACACTTTTTGAATAATTGCATGATTATTTAATGACGAAGTCTTTCTTACACATGTTTAATGAAACACAGAGTGAATCTTATGAAAATCTAATTTTAATCTTTGTGCCTATGCATAAACTAATTTGTGAAATCTTTCAGTACTTACGTTTCTTCCTTTTCTTTCTCTTTTTAAGTTTCCAAAGATGAAGCAGTTCGTAAGGCTATAGTCAGAAATGTTACAGAGATTTGGTACCTTATAGTAAATGATAGAGGTAAGAATATTATTTATCACGTTATTCTAATTTAAAAAGAATTCTTAATTTAGATATTTTATAAATTGTATCTTCACCTTTTACATACAAAACTTGATATTAAAAATTTTGTAAAAATGAACTTAAAACTTTTATATTCTAACCGTATCTGTAAATCCTAATCAACTGATATTCTATTTTTCAGTTCCGTTAACTACAGATGATGATTACTTCGAATTAATTTGGGACAGTATCAGACATCGAAAGCCTGATGGTACGTAAATTTTGGTTGTTTTTTCCTTCTGTTATGTATACAACGTGTGAAAGAATCAACATATAAGAAAACATTTGATACATTCAGAAGATGTAAAAAAAATTAAATAATATTGTGTTTACTCGCGTAATAGTCGCTCTTGCATAATTGTCGCACCTTAAGTTTAAAGTGAAAACATTCACCCAACAAGAATTTCCTCGCATAAAAGTCGCAGTCTATGGAATTTTTGTCATTGTGAACGAGACTTTCTTCGAAATTGCTTATCTTGCGCGAGTTCGAGCAAAAAGAACTGTTCGTGTTTACTGACACGTAACATTGTGACCCATCTGTCAACAGAGATCAAGTAACCTACGTCCGTGCTCCATTCTGTGCGTCCCTCTCCAAGTATGACTCATCTCAGTACGGCACCTGTTTACAACCACCTCGTCTGCTATTTCATCCCACCGTATTGCTTCGAGGGATTCAAAGATCTAGTTGTGATTTCAAAAGTCACTTCCTGGCTGGCAGACAGCCTCTGGCGCCAAAGCAAGACAAACCACCTTCGTTGCTATGCGACTTTCACTTTTTATTTTATTTTTTATGTTGACACAATGTATCAAAATTCGAAATGTTTTCATTGTAGTAATAATTGAATGGCAACTTTCCTTGCGAAATAGTAGCAGTTGGATTTTCTCATTAAAAAATTGGCACAAAAAGTGCGACTATTACGTGAGTAAACACGATAATATTTTCAGAAAAATCTCAGTTCTTGCTGCAAGTCCTATAGTTGTTAAAATTGTGGAATGCACAAGATATATGATAGTATCACTCCTATACTTACAGAAACGATGTATAGACAAAATGAACGTTATCAATTTGAAAGAAAACCAATGATGTCCTGTAAGAAATTATATAAAAATGTCTTTCGTTACAACGGTAACATCCATCAACTTCCTGTCATATAGACTCCCAGATGCGCTGATGAATTTCTGATGATCTAGCAGGAATTCATAATATTGTTACAAGGAATCGTTGCAGCTTGTACCTTAATTATGTGCACACACACTTTTACCGTATTATCATAATTAAGTATTCTGCCTTTCGCCAGTTCCTGGGGCTAATGATTTTTTTCACACGAGTCGTCCAGTTCCAAACCGGCTCTTGTCCTTTTATATTAAATCCCAGAATACCGAGAAAAACTGTAGGACCTATGCGTTTTGTAGAGCTGGAAATATTTGAGGGTGTTCAAGTTTTTCACTTGAATACACTGAAGTATTTCCAGTTCTACCAAACATGCAGATCCTACATTTTTGTAACTTTTCTGGGATTTGCTGTAAATGGACAAGAACCGTTTTGAAACTGGAAGACTCATATATATTTTTTTCAACTTTAGTTTTTGGTGTGGAAATGTTTCTTCCACATTTCTCGATGTTCAACTTTCTCTTTTAACTCCCAATATTTTCTTCTATTTTTCAACTCATCGATCACTTGTGTTGTTCTTCTTCTTATTCCTCGCTTTCCTTCCATCTTTGTTTCTATGACGGTATAAGGAAGAAAATTTTTTCGCAAGATGAGTCCAATTCAATTGGCCTTTCAAAGAAAGATGTTGGCTATAAGTGTCCTCTTCTCTCCTATACGTTTTAAAACATCTTGGTTCGTTTCTCTCTGTCCATTTTTTATCTTCTCCATTTTCCTCCAACACCACATTTCGACGCTCTATAAATACTTCTTCTTTAACTTCCATAATGTTCAAGTCTCTGAACCATACAGTCTAATACTCCATATATAGCACTTGACCAACTTCTTAAGTCCGATATTGAGCCTGATAGTTTTCTTGTTGAATGCTTCTTTGGCTATGGCTATTCTTGACCAAATCTCTTTGGTGCAGTAAGCGTCTCTCGTCAAAATCTTCTTAGATACTTGAAATTATTGACCTCTTCAAGTTGTCTTTGTTCTACTCTGATCCGTAAGAGCGTGTTTCCACGGGATATTCTCATGACTTTAAATTTTTCGATGTTGATTTCTATTCCATATAGTTTCCTAGTGTAAACTATTTTCTCAATTTCTATATATCTCACAAATAAAAGTTTAGTAGATTTACATCAAGGCAACTAGAGATCAAAGAATTGATTCATTCAACAGCTGTCAAGCACTTGATTAAAAGTTGAGGTACGTGTATATTGAAATTAACAAGGGCTATATCCTTCAGGTAGTACATCTTTGACGTATCATTAACGGGAGATTTTCTAACACGTTAAGCAATTAGTACTACAAGACTGTCTCGTATGTTCGACCGTTGATTCTGCGTAAAAGAACTTGAGCTAACTCCCTGGTCTATACTTAATCCTGATCTCACTCTACTAGACATCACATAGGTGAGAATAGAGTATCTACTAAATAGTGTGTAAATTTAGATGCGGAGATCTTAAGAAGCGCTTGAGGATGAAACAAGGAGCTATTACAATGGCAGTAGAAAATAAGAATGGGAAGGCAGTCAGCTAGAGAAATGAAGTCTTAGGAAGGTGGAAAGAACATGTTGAGGAGTTATATGAGAGCAGAGATAGATTGTGTGGCCCAGGTGTTGAAGTAGAAAATGAAGTGCCAGAGGATGATAAAGGGTTTAATATTCTTCAGGATGAGTTTGAAAAGGCTATATCCGAGATTAGGAATGGAAAGACAACCGGAATAGATAACATACCAATCGAATTCATTAAAAATATGGGAGACAAGAGTAAGAAAGAATTGTTCTGTCTGCAATGAAATACATGAAACAGGAGAATGGCCAAAGGATTTTCTCAAGACGATCATCATGGTTCCGATGGTTAAGAAATCGAACCCGGAGAGATGTGAGGATTACAGAACTATTAGTCTCATATCGCATAGAGCAAAAATTATGCTTCAAGTACTGAACAGAAGATTGTATGGAAGAACAAATGAATAAATTGAGTAGAAAAGTTCGAGTTCAGGAGAGATAAGGGCACAAGAGATTCAATTGGATTACTAAGGGCACTCAGTGAAAGGTTTATAGAAAAAAAGAAAGACGTGTATGTTGTATTTATTGATCTAGAAAAGGTTTTAAACTACGTGAATTAGGAATTCTTGTTGGGAGTTCTAAAGAAGGTTGGGTTGGAATGGAAAGATCGAAGACTTATTAGAAATGTATATATGAATCAACAAGTAAGTGTTAGAATAGCGGAGAACATGACGGAGGAGAGTAGAATTCGAAGGGAGTAGAGTTCGACAGGAATTATGTATCTCGTCTACATTATTTATTTTATATATATGTAGAAAAGCCTACATAATCAAGACGGCCTTTCGATAGTAGGTACAATGATTAGATGTATACAGTTTGTATATGATATGGCGCTTGCTTGCATATGAATCTGAAAAGAAAATCAATAAGATGTTACAAAATTTGAGGAAGGGTTGTGAAGAATATGGGATGAAAATAAATATGGGAACGACAAAAAGCATGGTGATTGGAACGAAGCAGGAAAAATAGAACAAGTGATTAGTTTTCGATATCTCGGTAGTATTATTAGAGATGGTATGAGGTGCGAATGTGCAATAAAAGTAAGAATAGTAATGGCGAAAGAAACATTTAGGGGAAAGAAAATTCTATTTTGTGGTACCTTGAATAAAGAATTGAGGTAAGGACTCATAAAATGCTTCGTGTGGGGAAAAACATGGACATTATTGAAAACTGATGAAGAAACACTGGAAGATTTTGAAGTGGAGAAGAATGGAAAGAATTAACTGGCTCTATCGGGAAACGAATGAAAGCGTGTTAAAAATGATGGGAGAGAAAAGAACAATTTTAGATATTACTGAAAAGAGGGAGAGAAACTGCTTTGAGCATTGACTAGGAGAGAATTGTAGAGAGTATAGAGACGTAGAAGAAAGAGATATAGAGGGCTAAAGAGGCTGCTATTGATGGACAGTATGAAAACAGAAAAATTGTATCTGAAGACGAAAAGGTTAGCTAAGACAGTGGAGTATGGAAGGTTCTCTGTTGTGGCAAGTGAACTGAAAATGATGTCAGGATACCTATGATGATGGTCGTGATAAGTATATAATTGCTGTGTAAATGTATATTTATGGTAGTATTATGGATTGTTGCAGAAAATTGACAATTCTCGATGAATACACCAGAACACACGAGAGTCCATCAGATAAGTCGATTCATGTTTCCGGATACGTTACATTCATTCTTAGACCATTGTTCTAGATTTTAAACCTGTTTTAATTCTTAAAAGATACCTTGCTTTTTTTCTTTTTTTCTTGTTTTTCTTTTCTTTTCTTTCTTTTTTTGTATGCTTCCTTCAGTCTATTTGATATGTCTGATTCTATACATGAACCCGTCAACTCAGTGTTGCTTCTGTGATCTGTCATTCTTATAGAATGGTGACGCAAGAGTTGTTACAAAAAATCTTCTCCTCTAATGATATATTAATTTATATTCTTTTAGATTTGAGGAATATTTTTCCAAATTTGAAATGAAAAAAATGAAATCTTTAAGTTTTACGTCGCACGTTATGCCGGATAGACTCAAGGAAACTGTGATGATAAAAAGTGAATACAATTGTGGAATTTATAAAGTGAGAGGAAACGGGAGAACCCAGAGAAAACCCACGCACACTGTGTGTCCACCAAAAAATCCACTTGGCGCGAGCTGGGATCGAACCAGTAACCCTAAACACCAGATGTGAACCCTCTACCAATTAGCCACCGCGGCCTTTTCCAAATTTGATGTAACTTTGTAATATTCTTATATAAATTTTAATCTACACGACTTTTTTAGGTTACTCAATTAGACAACTGTTAAGTCAACTTAAGAAGTAAGTTATTTGTCCACATGCAAGAAACAGGTGAAAAACGAACATGTCTTAAATATAGCAGAAACGAATCACAGTAAATTAACTTTAATTGTGCTATTAAATATGTACTAATTACACATTAGATTATCTTATAATACTGTAGATTATAACTGTTCTATCAGGTCTTGTTTGCAGATTATTAAACTAAATAGAACAACAAATTGACGAAAGCTATGTGATATATATATATATATATATATATATATATATATATATATAACACAATTAAGTAACTATTTTAACGCATAGGGAAGGAGGAAAGTTTAATGAAGACAAAGTTATTGGGTTGAAATTCTTATGTAATTATGTTTTAGGGTATTACATAAACGTGTCACAATATTTTGGGAACAGATTCCTTAGATCAAAATAAGAAAAGTTCATATGGACCTGTGTTCAAAAGTGGATAGTTTCGAAGTTATAGGATGCTGAAAACATCAAGCAAGTGAAATTTAAAAATCCATACCTCCACTACTATGGAACCTCTTCTAGTCGGGTCAAGACAGCACTGAGGAACTGGTATGTGAACTATCCAAATATCCATGTTTAAGAATGCTCCAGTACTTGCATACGAATTTTTAGAGAGCTAGGTGGAGAGTGATCAAGTACTCCCAAACAGACTCTCTAAGAAATGATTGTGCAAGTACCAGAGGTTCTGAAAAATGGATATTTGGATAGTTCACATACTAGTTTCTCAGTGATATCTTGACCCAACTACGATCGGCCCTACAGTAGTGCAACTATAGACTTTTAAAGTTCATTTTTTCATGTTTTCGACATCCTGTAATTACGAAACTATGCACTTCCGACTACAGGTTCATATGAACTTTTTTCTTATTTTAATGTGAGGACTCTGTTCCCAAAATATTGTGACAATTTTTTGTAACTCTCTGTATATTTTTTTAATCTCTGTATATCATTAATTTTTCTTTGGCTTCTACGTCTCTTCTCATATATTCCATCACTTCTCTCTTACATTTAATTTGTGTTTATCACCGGACTTCTTTAGAATAGAGTGTATAACAATAGATTATACTCTTTCTTAAACTAAAGATTTAAGTTCATTTTTAAATTTGTTCTGTCATTTCATAATAAAAGTTTATTTTTCATATAAAAATAATCCAGACAATTAAGAACCTTGATAAACATTGCTACTGCCTACTGGCTTTTTACGTACATAACTGATAGAGTTCAATATACTAATGACACGAGATGATACTATTTGACATGACATGATTAGAAATTTCATGTTTTATTGTTTTATGCTCATATTTCAGGTGTTGAAGACGAAACTTACACATTTATGCGAGAAGTAACAGATGTGTGGATAGACACAATACAATATGGAGGTAAATAAATTTTGTTATATCCAAGTGCTTATTATTTGAACATATGTTAACAAGTTTTTATTTCAAGTATAATTTTTACTTGCATAAATTTATCATAAATAATTTCCAGCAATGAGACTTCATTGCTGGAAAAATATGATATTGTCCTGAAAACTGGCCTTGAATCAATTTTGAATTTCTACTTAAATGACGACTCTTGGATGCAAACATATTATCTGTCGGCTTGGGTGGTCTTGGTATTCGACGAACTGTGGATATGGCGATTTTAGAATCTTAGCGTCTTACTACAGATCTTTACGTTTAGTCGAGGCTCTGCTTCCTCAAGGTTATTGTTTGGACCCATATGGTTCAGTTCAGGAAGGTTCTAATAGGTGGGCTAGATACAAACCTCCCAGAAATTAGCAAAAGGATACCAATTACAACTTACTTACATAATTATCTGTTACAACCTGTTGTTGTTCCGGAAAATAAATCCTCATCTTCCGAAGCGAATACATGCTTGATTGCGATACCTTCCCCATCTTTAGGCGTCATTTGTCAAATGAAAGTTTCCAAATTGCTGTTCCTCTACGTTTAGATTTAGCTGTTTGTGAGACTCATCACTGTCCAGCTTGTGGATATCAGGTTAACCATCGTAGCCTGCATGGCCTTTCATGCATGAAGAACGCTGGTAGATACGCCCGACACTCGTTAATGATATAATATTACGAGCTCTTAACATGGGAACATTCTGGTTGCTGTCGTTCGGTTGGAAAGCGATCACATGGTATGACATTGGTTCCATGAATGAGAGGTAAATACTCATTATAGGACTTTACGTACGCTCGTTTAAGTCTCCTTCTATCTGTTATGAACCCTGGAGCTGCTGCTAATCTCAGAGAAGATGAAAAGCAAAGGAAATACAACAACCTTCTCGAAAATGTTGTTTTCAATCCAATTGCTATTGAGACTAGTGGCGCTTGGGGTAGAAGAAATCTTGAATTTATTTCGGAGGTAGGAAGCTGCATTTCTTGCGTTTCCGGCAAAGTTTCTTCTACATCTTTTCTAACACGGCGCATAGTTGTTTTTATCCAATGTGTCAACGTCTTGTCGGTCCTTGCCACTTTACCATCTGGAAAGAAACTAGATGAAGTGTTTGTTCTCTAACAAGAATAGAAATTTAATTTAATTTCACATATTTTCACAACTTGTAGTAACAGAGTGCAGAGTGTTTTCCATTACGTAAATATTGTGATATAATTTTAGGTTTTGCATTGTTATTTTTTATATTTCTAGTTTATCTCTAATTTTGTAATAATATCTGCAAAGTATTATGTAATAGCGGTACAAAATGATTATTATTAAAATAATTATCAAAATTTATAATTAGTTGAATAATATGAGTGTTTCTATTGATTATTTTAGATGTTGACAAGCTAAAACCGATGATCACACAAGTTTTAGCAGAACTATGGGCTTTGTATAGTGCTGCTCCAGGTAAGGATCTATTTGATTTTTTATAAGTTCTTTATTTCTGCATTTATTTATCTAATTTCTGTTAATAATTATTTTTTTTTTAGGAATACTACATTTAACAGAAAAGTAAATGTAGTAAATTATTATGAAATTAGTGTGTCTAGGAAAAGACTAACATAGTTCATTACTCCAATATTGTGTAATTTATACATTATACATATTCTCTGTTCAACAAATTTTGATCGAAAGTATGTAAATTGTTTAAATTTAAAAATAGTTTGTATAAATAAATAAATAAAAATTTAAAAAATTAAATTGATTAAAAAATAGCTATGTCTAATTTTTCTTTAAATGTATCATTAAAGTTTGTAGTATACATTATATTCAATACCAATACATGTCATTTAAATTTTGTTATCAATTAGGGGAATTCTTACGTCTTGCAAACTGCTCAAGGCCTTTTATAAATCAATATATAGTATCAAGTATTGAAAGTTATGTATTATTATTTTACAGGAAACAAGAGTCAGGAGAGTAGCTTCGTACATACAAACCTTGAATTATGGACTATGGCAAAATCGCTTCCAGGTAAGATGTGTAATCATTGTAATATAATTTGCAATATACTTAAGATTATTGCACATCGCCATCTTAAAATGATGCAAAGGAAAGCTTTTTCCTGTTATTTATAGTGCATATTTAATTATTTACTGCATTACGTTTCACTTAAATCTCTAAAATTATCAACTGTATCAAAACAAGATAATGTTACTACATCCAGTTATACAAGGAGTTACAAAAACGTGTCACCATATTTTGGGAACAGATCACATCAAAATAAGAAAAAAAAAAGTTAATATGGATCTGTACTCACAACTGGATAGTTTGGCAGTTATATGGTGCCGAAAACGTGAAACAAGTTAACTTTAAAAGTTCGTAGCTTCATTACTATGGGATCTATCGTAGTTGGGTCAAGACATCACTGAGGAACTGGTATATGAACTATCCCAAGTATCCATGTTTAAGAATGCTCCAGTACTTGCACACCAACTCCCAAACAGTTTCTCTAAAAATGATTGTGCAAGTACCAGAGGTTCTGAAAGATGGATATTTGGATAGTTCACACACTAGTTGCTCAGTGATGTCTGGACCTGACTGTGATCGGTCCTATAGTAATGGAACTATGGACCTTTAAAGTTAATTTTTACTGCCCAATCCAACCCCTAAGCAAAGGAAAAGTACGTACGTTATGAGGACATTGGGCCTTTACTATACATGAAAATAAATATTAATAAATTCAACTGTACAGTAATTTACCCCATAAGACAGACTTCAGAAAAATACTTGAACGGGTCTTCGTGTCGGATTTTTTCTCCCTACCAGGGTGCGGTTGAGTTATCCGGACTTCCGGGTTATCGAGTGCCAAGTTTTAGGGATTCTACTGTAATTCAATTTCATGTAAAAGATTATCATATTTTGCTTCAATCTATACGAAATATTTCTAGCTCAATATACATATAAAAGACAATTCACAATCGCGTGATTCAGTACAATCACCGTAACTTCGAAACATTTCATATTTCATTAGACTAAAATTTATTTGTTGCTGTCGAATATTTGCTGAAATTCTGTTAACATTATCTGGTCATATTCAACTGAGTATAAGTGTTTTTAATGTTCAGTATTGATTGATACTTGCTGATAGTGAATAACAATCACTATATTAATATACTTTGTATCAAAGTTATGTGTTAATCTCTAAACGTTATTCGAAATTTAGATGATTTAAATATTAATAAAGACAGGTGATATGTTTTAATCAATAGAGCCAACCATTTTAAACTAATTCATTTGCAATTGATCAGTTTTTCATTTCTGGTAAAACTTTCTTGAAATACAAAATCATTTAGCTCTTAAGAATAATATCCTACATTTTTATTATTATGTAATTATTCTAAGTGTAGAAGATTATGTTGACATATACCAGTTACTTTATTTTCTTCTTATTTTTTATTCTTTTTCCCAGAAAACAGAGATTTACGAAATATTTTCCTGAGAAACATTTACACCCTATGGCACTCCACGCATACAAATCTACGTAAGTGTTTTCCTGCATATACCACTACATATTTTCCTTTTGTGAAAATGTTTCAAAAATGACTTAAAAATAGATTTTTATGTAGCTTCTAAATTAAAATTTTGAGTAAAAAGGAGGCAATTAAAATGCTAAAGTTGTTGAGTAGTTAAGTGATGCATTTCAAATAAATTTTTAAATATTATTCCTAACGTTTGTGTTTAATAGGTAAGCAAACGTATGCAACCAACATATAATCTATGTGTGTTTATAGTACATATATGTTCAGAGCAAGCAAACAATATGGACAAAGTTAAGTTAGTGTAATTTACTCTTATACAATTACGTGATTCCATTGATATATTGTTATAAATAGAGATCGAATGTTTAGCCATTAAAAACCTGGAAAATAGGCAGGCAAATAGGCACTTAAAATTTAAAAATAGACACTAAAATATAACTCAAAACGATGAAGATAAATACTCAATGAAATTAAAATATAAATTCAAATCATAGATAAGGTTCAAAGAATATAGAAATATACTTGTTTCTTAATATTTTCTTTTATTGTATATACATAAACGAAGCTTAGCATGTATTTAATGTATATTTTGTAAATACATTCTATACAGCATTTTATTATTACACATAATACTTCAAATTTATTCACTTTATCAGTAAACACAACAGTCCAAAGTTTTACGGCATCTTATCACTACTAACGGCACTTATGTTTTTCGGAAGAGGCAGAATCCTTTCATCCTTTGTTGAAATACTAAATTATATATTTTTCCTAATAAAATGTTATTTTGAAGAAAATGCATAGAATAGGCAACATTAGGCATTGAAACAATTATTTAGGCAAAAAAGGGCAAAATAGGCAAAATAAAATTGGCTTAAATTAAAACTATAACCTCCCCATATAAACTTCAAAACATTATTTTTGATCGTATCTTTAATATTAAAGAATAGGCATCTTACCTAACATCCAGTCTCTAGGTATAAAAGACCTACTGCATGTATCAATTTATTTGCATGTAAAGTAAAAAAAATGAAAATACATAAACTGTAAATTAAGAATACATAAATGAACTGGAAGGAGATTTTGCTGGGAACCAGATTTAACGAGTATACGGTATAGGTGATATTGAAAGTTTTTAATACTATGTTCAGTGAAACATCTCATTTAAGAAAAACATTAAATATATTTTGTTTATCTTTATTATGTTTCATTTTACAGCACAAGAGAACATAGATACCGATGAATATCTGGACTTCATTTATTCGGAAGTCAAGCGGAATCCACGTAAAAGTAAGAACTGAAAGATATTTTATTTTGATTTTATTAAAATAATTTTAGAGTACCATTTGCATTATGTACACATGTTTACAAATAATTCCAAAAAGTAGGTGCAATAATCAGTACTTCTTTCATTCATCAGAAAAACAAATAATTCCAATTATTCTGTAATTGAACCGAATTGAATTGAATTTTATTGCGTTCAGTGACCATGTACACTGGCTAATTGCCATATGGTATAGAACATGTCAATGATGTGGATATACAAATGCATATTCATACTAAAAACATAACTACTTTTACAATATTTCCTAGTTGATATATTGTACTTATGAAAATATTGTAGTTACCTTGTACTTTTACAAAATAGAAAAATATAATATGCACCAAAATTACATTTACGACTTAGCAGAACCTAGACCAGTTTGAAAGTATTCCACACACGGTAAAAGTAGTGGTTTAGCAACAGAGTACGTACAGACTTTTTGAAACTTTTATGATTGGTAAGAGACTTAATTTGATTAAGCAATGAGTTAAAGAGCTGTACATCTTTGTATGCAGGGGCGGATCCAGGGGGGCGATCGGGGCGATTGTGTCCCCCAGAAAAGGAAACTTTCTTATTTTATATATATAAATAAAACCCATTCCAAAGTTTGGAGCCCTTAAAAGTAGCAGTATGACAACCCACCGCCCCCCCCCCACAGAATTCGGTCCTGGATCCGCCCCTGTTTGTATGCAATTGTTTTAAAAAACAAAATGGTATTATGAAGAGGAACTTGGAGATGTGACTTCATTCTCGTATAATAAATAACCTTGTTTATCTGAGTTCGTTATGTACAGTTCTTGTTTCTTGTGGACCAAAACTAATGCTTCGTATATATACAATGAAGGAAGTGGAAGAATATTTAGGTCTTTGAATAGCGTTCTGAAAGAAATATAATATGAAGTATTGGTGATTATTCTTGTCACTTTCTTTCGGTGTATAAAAACTTTGTTAAATTCAGTGGATGAATCCCAAAAGGCTATTCCATATCTGATTTTGCTGTGGAACAGTATATGGTAAGGTGTAGCACTGCTTGTCTGCTTAAAATCTGAACAAGTGGCCTCATTAGGAAAAATAACAGAGGATAATTAATGAGATAATTTTGCAATCTGTTGAGACCAGGACAAATTATTATCTATCAGAAGACCAAGAAACTTGACTGTTTCGGTTGGCTTTGTTATTTTTTCGTCTATTCGAAGTACTCGATATGATGTCAATTTAGCATGGTTAAAATGAAAGTATAAGCAAGATGTTTGTCAAAGTTTAGAAATAGTTTGTTGTTTCCCAACCAGGAAACTATCTATGACATACTGTTATCTATTTTCTTTTGGATTTTGGGTGGTTCTGATTTTATAACAAATAGGTGATACATTTGATGTTACAATTGCAACGTAATGCTTTAACAGGGTTATAACTGCAGAAACTTACGAATAAGACTTTCGACTGATAATATATATTTAGATCTTTAATTTTACACACCTGAATGCGTTTTTGTGGCTATTGGACCGTAGGAAAATTCTGGTAATTAAAATGATCCATGTTAGTACTTTGTTGGAAAATTTGATATGCAATAGACATTTCAAATACATAAATTAGGATGAATGAGTCAGTGAATATAGTTAGATTTTGGCCATTTTTGTACTCTTCGTCTAATTTAATTTATGTTTTCAAAAGTAAACTAAATTCAAATTATAATGAAACAGACTATGAAAGTTATTAGGAAAGAAACAATTACTATTTCCTAATTTGATTAAAATAACTATTACAACTCTAAAAGTAAGATTCCTCAAATAACTTCTCACCAAACTATACATAGTTATCAGTAATGAGAACTATGCATATCTAAAGAGCCTGGTTATTAAAAACAATATATATATATATATATATATATATATATATATATATATAAACAATATAAAAACAATATATATAGTATTGATTACCATTATTCAAGGAAATACAAATATTTTGTTATATATTGATCAATGAGTCTTTTAATATGTGATTTCAATAAGATTAATTTTTTTCTCTTTTTTTCAGTTTACAGAAAACAATATAATTTTATTAAATTATTAATACAAATATGGCATTCCTATAGATTATATCCAGGTAAGATTTATTTACTCAGAAATGTTACAGTAACGTCTTTACATGCTTACTATTATTAGCAAAATTTTGCAATAGCTATTGTTAGCATTTTTATTATTCGTAGACAGGTAAGCAGAAATTAAGGATACATAAAAATATTATTAATTTTGGACTTCCCAATACAAAGAGATACTTCATTAAAATATTAGATTTAATATACCAGGGTTGGCTGGCTTAAACCTTGAAGTAAACCAGGTGTTTTTTCTACAGAAAAAAAAGAAAAAAGAAAAAGAAAAAAAGAAACTGGTTTAAACCAGAAAACGAGAAATGTTCGTAAAAGTGTAAGTGTTCGTAAAATCTTGATGCACGTACATTTGTGGGTTATCACGTTTCACTCTCGTATATTCAGACCTAAATTCCCCATTCATTACTCAAAGAGATTATACTACAAAATCAACTTTTTATATATATACACATAAGTTTGTGAATATTTCTTTTGTGATTTTTTTATAGATTGTTTCGTTACTATTGTTATGCAATTGCTATCAAATAAATTCTAAATATTATTTCGTTTACTATAATGTTTACTATTGTTAAAATACATCGAAACGCCGTACTTTCTTGGGGTGGATAATACAAATCCCACGAGAGGTATTTATTGAAATCAGAAGTATCTTTTGTATCTATTTATGTATAGATGGGTCTATAGACTCAAATAATTCGTATCTTTATTCACTTTTCTTACTGATATGAAAATTAAGTCGTTATATTTCTTTAACTTGGACTAATAAAAGTCGTAGTGAATTAACTTGGACTAAATTAGTTCTTTTGTACTCTGCAGTATTTTGAAATTGTCCATATGTAATTCTGTATAATGGTTTCACTTGTGCAATTATTTATCTTTTTGTCCTTCCGGAATGACTCTTGACAATTATACTAACAAGTATGTGAAGATTAGTACAACGTATTTTTATCAGGAGTCCTTCGTGAGTGAGTCGGCAGACATATCGCATTTGTGGCGAATTAGTCTCGGTTTCGAGTTCAAATGGAGGACAAGTTCTCTCGGATGTAAGCCGAGAAGCGGTTTGGATTCCGCTTTAAGTTTATATGACCCCTTCCAGTATAACCTGGTTGTTGCATAATAACATCAAGGTGAAACAAACTTATTTCTGTCCATATATGATATAAATACATAGAGCAAACTATTTAAACCGAAAAAGAAAAACAACAACAGGTTTAAACAAAAAACGGGTTTAAACCAAAATAAAACGGGTTTTTTGGATTTTAAATAAAAACCATGGTTTTTGCCAACCCTGTAATATACACTGCAAATTTTTTAGTCTTTCTATTATACGTGCAATTGTGAAATATTAAGTGAAGTTAAATATTATTTTCTACATTTATTGGCATTTAATGCCAAAAGTTGTTAAATTACAATACTTTATATTAAAGAGATACAGATCTAATTATATTGTTTCAATAAGGTATTTCTTTAAAATAAGTTAAGCATAATTGGACAGCTTTGAATGGAATGTCTGTTACTCTAAAATTTGGGAACTATTTACTATAGAATTATGTTTCTTAGAAGTTCTTAATATTTTGGTGATAATTTCACGGGAAAATGATAACTTTTAACGCAGATATTTGGTATTAATGAAAACAAAATTATTATAAGAGCGTTAGAATACAGATAAACGTATTTAATGTTAGTACCAGAAGATGATACAATCTAATGACGTATGTTATTTAAACCTGCATCTTTACACTAGAATTTATTGCACTTTAACCATATTCTAAACTTATACTGTAAATTAGTTTTGCCAGATAGATAAAAGAGACTTAATGTTAATTCAATTTCTAGTCTGAGCTGACGAAAACATTATTCCTAATTTTTGTACGTACCATACGCTGTAATCTTGCGAGCGATATAACGTATCTAGAAATTTTATAATCATTACAGTATATTTGGATTAATTTCGAATAAAGCACCAATGACAGAACTACTTTGCAATGAGACCTGAGTTCAGTTCCCGGCGAGAGTTCATGTGGTTCGAATTCCACGTTAGCCTGTAGATCCACGTCTCAAGTAGCCTCGCTGTTGAAAGGGACGCTAAACACTAATCAATCGAATCCAAGCAATCCTCTGCGCTAGAAATTCACGTAATAGTTCTAGGAAAACTGCTTTTTTGTTATCTTTTTATATAAAAATATATGCTAATCATACAATTTTATGAATAACTTTCAAAATCTTATCTAAAATCATTAGTTGATGGTCTGCTAAACAACATTGTGTAATTTTTATACTAAGCATTAGATGCGTTTACAAGGTTAATTGAAAATTTGGAGATAATTTGGCTAAATTCTTTACGGGATTAAACAAATTCGTTTATGGGATCTTTTGTATACATTCTTTTCTTATAGAATGCAAATAAAATTTCTTCCAATGTAAAAAAAAAAGGCAAAATAATGACGTAATAATGGGCATTTATTCTGAAGTTGGTCGTCCGCCTGGTTTTCGACAAAAAGGGTAATAACAGCTACAAAAATTTAAATGTTACCAATTTTTAGGACCGCTTTAAAAGGGTATAATAGAGAGGGTAGGATATAGTAGAGAAAGATAGGGATAAGTAGGATAGGGTAGGGTCGGATTAGCTTAGGGTTAGGGAAGTTTTGACCCATTTTGTAAAAATTAATAGAGTGTAAGTTTTTGTCTCTGTGTAAGGATACCAAACGGGAGTCTCTGTAGACTTGCAGCCATGTTCAGAATACAAATGCTAATTGCGTTCTAACAATCCAACCATGCGGTAACATTGCGTGAAGTAGTTCCTTCTGCTTGCCAAATAGTTGCATGTTTATAACTGCTTATATATATATATATATATATATATATATATATATATATATATATATATATATATATATATATATATACAACTTCCTCTCTCCTTACATATTATCAAGAGCTCATCAATGGCTAAGCGGCTAGCGTGGGAGACCCGGCCATTCCATTCCCGGCGGGTGCTCAGGTGGTTCGAATTCCACGTTAATCAGTATGTTCACGTCTCATATAGCCTCGCTGCTGAACGGGACGTTAAACTCAAAATCAACTCAACATATTATCAAGCACACAAACGATATCTATTTCTTCCCGGTGAATTTTCAAAATTTTGCTAGAAACTGACGATCAACTTTGGAAATTAATCCTAATAATATTGTTACCTCGAAGATAAGTTTAATATTTCTTATCTAGTATTTGGTTAAAAATATTTTAGTTGTATTATTATCTGTCTTTCTATAAACATTACCTCTTTTTTTCTGCAACTCCGTTCAAGTATTTTTGGCTCATACGGTTTGCCAAATACAGTTTTTAAATCAAACGATGTTTAAAACTTTTACTTACAGTTTCTTCCTTCTGTTTCAGATAACGAGGAAACGAGACAAGGATTTGAAAAGAAACTAAACGAACTCTGGAATCGTTACAGTCCAGCCAAGAGTAAGTGGTCAACGCTGTATAAAAATAATCGACTTATTCAATAACTATTGATTAATTGTAATCATTATAAAATATATTTTCTTTTTCTAACTTATATTTCTTGTATTGTAGTTATTTCAAATCATAACGGAAAATAAAAATTGTAATAAAATATTTAAAGTTGAACTAAAAATAATAACTTTTTTTGTTATTTATAGATAACGAAGAACAGAAATCTAAATTCATAAGAGCTGCACTTCAATTATATGTTGAATTAAGACAAGATGTGGGTAAGTAGCTTAATTTTCTATTATATTTAGTTTATAGTTCATTTTATATTAACTGAATATATAAATCATGTGTTCGTAAAATATTAAGAAAGAAACAAGCTATATTGTTCTTTGAAATAGAATTGTCATATTAAAGATGGATATTATATAAGGTATGACGGAAGATAAAAGAAAGAGAGAAGAAGAAGGTTGCAAGTACTGGCTAGCACTAAAGAGAAAATTCTTTCGTTGAAACGGATATTTAACAGGGGGTCGCAGAACAGCTAAAGCCGTACCAGTCATGACTGGACATTGATGACATAGTAATTTACTGAATTATTTCGATGGAAACGTGATAATTTTTATACAAGGCTATATTCATACAGAAACATTTGATGCTGAACTGACAGGGAATCGAATACTGGTCTTCTGTTGGCAGCGGGATTTCTCTCACTAAACGTTTTGAACTCAGTACACACAGGGATGAATTCAGGGGTAGCCCGGGGGAATCTCTCCCCCGAAGAAAATTAATTCTCCCTGGAGAAACTCTCAAAATTTCAATCACAAAATGTAGAAATTACATCACCCAAACTTCCCTCCCCCCGATGAGTTCATATTCCCCCCGGGTGAAAATGTCTGAATTCAACACTGGATACACAGTAAAGTTATATTGTCCTTCTTCCATTCTCATTAAACTCAAAAGTAGAAATTATGGAAAAAACTGAGCCAATTGACATTTGTCAAAACAGTGCTGGTGAGCGAAATAACACATTGATGACATAGTAATTGGTTTTACAGGTGAACCTCACATTTAGTCGTGACTGCTTGTACACTGAAAACTTTCCAACACTTGCTGATCGTCTCTCTAGCTCCCATCCTTAATGATACTTCTTTCTCGGGTTGTTACTCCATACAAAAAGATGTCATGACAACATGCAATCACCATTTGAAAGTGAGTTTTCCAACAAATTCTGCAAGAAGTGACATGAGCACATTGTCTGAAGTTTGTTTATTTCCCCCCAAACCCAAGAAATGAGCTATTTCCAGACAATTTACAGAAATAATTCAACGTAATGTGTACATGATAAAGCAACAGTACTTTGTTACAGTTAGAATTCGTTTACTTTGGAAATCATTTTAAAAATATATTACAAAATGATAATTTTGTATTTGTAATACATCGGTTATTTAATGTGTAACTATGTTTTAGAACATGGACACTATAGTTAATAATTAATGTTATATGCTGTGATTAGTATTTATCAAACATTCGTTATGTTTAATGAAATATTTATTTCCATTTGATTTCAGAAAACAGAGAATTGCGCAATAAATTTATTCAGCTAGCATTAGAGTTTCTTGCTGTACCTGGTGAGAAAGGTAAAATATTTTTATTTTTTACAACCAAAACACATACAATTTTATTTAAAATTTAAAGTTTTAAAACATTGATGTAATTTTAAAAAGAAATATAGTTGTCCTTCTCTAGGGTAGAATTTATTTCTATGCAACAGTTTCTGTTAATTAGTCATATTAATCAAATTTGAAGTAAATTCTAGAGATAAAAACATGTGATTATTTATCTGAGAAACGAAATATGGGGAGTAATTGGTAACGTAGAGGTTTTACATAACCACAATATGCTGGATAGCTAACTTCAGTTTTTCGCTTATTTGCGCTTTTCATTGTTTGAATTGATTCGTATCACACTTATATATATATATATATATATATATATATATATATATATATATTCCAAGCACAATAGTTGTTAGTTATGTGAAGTCTAAGAATTTAAATAGTTTAATACAGACTTGAAGAGAAAAAAGTGTGCGGTAAATCTAGAGAAGTAGTGAGTAGAATAATAATATCACACTGGCATAGTATGCCAGAAAAATCGGTATCAATCTGCAGCCCAGTCACACTTCTAAGTCTCTGAACTTGATTTCATCCATAACTATACAGGATTTATTATTAAAAAGTTTCAAATGCTTTCCCAATTTATCATATGCACAGAGAGTCAATAAAATGTTGAGGAAACTAAAACTCTGTAACTGAAAAAACTAATGTTTATTTTTTTAAAAAAAAAAGTCTGTGTACATGCACTAAGTCGGATAGTATACCAATAAAACACGGTGTTCCCCAAGGTTTAGTGCTGGGGCCGTTCTTATTCATATTGATAATAAATAATTTACCACTGAGTATCTCAGCTTTCTGGGTATCTGAGTATCTTTATCCTGATAATACGACATTGCTAAACATGAGCAATAATTCTACAGAATTAATGAAATTGAATGAGGAAACTTTATAGAAACTAAGAAATGGTTGAAGGCAAACGAATTTCTTCTTAAGAAAAGAGAGAAACACTAGACAAATATTTTCATTGAACGAAGATCCAGAAGTGTTGAAAAATGTAAAATTTCTAGACATTATTCTGGATAGTCAATTGACATGGAAAGCACATATAGAATATGTATTTGTAAAACTTTCGAGAACAATAAGTATACTACGAAATTTAAGAGATACAGTTCGGTCCAGAAGAATATCCCCACTATGAATTTTGATTGAGAAATATCTTTTTTATCAGATTTTCGTTGAAGTTTGCGTATCTACACTGACTGTTTTGGTAATTGGGTAACGGTAATTTATTCTTAAATCGCTTGCAGGATTTTTTTACTGATATCTGGTATAATCGACTACTTTTTCTCTGTGGTGCGCTTGTTTTGGGAGAAAATATGCGCAACCTATATTTTTTTTTCGACGCTCAGAAATATTAATTAAATAGGAAACTGAAGAGTATTGTTCCAAAATACTTGCTCTGGATGGCGCAATTTTTTGGTTCCCGTCATTTTTCAGTCAGCTGTTTTCTAGGAGGCAGAGTGGTGGGGAACGAGTGCATATTGACAAGTTTAAAGATTTGCTGGTTCTCTATTCTAAATTACAAAGATGGGTTGTGCGAAAACGAAGCTGTATTTGTGTTAATACCCATTCCATTTAATGAATTACTCATATATTTTCAGTTTCCACATTATAAGGAAGAAAAAGGACCTGTCTCCAAGAAAACGAGGTACGATTTTGGGACTGAAGTCGCAAGAAATATCGAATAGAGAAACGGCAAGAAGGTTGGATACTGATCACAAAACAGTGGACAATGTTCTAAAATGTCAAAATGGAACTGGAATGTTAAGTTTACGGCATCAGTGTGGACATAAAAAAAGGGCAACCCCGAGATTGTGCAGGGCAATCAAAAGGATTGCGAAGGAAGACAGAAAATTAGTGCAAAGCAAGTTACTGCAAAGATAAAGGAGGACTTAGGTGAGAGTATTTCACACCAAACAGTGTTAAGACGTCTTTCGGACATGAATATTAAAAAGAAACCAGCCGTAAGGAAGCCTCGTTTGACACAAAAACACATCACGGGCAGAAAAAGATCGTG
The DNA here is from genome assembly GCF_964235325.1 of Thermobia domestica. Taxonomy (NCBI): domain Eukaryota; kingdom Metazoa; phylum Arthropoda; class Insecta; order Zygentoma; family Lepismatidae; genus Thermobia; species Thermobia domestica. Next base: position 8,302,378 of record NC_137461.1, on the reverse strand, counting down.
GATATGTTTGGAAATTGGACAGTTGATGATTGGAAAATGGTAATTTTCTCAGATGAGAAGAAATTCAACGTTTTCGGTAATGATAATGGTGTAAAATTGTGAATGGAGCCGGGAGAGGAGTTAAAGCAAGAGTGTATCACGGAGACAAAAAAGTTCACTGAAAGTGTAATGCTATGGGGAGTAATGTGTTCCAAATGTGTGGGAAGAATTCAAGTTTGCTCAGGTCCAATCGATGGTTTAGCATACTGTGAGATACTAAAGAAGGAACTTTTGAATACAGCTAGGGACCATTTCAGTGGCTTAAACCTTGGACCATTCATTTTCCAAGATAATAATGCATAGTGACACCGATCTAATTAGACTTGTCCAACAGTGTGAATCAGAATTAGGTATTCAGAGGTTATGGTGGCCGGCAAATTCACCTGATATGCACCCCATCGAAAATTTGTGGGCTATTATGCCTTCCAAATTGAACAAATGTTGTAGTAACAGAACAGAATTAATTTTAAAAAATCTTCATGTTTGGTACCATGAAATCGAGCCTGATACATGTGAGAACTTGTTATATCAATGCCAAAAAGAATTCAGGCTCTTAGAAAAGCTAATGGACGATACACAAAATATTGAAACACTGTTCATTTCTATGTTAATGTAAACTGTATTGTAAAAAAACAACATGAAGGTATATTACAAAATATGAGTAAATAACCTCGCATTAAAGTCATAAACAAAGCTTTTCCAGAAAACATAAGGGTGGGGATATTTTTTTGCACCGAACTATATTGTCCCGAACAACTACGTAAGATCAGTATATTTTGTTTTGTTTTGTTTTTCAAAGTACCACACATTATGTTTTGTTTTGGGGAACAGTAACTACATAAATGAGTTTCTGTTACTACAAAAAAAGTTATTAGAATAATCAGTGGGGCATCATATAAAGAACACAGTAAACCTTTGTTCTGTAACCTGAAAATTATGACTGTTGTTAATTTATATATATATATATATATATATATATATATATATATATATATATATATATATATATATATATATATATATATATATTGTTTTAGTATATGTAAAACAAAATATGTCAGATATACAGCGGAGGCAAGATATTCATTCATATAATACAAGATCTGAGAAACACGTTGATATATCGTATAGCAGACTATCAAAAATTAAAAATAGCTATACAGTGCAAGGTAAAAAATTTATGAACAAATTATCAATACGCATGCAAAATTTACCTATCACTCAATTTAAAACCAAAGTGTATAAATGGTTAGTTGTTATACCCTATTATAATGTTAAAGTGTTGGAGGAAGACAAACCTATATTGGTATAGGTTAAGAAATTTATTTGTATAGTTTCATTTGACATTGTCTATTGCCTGCATACAGACTTAATGACAATAAAATATTCTATTCTATTCTAAAGTTCAAAGCTTTCTTATTTTCTAAGGTTCATCGCCAAACCTAGAATTATGCATCTTTTACGTTACAGTGCTTTTCCGTTACCGAGAACTGCCTACTTACGCTGCTCGTCCGGGATTCAGAATGAATTCACTCATTTGTCCACCAGATTGTCCAAACTGGCTGATTTCTGTGCAAATATCTCTGTCTTTACATGTTCCCACAGCCAGTAATCATAATTCTGGTGATCATGCAGGCCAAAGTGTGGGTTCTTGTCGACCTTTCGAACTCTTCTGAAATTGTTCGTTAAGAAACTGATGATCTTCAGATGCAAAATGATGTGGTGCTCCACCTTATTGCACGTGGACACCATTTCGTGATACTTGGCTTGTCAACGTCTAACACAAGAAATATCTGTCCTCATATTCATATATCTGTCCCCATTTACTACTTCTTTTTCGACGAAAAATAGACCAATTAAATGGTCCATTAAAGTCATGCACCAATCATTGAATTTAGGACTACTCTGCGTATGTGCTCGAACTCATGTGGATTTGAAACTTGCCAAATTTGGTAGTTGGGCTTGTTCACTTTTCCAGAAGAAATGTGCCTTATTTGAGAACAAAATGTAAAAGAGAAGGTCACATCACTTTGTGAATGGTTAAACATCGATTCACAAAATTCTATTCTAATACGACGATATTTATCTATGAATTCATGCATCAATTTAAACTTGTAGGGACGGGGCTTTACCTTCTATTGTATGGTTTTGTGTAACATTGTCTTTTGCATTCATAATTCCAAAGATTTTCGTTTAAGAAATTTCATCTCCCAACACTCTTCTGCACTGTCTGGGTCACGTCGTCGCTCGATTTTGGCCTTTCATTGCGTTCCAAATGTGACATTTCCCGTAGCCGTGAACTTTTCAAATCATTTGTTGATACTTATCTCTGTTTGGGCTGGTTTCCTACAATTTCTTTGAACTTTCTCCATGAAAAAAAAAAAAAAAAAAAAAAACGAGCCTTTGTAAGTATGGACACTATCTTGAGTCACGTATTTATTAGTACCATTAAGTAGTGTGTCGAAAACAAAATTTTAAACATATATAAATACACTATGTATAAATAAAACAAAACTGTAAATAAATATAAAAAATATATTTATATATATAACAGAATTTTAGTTTTCTACAGAACTTGATGTATTCCCTGTGTATGTTTGTAAGTACAGTAGAGCGTCGATTATCCGTACGTCGGACAACCGAACGACCGCTTAACCGAACTGTGTACTCGCTCGCACCTGTTACTCTCCCACCCTACCGTCCATCATCTCCCTCACTCTTAAACCAAGTTTCCCACAGTAGTCGCCGCACTGAGCCACCGCTGGCGGAACATTGCTTCTAATGGGGCCTTCATAAGGCGCTGCTGACCGGCCAAGCCGCCAGTCGCTGTGTTTCAACAATCAGCACACTTCTGTCGGTTTGTCACTGGTTGTAGAAGTACAGTACAGTACAGTACAGTTCGATTATCCGAACAAACCAGTTTTCCGAACACCCATGTCCCCGAATTACTTCGGATAATCGACGCTCTACTGTATTTAGATCAAGAGAGTAGTTGTCAGATTTGTCTGTTTTTGTTATTGTTTCGTTGTATTATAGACACGATGCATGCTAGTGGTAATTATCTTAGTAACATGTCATTAAACATCTTCATATAAAATTTCTAACTTTCGTTATTTTGCTTTTGAAATGCATTCATTTTCAATACTCTTCTATATTCATACGAGCTTCAGAGATACACCATTAAATTTTTGTTCACATGTATTAAGTTCTTAATAATATTTAAACGGAATAGTACAATAAAAATTAATTAATAAATGAAAAGGTTTGAGTATTAACATCTTTGGAAAACATAATTGAGTGTACTTTTCGACGGTAGAAAGAAAATTTTAAACTATTTTTTTTTTTTTTTGTACCAAATCTCATATCCACAGGAAATGCACACCCATTTGATGAAGATTATATTGACTTCATATTTAAAGAAACAAAAAAGCGTCCATTTAGAGGTGAGTGCATCTCTTTACTTTTCTATGTAAGTTTCCACTAGCTCACTGCGCACATAAACTAACAACCACTTAAAAGATATAAGAAACAAACACGTTTCGATAGCTCATATCATATAATTTTTCCTAATACCACTCAATCTAGTCATATAAAATGTATTTCAATTTAGTTTGTAAACTGATTGAATCGTTAGACAATATGCTAACTCACTCAGGAATTTTAACAATCACTTTACTTACATGTAATTGTGATTCTTGAAAATCCCTTGTACTCCTAGCATTTGGTTCTCCCCTCGAACCTTGTCCTTGGAGGATAAAAACAGGAGGAAAAATAATAAAATATCAAAGAAATAAAAGGAACGTACTCACCAGTGTAGACCAGTTCGAAAAACATCTTGTCTTAGCTGCAAGTCACACGTCGAATGGTAGAGCAGTAAAGCGGCGGACTCAGTTTGTGCTTTTTCTGTTTAGAAAAGGAAAATTACTCGTTCGTGCTGACGTTTTTGTTTCGTGCCAATATTGCGTGTATTTTTTGATTACTGTTTCTCATTTCTTGCATAGAAATCAAATCCTTTACATACTTGAGAAGTACAATCTTCTGAAACGAGAGTAGCGAAAAGGACGTGGGTTCGAGTATAACACAAGCAAAATGCATTCGTCAGGAAGAGAATTATACTAACAGAAAAATGTGTCGTTGGAACTTAGGAAGAGATTCATCAAGATCTTGATATGGCGCGTCGCGTTATATGGCTCAGAAACGTGGGCGGGCACCATGAAGAGGAGAAATACGAAGATTGGAAGCGTTCGAAATACTACAGAATGTTGGTCATAACGTGTCTGGCGAAGAAGGAAAACGAAGACATGTTGAAAGAAGCTAACGAAGGGCGTCACATCATGCGAGTAATAGATAAAAGCAGAAACAACATGATTGATCACCTTATTTGACACTCAGACTGGATCAACGTTTTACTGGAGAAATAAAACAGAAGAAGACCGAGATGAGGAAAACCAAGAAACGACTACCTTGATGCAAATAGGAAGAAGAGAACGTATCAATCTTTCAATGTGCTCTGTCAAGGTCAAAAATGTTTTAAATATTATCTATATTGCCCATGAAATTATAGTCAAGGAGAGAAGATGATTGCCTACTTAACCAATAATTACCTATATTGATCTTTGGATTTAAAAAAAGAAAATAATTTGAGAGTGAAATAGACTCTCTGACAATTTATTTTCTAAAGAATTTAAAACTCAAAATAGATAAAGGTTGATTAAGCAAGGAATGGAAGATAATATTTTTAAAAGTACTGGTACCAAAACAAAAATGTTAACATTAGCTGGCAACTTTCCCTTCCTGAAGAAGAGAACACACAGATTGAACTTGCCATTTCACAATCTGCTGCTCCAACATTCAACATATGACTGACAGCTAATACAAGGTATTCTTCGCACTACTCTATTCCGGGGAGTATAGTTACTTTAATGTTCCCAATGTTTTTATTATTTTTCTTCCTGTTTTTACCTTTTATAAAGGACGCTCTATGGGAGAGCAGAAAGTTAGAAAGTGCAAGGGATTTTCAGGAATCACAATGGCATATAAATAAAATGATTGAACTTTGTTTAAACGTTCCATAGAATCTTGATATTTATTGCATAAGCAGCTTTCAAATTGAGCATTTCTCTCTCCCTCTCTCTCTCTCTCTAATTTGGATCCCACTTATATTGTCAAACTGGGTATATAAACGTGAGTTTGGAATGTAGCATTATTACTAATATAACACTTTGAGTAAACGCAGATTGTTTCCATTAGCTCAAGGTACATCTTAAATTATCTATCTTGCTAATGTTCGATAAACGCACCTATGATGTGCTTTGAGGTACTTTTGGGGATTCTGTACTTTTTGTTTTAATAACGGCAAAGCAGAACCGAGTGTGTAAATGAGAAACACAATGAAAATAGTAGTTTACATGTATTTCGTATCATATTTAATATGTATGAGTGAATATTCCTGAGTGAAATGTCAGATATGTAAGTCAGAGTATATGCCAATTCTCAGTATAAAAGGGAAAGGTGAAGTGGATAATCCTAAACGCAGATGATGATGACAACAAAATTCAAGAAGTCCATTGGCTAAGTGCAGCAATCTCTGATGTATCCACTAACAGCCTATTTGAATATCTTCATGAATACGAGATTCTCAAATGACTGAGTGCGATGTACTAACTATTGTTATTATCCACGTGGTCACTTAATGTAACTCTGACTATTACTTTCCGACTTCCACTCTCTGATTTCGACTAACTGTGACAAAATAGACTGAAGTATTTATACAACAAAGATGTTTGCATTCCAGCACGTGGCTCCCAGAACTTCGGGTCAAAATCATTACATGTGTGTATGATATTTCTCGGAAGAAATCTTAGTTAACCATTTTTTCTTAAAATTCAGCGTCATGTCAGCACTCTGCATTTTACATAACTTATATAACGCTATCCGTTGCAATGTGTTTGTGTTAACAAAGAATTACAAAAATGCTTACATTCACAGAGAAACCTTTCAAACCATTTATAACATTAACAACACTTACAGACTGTATTTTATAAAATTATAAAAACCAAAACCAAAACAAATAAACTTTGATACTTTTCTACAACTGAAAATTAAAATGCAGAATATTTCCAATTAATAAGAATAACATATTTATATCTCTTGACAACATGTATGAAACTATTAGGCCACCTACCATAATTTTTGGGTAGCTTATGTAAATTGATTCATCATAAAATTTAGTTGATAGGCTCCGCAAATAGTATACAGTAAGTCCAAAATCATTTTCCAATTGTTAGAAAATAGATGTGTCTACTATTACTAATTATGATTCATTTGACAAGAATATTCGTGTATCATGGAAAAATATCAAAGTTTCTACACAAATCGAGTATGGCTAGTAAAAGTTTTAGTATCTCTGAAACATATTACATCAGCAATAGTAATATTAATAATTTACATTAAAGATTAATGTAATGAAAAGAAATATATTTCTCCTTATTTATAAAGAAACAAAGCTTGTTTCCTCTTTAAAACACTCATTAGGTTCAAGGAACATTGTTCATGAATTTCAGTTTTGTATATTTCTATATTTCTGAAGTGACTAACATTTTCGCACATTTAATAAAACTTTTATTTATTTGATGTAAACTTACACTTAAGGGAGCGTGTTTTGTTTCTTACAGGAAGGAAAATAGAACGCTACATATTTACCACACGAATGATGCAGTTCTGGATCAAATTCAACACATTACCAGGTATTTAATAATCATTTTGTGTTAATTAATTAGGAATAATAACTTTATGTAAAATAGGAATGGCGTAGATACAGGAAATAAAATTAGAAATTTTCATATTTCTTTCGTAGAATAATAATTTCTGAATGTCGATCATTTTCTATATTCTCAGTATATTCTTGAATATAGTATAGGTATAATAATTTATGGCAAGATTAAATAGTTATAATTTGTTTAGTGTTTGTTGTTTTCTTTACAAAATGAGAATAATTAAAAATTTATCCTATGCTAATGGTATTTCTTATTACTTAGAATTAGTCCTAATGCAGGATTGTCATAGGGATAACTTTGAAATAACATTTAGACATTTATGTCAAAAATATGTCGGTTTGTAAAGATATAGAATATCTTAATTAGTTGTTGTTGGGTATGGAAAATTAAATGAAATCTTTGAGTTTTACGTTTTACGGTTATGCCGGTTAGGCTAAAGAAGACGGATTGTTTTGTATGAAATCGTAGATAAAGTGCACTAATCGAAAATAACTATTTAACGTATACATGAAGACAAGAACGTTTGAAAACTGAATATATTTTATAATTGATTCTATCATTTTAGCTCTGCAGCTTTAGCTTTTCCAATTATAAATATAAGTTTATCTATTTATATCGTAAGCAAAGTAATCATCGCTCATAACGGATTTTGAATCAATTTTTTTATTTAATTATTAAATTATTTCTTACCTTTTCATTTCAGCGGAGCAGAAATCAGAACATCTGTTTATTTCTCAATTTACTGAGGCTTTAAGTGAACAACTTCCGGGAATAGGTAAGTTTTGTTTTCTGTTTCTTTTCTTTTCTTTCTTTTTTTTTCGTTTTTTTTTTTGTAATACAACTTAATGAAAACAGATTAAAAGACGTAGCTTTTTTAAAAAATTAGATTGATCTAAATGATTGTATTTTTAATATATTCAGAGAAAGTGGAATGGAAGAAAGAGTACATATATTGAAACATATTAAATATATGCACCAAATAAACAAATTAATCCACTACTCCAGTTCTGCTGTCGAATTTTAGTTTCCTTGAAATGAATATATATATATATATATATATATATATATATATATATATATATATAATAGGTATAATAAGTAACCCGTAAACTGTAAAAGCTACCAAAAGAGTATTTTTTAAGTTAAAAGTTTGTCACAAATTAATTTTTGATAAATTTGAGCAATCTATCAAAGCAATTGTTAAGTCTCTAAGAATTTTTTTAAAAAAATATAAATTCTGAAAATTATGTTAGTTCTCCTCGTGTCTCTGACTAATTTCAAGTGATAACTTTTAACTCTCAAACAAAATATAAGCCTTGTTTCACACACACACACGTAGATATTACTTGACAGGTTATAGGGGATCCATACGTTTCTTTGGGGAATCCCTCAGATACATCTTGCAGATGTTTAAAACATACATTTTTCAATCGAGCAGGTATGACTTCGAGTGTCATGTGCTAAACCGCGCTCTCTACATATCGTTGTTTTAGAATTACATCCCTCTGAAATTCATTTTCCCACGCTTTCGGCACGTTATATCGACGAAACTATCCCTCACTGACCAAAGTTCCAGAAGACATTTTTGCTTGTTTCGGTGTTAGGAATCAGATCCCGAAGTTTGTTAAAATAGTTTCTTACAACCCTGTATATATATATATATATATATATATATAAATTCGTGAAAATATTTAGTGTGCTTGTAGGTTTATTTAGCCTTTCATAATTGACTGATTCAATCCCAAGCAATAGAAAGAATTGTGAAGCTCTAAAGAAACTTTACATTACAATAGTCCAGCACTAAATAATTCTCGTGAAAGTTATCATGGAAAGTTATTTTCTTCTCCCATAGTGCGGATGTGCAATCTTAAACTTGGGTACTGATTCTATCCTCTTTTATGCCCACAATCTTTATAGATTTCGACTCAAAGAAACATGCTTATTTTTTAAGTCAAATATCTAAGTTTTATTAAAATCGAATAAGTTTTATGGCAATTATTGTGAAAAAAAATTGATAAATAGATAGATAGGCAGAGAGATTGAGAAATAGTCATACAAATGCATATTGAGCAGTATATTATCAGCAGCCACAATTACGAATAAATGAGTTGATTTAACGTCTTTGTAACGTAAATTGGAAGTATATAAGACATGAAATTGTTATTGGACATATTGAATCAATTACTATATTGAATTTATCATTCAATAATTAAAAGGGTAAAGGTTATCACTTACTCGCTTCAAAACAAAGGTAGAACGAGAAATGAAACCTGACCGCAGCGAGAATTGAACCAAGGGCTTACGCTTGATAGATAGAAACTTAAATAACTTCGTCCTTACGGCCTTATCATTTAATAATATTAATTTTAGTATATAAATATATGCTGTTACTATATTTAACATACATAATGTTTATTAGGAAGTATTTTTAATTAGATTTGTTGATGTTCAACTAATTAGTCAATTTCAGTAAATTTGTACGTAAAAAATTTATTTGAGTGTATAAATGCAAAGTTCTTTACCTTAATATCTCCTTTTGTTTATAGCAATATTGAAATTATTAACTGTAATTCATATTTGATACTGTACATTTCAAAAAATAACTTTACTTCTGTATGTGCTTTTTTCAAATTAAATATAATTAGAATTCACTTCCAGTTTATTTTTCTACTTTAGAAAATACCCAAGGATTCAAATCAATTGTCAATGAAATCTACAGGCTATTGGTCCATGCTCAAGGAAAAACAGGTATGTTATTCATACATATCCTTACATACGTGTATATTTAGTAATTAAAGTACTTTGTTTCGACAAATTAAAAAAAGAAAAATATCACTTACCCCGAAATATTGCAGTGTAATAAAATAATAGTATGTATATTTACTTAGCTTTTAGCGTAATTACTTTACAATTCATTTTTTGTCGACCATTCAAACTAGAATATGCTCATACATTTTAATATGCGATGATATTTATTAGCGTCATTATAAATATGTTATTACCGTAATCAGTATTGGCCAACTCATACTTTGTATTTTAAATTCTCTATATTTCAGGTAGCAGAGAAGTTCAAAATATATACGTTAAGCTCCTCATGAAACTATGGGCAGCATATATGGTGGGACAAAGTAAGTAAATATGTATATATTTATCAACTCATTTATATCTATCTATATAGCTGTTTATTAGAGAAAGATCTTTACAGAAAACCAAAGAGGCTGTCAGGAGATGAATTAGTGTCAAAGCATACAAGGTTAGCTGGCATGACGAAAAATGTTTTTGATTTATATTTGCTATCGTTACTGTTAAAGTGTTTAAGTTGTGATTAGAGAATTATGTATACCTTATTCTGATTTTCGATGTAAAGAATCTTATACAAATAGTAAACTAATCAGATTGTATGTTCAATTTCAGCTACAACAACCGAAAGCGAATATGACTACATGGATTATGAGTACACATGGAATGAATTAAAGAAAAATTCAGGACAAGGTAAATAGTTTATATTTGTTTCCTTGTTTAAGAATATTAAATAATCACCTCCTCATAGCGTTTATTAGACCCATTTTAATTCTTAATTTGAAAAGTATTAATCTTTTCATTTCGGATCAGAAGGTACGATGTCTGAGCACTGCAGCGCTCATCACATGTGTGAGAGATTCTTAGTTGGACCTTAGGCCATGTGAGTTTCTGTTAAAGAAAACCGTGGCCGTGGTTTGTCCTGAGATTCTCCATTTCCTCCTACATCCTTATTTTACAATTCTTCCATAATCATTAACTTTTATAGCTATTCATCATTCTTAGCCCAGATGACTTAATCATGGGGGACACTCGGTGGATAAAGTGTAAAAGCTTTATCAGGTCACTCATCCTGACTGAGGTTTTCTTCATTCATACCAGGCAAATGTCGGAATGGTACCTAATATACAGGCCGTTTTCTTCCTTCCCTTTCCTCGAACACTGTGATCGCCGGGAGACGTTATCCCTCATACATCAAGGGCTAAAATAATCATAAATGCCGAGAGCCCAGAAACCTAAATCATAATTCCTGGCTTAATAATGGGGGAATTAAACTAAGAATTTCATTTGATTTATAAATACAATTCCTGTAAAGATTTTAATTTACCATTACAAAAAATGTTTTCACTAGATTTTTACAGATGTTTTTGATTGTAATTCTTACTGTTATAAGTGTAAAATTTTCTTTCGTAGCATGGAGGAAAAAACCTTGTTTTTTTAATCTTTAAACAATTTTATTGGTTCTATTTCAGTTCGCTTGGGAATGAAGTTTATCACAACTAAATATATCAACAGGTTATGGAATTTCTTTAAAAACTTATCAGGTAAGAAATATCTGCTTTGAAATATAAGGTGTTACAAAAATGTGTCGCAATATTTTAAGAACAGATTCCTAGCATTCAAATAAGGAAAAAAAAAGTTCATATGGACTTGTTCTCAAAAGTGGATAGTTTCGGAGTTATAGGGTGTCGAAAACGTGAAAAAAGTGAACATTGAAAGTTCATAGCTCCACTATTATAGGACCTATCGTAGTCAAGACATGACTGAGGAACTGGTATGTGAACTATCCAAATATCCATGTTTAAGAATGCTCCAGTACTTGCACATCGATTTTTAGAGAGGTAAGTGGAGAGTGATCAAGTACTTCCAAATAGCCTCTCTAAAAATGATTTTGCAAGTACCGGAGGTTCAGAAAGATGGATATTTGGATAGTTAACATACGAGTTCCTCAGTGATGTATTGATCTGACTACGATCGGTGATACAGTAGTAAAACTATGAGACTTTATATATATATATATATATATATATATATATATTAAGATTTTCGGCACTCTGTAACTAGGAAACTATACACTCTCGACCACAGGTCCATATGAACTTTTTTCTTATTTTGATGTAAAGAATATATTCCTAAAATATTGTGACGAATTTTTGTAACAACCTATATATTCTCTATCTTGATGTTATCACATCATAGTATAATAGAAAAAATGTTTTCTCAAGAGTTCATAGAAGGTTATATATTTTCTATCAGAAGTTTGTGTTACTGAAGGCTATAGGAGATCTAGAGACACACAATCATAGTCATATGTCTTGCAAATCAAATCAGAAAAATAAACACACTGCTGAACAAGACTACACTTATATAATATAAAAAACACATTTACAAGTGACGTTTTGATCTTCTAGCCAAAATCCTCATCAGACGTACATTCAGGATGATGAGGATGAGGATCTTGGCTAGAAGATCAAAACGTCACTTGTAAATGTGTTTTTTATATTATATAAGTGTAGTCTTGTTCAACAGTGTGTTTATTTTTCTAAAATCAAGACAGGAAAAAAAAATAGGCCACTTAACATTATACTGGCGTACTGCAAAACATCAGCAAATAAATATGTAAAATTCCGCCATGTCTTAATTTAACTACTACTACAAATATAAAATGTTACCTGTTTCTAAAATATTTACATATTCAATGAATTAGTGAATCTTATATTACTGATCCTGCAACTTAAATCGAGGGAAATAAATCTGGGGAAAGAATGGACTTGAAGGTAAAATCTGGGGACATAATTCAGAGCTAACAGGAGCATAGAAATATTTCATTATCGGGCTTAGGAGGGAATTAGTACTATAAAGAAAAATGGTAATCTTGATTAATAAAATTTATCATTATCTTAGTTCTAACCATCGCTGAATCAAAAATTGAAGGCGAATTTAAAGAAAAAATTGTGTCTTGTCATCAGCTCAATAATGTGTTATAACATATATTTTCACATTTTCTCTACATCAATAAACGAAACACTATGAATCACTTATGAAAATTAAAAAAAAAAAAATGTGTAAACTTAGAAAGAAAAATAAGTCTATCACAATAATATCCGTTCAGTGGTGACTTGAACCTCGGAAATTTACTGTAGTTTATGACTCGTTTGAAAGATAACATTTTAAAAACGGTTTACAAAAATGTTCACGTGAACTTCTAGGTAACGCACAACACAAATACACTATTGAAGAACATTGCATACTTAGAAACGTGTTTGGCGAATTTGACGAAAATTTTGCAATGCATGAACAACAAAATTTATCAGAAATTTCTTTTCATTCAGATAAGCTGCTTCCTAATTTAATATTGTCAATTTTCTATGATTAATATTTCATTTTCATATTTTTTTTTCTAAGATTTGTTAAGCATCGTTAATTTTAAGAAACAACTAGGGGTAGTTATTCTCGATAATGTATTCTTTGTGGTCTAAATCAAACTAAAATGGCACTTACAAGGTATTACACATTATTTGGTGGTTTAGTTGATTGATATGTTTGTTGTTTTGGAGCTTAATATCCTTTCCAGCTAAATGAGATATGAATTTACAGCTTAAAAGGGAATCCGAATTACAGGAGCTCCCACCAGCAATCTCTAGTGTCGTACGCAGTACTTCGTTGGGTGAAAACACCGTGTGCGTGGGTTTTCTCGGGGTTCTCCCGTTTCCTCCCACTTTCTTCATTCCACCATTTCATTCATCACTCATCATCACCGTCTCCTTTAGCCTAACCGGCATAACCGTGGGACGTAAAACTCAAAGATTTCATTTCATTTTTCGTTGGGTGAAAGTGTGACATCATAACTGATTTCCAGATGCGTACATGTTTGCTTATTATCATCTTAAAAGTAACATCTTTTTTCTTTTAGTTTCTTAGTGTTTGTTTGACTTATCACCGATCTGGAGGGGGATTGTCTTGAGGGAACACCCTGTTGACTAACTATTGACACTGTTGACTCAGATGTAATACGAGGGGGGCCCAAAAGAAGCCAGACTTTTTAAAAATAATTTATTAAGTTTTTTACAAAATTCTGGCAGTCTCTTTCAAAGTACTCTCCATTAAATGCGATTCATTTCTCCAGCCTTCTTTCCTGCTGTTTAATGCACCTCTGGAACTCTTCAATTTTTATTTCGTCTAGTGCACTCTGTGAAGTTCTTTTCACAGCTTCTACACCATCAAAACACTTTCCTTTTAGATTTTATTTAATTCTCGGAAACTGTCATCACGTTGGTCAAAAAGTTTGGATTACTTTCAATCTGATTTTTTAAGTCCTGGCTCAAATTCAGAAGAATGTTTTTAAACCTGTGTGAGCAGGCAAGAAACAAACTTAGCGGCAACACGTCCCATTTGCAAAACCTTACACTGGCACGAGCTCGAACTCTCTCCTGTCTGTTTTGTAATATCATCGATCATGAAACGACGATCCTAGTTGATTTTTTGTGAGATTTTTTTCGATGTTTTCGTCGTTTCGAAATGATGAAGAGCACCCAGAACAAGCATGATCTTCAACACTCATCTCACCACACTTAAAGCCCCAAATCACTCAAAAAATTGTGTGCTGTTCATAGCATCCTTCTTAAAAGCCTGTTGAAGCATTTGGTAAGTTTTCGTTTCAAATTTTCCAAGTAGGAAGCAAAATTTCAAACACACTATTTGTTCCTTTGAATCTGCCATAACGATTTCGTAGGCGGCAAACGAGAACAGTTGAGAGAAACAACAATACGATCAAACGTTAACCTCCTACGCGGACGCCGCTTGGCCAACCGATTTGGGAAGGTCTCTACTAGATCCACCTAGTGGAAGAACTCTCAACTATGCCTAGGAACGGTGGCGCTCTTTCAATCTGGTTTCTTTTCCCTCCACCCCCCTCTCGTATACATTAGACAACAGCTCAACATGTTGGTTGAAATTATCTCCGCTAGTAATTACTCTTTTCTGCCGTGCAGAGTGGTCTCAGCACACTTCAGAAAAGGTGCGCGTCAACAATTTAAAGGACTTGCAGAAATTCATTAAATCAAATTTAAGTAATAATATAAAATTTTAATCTCGTTAGTTCAATTGAAATAATTACTAAATATAAATAATTACAATATGCAAGACTTCAATATCAATCCCTAACGCCTGGAGGTTCATAACTTTTTGATAACAGCTATGCTTCTACACTCGTTTACTTATTGACCTAGCTTAATTTTACCTTTTTAAAATTAAGAAATTGTTTTTAAAATCCAACGACAGACACTACGTTGAGTAAGGTAGAAGATCGTACACATCCATTTACAAGCTCCTTTAATACTATTACACTCTTTAAGGTTCTCAGATTACACACACGGTTAGTCATTCACTTTTAGAACACACGTTCGTCAAACTATATGTCTTTAGTCATTCACCTTTAGAACACACGTTCGTCAAACTATACGTCTTTACGAAAAGCATTGCGTTACCTTTCTGTTTTCTCGCTGGTGGGAAATAAGCTAATTAGGTTCAGCCAATTAAAAATTTACTGCCGTTGCCTAGCAATGGAATTCTTGCGACACACTTGAAGTTGTTTGTTGTTGAAACTCGAGTAACAACGTTTTCGCACGCTGCCACTATTTGTAGCTAAATTGTTGCGGTAATATTTAACATTGATGTTTAGCTTCTATCCAAACACATATCAGAAACTAACTTACGAATATAAACCTGACTAAACGGAATTATTATGCTCAAAATGTCATCAAATTCCATTTGTGATAAAATAAAGAGAGTTATAGTGACATTCTTTGACTTTGCATAAAAATTTGAAAAAGTGATTGCAAGAATTGAGTACAGCATTGGCAGTTCTTTATTTGTACCACAAATTTAAGGTATTATTTGAAATAGGTTATAGTAATTAGAAATTATACTTTAAAGGTATGACTATTTACAATTTCGTGTACAATGCATTTACTAGCTTCACTTTGAAGTTAAACGGACTATGTGTGCTTAAGAGAACATATTCTTATCTAGAATGTTATAATTTTACCCAATTTTCCAACTTCCCTAGCTTCTTCAAGGCTTTTCAAGAGTATGGAAGTTATGTATAAAATTATTTTCTTTGAATTATACATGTATAACGAGTATTGTAGTAATGGTATATTATAACAAACATTTCAGGCTGAATTATATTCATGTATTGTTGTTAGTTATTTATTAGTGACTGTTTTCTATATAACAAAACACCGATTATCCGCGGAATTGGGTGTTAAGGGCACCGCGGATAGCAAAAATCACGGATAACCCGAGAAAAAAGACTAAAAATGAGGTACAAACACGAAAAAGCTATTTCAGCTTGAGTTGAGTTGATTTTGAATTTAATGTCCCGTTCAGCAGCGAGGCTATATGAGACATGAACCTACTGATTAACGTGGAATCCGAACCACATGAGCTCCCGCCGGGAATCGAACCCGGGCCTCCCACGCTAAAAGCTATTTCAGCATAAAAACTAAGTTTTGTAATACAAAAACAATAACATTTTAAAAATATGTATAGTACAGCAATAGAATAGTGAACTTGACAAAGTGGATCGATACACTCTCCCTCTAGGGTCATCAAGATCAGTGATCAGACAATGTGAAAGTCATGACCGAAACAAAAGAGCAACAGCCTGTTACTTATCCACAAATTCCAAGAAGGCCTATAGGATTACGATGCACAATAAATATGTCAGTAATTTTCGCCCTTCGCACTGTAGGGTAAACCGTATTTTCCCGGTTGTTGGCTTAGATTCATTTTTAAAGTTCGTAATTAACCCTCCAGTTGTCGACTATCACTCCGCACTGAACAATGAATGGAATTTACTTCCGCGCCAATCACTTTTGTCAATTCTTGTTTTTCATACTTTACAACAATCGGGTTCTGCTTATCAGAGTAGAGTTGCACTTCGAAACGTACACTATAGTTGGAAATATTGATTTTTACAATGCAATTTATTTTTATGCTTTAGAACACACAGTACTTTGCATACGAAGTGTCAGTCCACAGCAACTGCTTATGAAAAATAATGGGGCGATTGCAGCAGGGTTAAAAAAAATTCCACTCGTGGATAATCGGTGCTTTAATGTACTAATATTCTAAACGTTTATTTTATTTTATTTATTTATTTATATATCATTTGTTACTTGTCCTTTGTTACTCATTTCTTTAACATAATGTTTTTTATTATTATTATTATTATTATTAACTCCAACAGTGACTGAAACTTCTAAACAAACCATCAGACAAAAGCTGACGGACTTCTGGAAACTTTACAGCAAAACTCCAGGTAATACATGTTTATCCTTAAAATTTGTCTAATTTATTTTTAAGGTATGGTTTTACTTTTATGGCTAAATATTCAGGTGTTACTTTCTTTTATAATCAATTTAATAGTGCAGGTTACTTTCTTCTTATAACCAACTTAATAGTGCAGGTTACTTTCTTTTATGACCAACTTAATAGTGCAGGTTACTTTCTTTTATAACCAACTTAATAGTGCAGGTTACTTTCTTTTATAACCAACTTAATAGTGCAGGTTACTTTCTTTTATGACCAACTTAATAGTGCAGGTTACTTTCTTTTATAACCAACTTAATAGTGCAGGTTACTTTCTTTTATGACCAACTTAATAGTGCAGGTTACTTTCTTTTATAACCAACTTAATAATGCAGGAAAGCACAAGTGTTTTGATAAGGTTTGAACTTCTTTCTGTATAAGGTTAAACAGGTAACAAACAAATCGTATTAAAAACATCTAATCTACTTTGCTTACTTGCATCATCTTACTTCTTTATACCACAATTTCACGTTTCGTTTCAAGAATTGAATATGTTATTGTTGAAAGGGACCTGAGTAATTTTTTTTTTTTAACTTACGGTTTGTTTTTGCCTCTTGCCTCTCGGGGGACAGATGCATTATCTGAGTTACAAATGATCCTGATTGAGCTACCATAACAGGGCGAAACAAACAAGGACATGATAATTATTATTTTTTCTTTTCAGACCAGAGTATATAGTTTTTTATTAAAATTAAAACAAGTCGTAACCGTTTCAATAACGTAACGTTATTTTCATCAGACTTTAATTGGCATATATATATGTTCATATTAATGTCATAAGTCAATTAACATATATATGCCAATTAACGTCTGATGAAGATAACGTTACATTATTCAAACTGTTACGACTTATTTTAATTTTAATAAAGAAGTACATATTCTTTTCAGCAAAAAAATAATAAGTAAATAAATAAAATAAAATAAAATAAAATAATTATGTAAGTAATAATTCCAGGGTCAAGATGGATGAAGAACATGCTATATTAATGTATTGTAAAATGATACACTAGTCATGCACTCGGGCACCATTTAACAACAATGCGGCGATATGAAATCCTTGTATTGTTAAAAGGTACCTCAGTCATTCATTTATGTATGATTGCTAAAAAAAAGTTGATAATCGTTTTTCAGATTGTATCAAATAATTCAACTTCTAAAAATTTCTTTAGGTGGGAACTACTTGCATTAATCAGAATGTCCTACGGGCCACCATATTCTTGTTTCATTCGAAGACATAGTTAGTTAATTTTAAGCATGTTAATACAGAACCAATAGTTACATTTTTATAACAGTATTAATTAAAATTATCTTAATTTCATATTGGAGGAAACAAAGAAAACAATTAATTTTCTTTTTTAATATCTGAAAGCCGGCAAACATTCATAAATAAATAGGACATAATTTTCTTAATGTGCCAACTTTTAGCTTCCAACTTGCGCTCCTATTTTATATATTTCAATGTAATATATTTCAAGTAAGCTTTTGTCTTATTCTATTTTTCTGAATCCTACATACGGTATATCACTCAGTATTTATTATTTGTTTATAACTTTGTCATCTAATTGATTGGTACAGTGTGTTCGATTTTATATATTCAAAATGAAGTTTAATATTCAAGAATCTATGAAAAGGAAAAGTAATTGTCATTAAACATATCCTTTTCTCCTAAGAAGTAGTGAGGGGAAATACTCTATTCCATTTCCTGGGTCTAGATAACCAAATGAGAGTTTAACAAATCGCTAGAAATACATTTTTTTTTTCATAGGAAAACTTAAAAGTCACAAAGATATAACGCATCACATTTGCATTGCACTTACAGATAATATGAATGAATTGGAAGCTTTTCTGCAGAAGGCGATTACGATTTGGATGAATTATAAGGAACAAAAGGCACCTGGTAAGAAATTCAATATTTTACTGTATAACAGTGTTAGAAATGAATGTAAAATTTTTCGTTTATGGAGTTCTACGAAAAGAAATCTATGGTTTAGTATGTAAACTCTAAAGGTACTCACTATTCTCTTCTGCATTCTGTTAAAGAGTTGTTTATAAAATCATATTAAACGTCGATTTTTTCCTGAGCTAACATCATTATCAACGTCCACAATGGAAAATTAAGAAGCAAATATTTCCAAATGTAAATCACGGTCGCCACCTATGAAATTCATTTAATTTGTTCTCAACCATCAATTTATTTATTGTATTCTCAACTATTTTAATATTGGCAGACAGTGAGGAAAAAAATAGACAGATCTAAAAGGTATGCAACAGCTGTTTAGCAGAAAATTCAACATGAAGATTAACAAGAAAAAAACAAAAGTTATGAGATTTGTTAGAAACAAATAACAAGAAATATGAATATCAAAATTAGAGATCATCTGGTTGAAGAAGTAGAGGAATTCTCTTACTTAGGCAATAAAACAACGAGCCATAACAGGTGGGAACAAGATGTAAGATCCAGAATAGTTCAGGCGAAGAAAACATTTGAGGAAAAAGAGAAACTTTTAACCAGAAGCATCGGTACAAAACTAAAGAAAAGGCTGATGAAAGCACATGAGTGAAGTGTGGTATTGTATGGATGTGAAACATGGACACTAGAAGAAGAGATAAAATGGAGAAAGGAAGTTTTTTAAGTGTAGTGATATAGCAAAATGATGGAATTAGATGGACGGACAAGTATCAAATGAGAAGGTATTGGAAATGGTAGGAGAAAACAGTAGTACCCGTATATTGAAGAATATTTGGAAAGACGATATAGGAGATTAGACACATTATGAGACATGAAGGAATCTCGTTAGTAGCTATGGATGGAATGGCAGAAGGAAAAATAGATAGAGGAGGGATGTGATAGAAATATACGGATCAAATAATACAAGATACAGGGAAGAAAAAGTACACGGAAATAAAAAGCCTGACTCAGAATAGGGAAAAGTGAAAAGCTGTGTCAAACAATAGTACAAGATGTAGGGAAGAAAACGTACACGGAAATAAAAAACCTGGCTCAGAATAGGAAAGAGTGGAAAGCTGTGTCAAACAATAATACAAGATGTAGGGAAGAAAACATGCACGGAAAAACCTGGCTCAGAATAGGAAAGAGTGGAAAGATGTGTCAAACAATAATACAAGATGTAGGGAAGAAAAAGTACACGGAAATAAAAAACCTGGCTCAGAATAGGGAAAAGTGAAAAGCTGTGTCAAACAATAGTACAAGATGTAGGGAAGAAAACGTACACGGAAATAAAAAACCTGGCTCAGAATAGGAAAGAGTGGAAAGCTGTGTCAAACAATAATACAAGAAGTAGGGAAGAAAAAGTACACGGAAATAAAAAGCCTGACTCAGAATAGGAAAAAGTGAAAAGCTGTGTCAAACAATAGTACAAGATGTAGGGAAGAAAATGTACACGAAATAAAAAACCTGGCTCAGAATAATAGGAAAGAGTGGAAAGCTGTGTCAAACAATAATACAAGATGTAGGGAAGAAAACGTACACGGATATGAAAAGCCTGACTCAGAATAGGGAAAAGTGAAAAGCTGCCTCATATCAATCGAGAGATTACTGGCCTGAGATGATGATGATGATGATAGCCATTCTCATCATGCCCTTTTCCCTTATCTAAGCCTTGATAATGTTGATAGCAGTTAACAGAAATTCGACGTTTAATATAATTATTTGAATAAATTGGTTACAGAATACAGAAAAACAAGTGAGTACTTTTTGAGATTATGTATCAGACAACTTTTCAAACTGCTACATTAGCAACTTTTCTACGTAACTAATTTTGATCTGTTTATTTATTTTAAATCTACTCTTATTTTTACGTCAGTGACATAATTAGTTTGTTTTTTTGTGAATTATTCTTACACTGTCAAAAATATAGAGAGAAGGGGGGAGAAAATAGAACATGTGACTAGTTTTCGATACCTGTCTAGTATAATTAGTGATGATATGAAGTGTAAATGTGAAATAAAAGCAAGGATAGGAATAGCGAAAGAAGCTTTTAGGAGGCAAAAAATACTATTTTGTGGGGGGACTTTGAATAAAAACTGAGAGAAAAGACTCATAAATGCTTCGTGTACGGGAATAGAAACATGAAAAATGATTGGGAGCTTTCAAAATATGAGTGTGAAAAATTGAAAAAGGAATAAGGGGGGGGGAAGACAAAAGAAAAATTTTAGAAATTATTAAGAAGTGGAACAGAAACTGGTTGGGACATTGGCTAAGTAGAACCCCATCAGGATTCTGCCGCCTATAGTCGGACAATTTGTCCATGCCGACCAGATGCCGCGGTCGGATTGCCGGCGCCGGACGCCGGCATCTTTCAGCGCGATTTTCGACCGCGACGAATAGTTGCCTTGGCGAGCGGTCGGCAAACAGGCGGAAATGAGCATTAAATGCGCCGGCACCGCAGTCGGAAAGTTGTCTTGCCGAGCAGTCGGCAAACAACCGTAAAAGCGCAGTAAATGCGCCGGCGCCGCCGTCGAAAAGAGGCCGGCATAAGGAGTCGGTAGAGGGTCGGAAAGAGGCCTTTCCGATTGTTTTGCCGGCTCTGACGGTCGGCAACAGTCGGCAAAGAGTCGGCAAAGGGAATTTTACTTGACGATTTTCGACCGCTTGCCGCCTCGGCAAAAGGTCGGCAACTTTGAACAAGTAGATCATCGTGCCGCCGCGGAAGGGTGCCGGCTGCCTCTGGCGGCCCGCCACCGTCGACGGCGGCAATCCATCTTTCCGACCGCGACGTCCTGATGGGGAAAATGTATTATGAGGGACGTGCTAAAGAGTATGGTCGCAGGAAAGAGAGGAAGAGGACAAATGGGGCTACAATTAATGAATTATATCAAAATAGAAAAGTTGTACGTGAAGACCAAGAGGTTAGCGGTAGACCATGGAGCATGGAGGGTCCTCAGTTGCAGCAAAGGACCTGCCAATAATGGAAAAATACCTATGATGATGATGATGATGATGATGATGATGATGATGATATGTAAGTATTCTTCATTGTCAGGTATTAATTCAGACTCTGGATAAAAAGAGAAGATAAACGTGTTTATTCCTTTAATTTCGAAAAGTTGTCATCGCATAGAATAATATAAAACATTGAAAGAAAAATGTAAATAAAAAAATCTTTCACCATAGTTTCATGAATTAGTTAATGATTTTAATATTGTCACATTAAGTATAAAAATGTTTTAGCTTTTACAAGTAGATGCTTTTTTCTTTCAGAAGCGAGGAAAGAATTTACAAAATTACTTCTTACTGTGTGGATGTCGTCAAAATCTTCCGTCAAAATAGGTAAGTATGTCGTATTGTTACATTAAAAATAGAAATATTACGAAAGAAAGTAAAGAGTAAACATGAGAATACAATATTTTTTGTATGTTTATAGAAATGAAATGAGTTGAGTTGAGTTGATTTTGGTTTAGCGTCCCTTTGTGAGACGTGGACCTACTGATTAACGTGGAATCCGAACCACATGAGCTCCCGCCGGGAATCGAACCCGGGTCTCCCACGCCAAAGGCGCGTACGCTAACCGCTTAGCCACGGAGGAGCTCAGAAATAAAATGAAATTCTTGTCTACCCTATATTTTAAATCTATCTATTTATCTATCTATTCTTCAGGAGAGTTCTACATACTTGTCTCACTGCTGTATGGCTAGCGTGCAAAATAGAAACACTTGGCGCGCTCCCACTTTAGATGTGTTCCAGAAGCATATTTGTTTCACGCTCGATTCTAGTCATAGGAACTAAATACACGTTTCTGATTGGTTGCAGTTTGCGATTGTCTAAATCTTCTGGTGCATGTATTGTGTATTATAGTAATAGAATAAAATCTCACTTTGTGTGTTGATAAAAATATAAAGATAATAATGTTTGGGTTACATTTCGTAAGAACGTGGGGCATATTTTTTTTTTCACGAGCTAACTTAAAAAATATGCATTTTGATTACAAAGAAGCGGATGAGATTCGAGGTTGGACCACCCAAGTGTGACATAATGACACGTGGTATTATCATGGGGGTAAAGGTGGAATAAAACGAGCTCTGTGGGGCTTCTAATCCCCTTTGCTCGCTGACGTTCGCTCAGCTATGTTTCGTAACGTAAGTAAATAACTTTTTATGCATTATATATTACGTACAAGGGCAAATGAGGGCCATTTTATCTTATTTTAATGTTAAAAGTGTTATTAAAATGTATAAAAAAATTGAAAAACTTCCCTTGAGCCGTTTTTGAACCCACGTCAAAAGCGATTTTCATTACAAGCCCGTTCGCTAGCACGCTCTGCTACGAGGACCGATAGCAGCAAGTGTTTGATTTGTGTTATATGTATGCTATGTGGCGAGAAACGGATAACTTCAACCAATCAGAATCGTGTATTTATCTCCTATGACTAGGGTCAAGCGTGATTTAAACATATGAGTTCTAGAAAAATATTTCTTCACTTAATCACGTTGTTCAATAAAAGTAAGATATTGCTATCCACTATTATATGTCGGTTTCAATTATTTTAACTAACATATTTAGCATACTTATTATAAGTTTAATTAATTTACTTTTAATACACTTGATTTATTGTTTATACTGGTATAGAGATTATTTTCGGAATGACTTGCCGGTTTTGTGTCCAATTCATTTACAACACACACACTTACACATCAAATTTCACAGAACAATTTTTCTTCTTTTCTTTTCCCTTTTCTTCTAACTGTTAATCTTCGTCATCAGATGGCAGAACGATAGAAAAACAGAACACTGTCATATAGCAACTTATACAGAAACTTCATAGAAAAGCAGTTTGGTTCTCTGAATTCCAGCCTTCATAAACAACAGAAATTTTGGTGAAAATTAGAACAGCTACAATAGATAAATAGATAGATACAGTTTTCTAAATAAGAAATACAAACATATTCACTGAGAAGATAGAACAAGCTATAATGTTTTAGATACTGTTTATAGCTTAGTATACACCACGTATTTGTGAAACATTTTTAATTTCAATGAAGAATTATTCTGTCCGTGATAAATTAGTTTATTCCTTGATGAGGATTATTTTATTTTATTTCTAAAAGTAGTTTCAATATTTCTTTGTCTTATGTAACTCTAACGATATGTTATTATTTTCTAGGAACGCGTTATGATTTCATCAAAATGATTATTAATTTTTGGACGCAGATCAAAACAAAATTAGGTGAGCGTTTTAATCATTTTTGTTAAATTATATACTTTTGAGGCAATTTATATTCTAAAATCAAATATGCATGGAAAGGTTTCTACATTCAGTGGTAATTATCCAATTAAATAAAAATAAATATCAGCTATTAAATGTTCAAGAAAGAGAGTTTCTTTTTACATATTGAAACTACAAGAGATTTAAAAAGTATCATTGTACAACATTCTTGAAAGAATTTGGAATTCCTAGAAAGCTAGTTAGATTAATTAAGATATCTTTAAATGAATACCAAGTAAAGTTCGAGTAGAAAAATTCTTGTTCGCGAGCTTTCATGTCAAGAATGGCCTGAAACAAGGAAATGCGTTGAAGTCATTATTATTCAACTTTGTCCTGGTGTACGCTATAAGGAAAATCAAAAATAGCAACTAAGGCTTGTGAGCGTGTGGCCCCCCCTCACTCCCATTCCATTTTAAATTTCCCAGTTACTGTTGGCTGAATTGGAATGAGGCTCTATGTACTGTTCGTCGACGCAAACTGTGTTCTAGTTTTATCTTTTTATAAGTTGGCAATCCTGTGAGTGGTGACTCGTGCTTCCTGTTCACCGAACAAAGGAGGTGCAATATGGTCAAAATGATGCAAAACATAGTTCGTCGAATTCAAACATCATCGAGACTTACTTTTACTGTTTTTAACATTTCAATTATTTTGCTTTAATAGTAAACTCATTTAGCACCTCTCAATATGTATATTTTTTATAAAAAAACATTTACAATTGATATTTTTAAAATATTATTTTATAATGTATAGCGCAAGCTTACTGACGCCCAGTAAGAAGCGCGGGTGTGCTCATTAATGGCGGCGAGCTGAATGGTTCTGTATACATCACGTTCACTAAAAATCAAAAGTTACTTCAACCATTTTCATGAGGATTTTAAATCTAGTTACGTGACATACAAAGGTAACGTCGAAGCAAGTATAAAAATGTAAAATTTGTGTAAAACCAAAGAATATATAAAAACAGCGCTTGACATTCGAAATGGTGAAAAGCAATGATTTGTGAGCATGGAACCTTGAGAAACAAATAGTTGAATGTATTCGCAGTTGAGAAAGAAAAACTAAAACAGAGCCTAAATGATGACCATTGATCAATGAACAAGCATCTATAAAACATTTCATCAATGGGAATAACAACGTGACCCCCCCCCCTAAGCCACCAATTTTTAGTGCAACGAAATTTAGTGTGAATAAGTTGCGTGTGTTAAGTGTTTGTGCATTGTATAATTTAAGTATTAGCCGGCATTTACCATCGATTATTTTCTCAAAAAAAAAAAAAAAAAAAAAGAGAAATTAATAATTCATTATTACTTCTTCGTAAAATTTCTAAACGAAAATTCATATGGGCTTACAATATGGTAGTACAAATTGAGTAAATTTCACAATAATATGTAATAATATTGTATACGTAAGTATCACATAACTTGTGTTTATTGAATAAAAGTTGCACATTGTACATGTTTGGTTTGCAATTGCCTTTACTGTGTGCTCTACACAAATCACTACTGATAGGGTGGATATTCCATCTAACTACTTGTGAATATTTTGTCGATGTCAGCAGGCGTGGCGAGGAAGGTGGGCGCCCGAAGTCGCAACCTCAATAGAGCGTTACATTGGTTCGAGATCCTGCTTGGAGGTTTGCGCATGTTTTATTTTAATGTTGTCTGCTGTCCGGCGAATGTCCTCTTTCCACCAATTGCTGAAATCCACCGCAGGTAAGGCGTACCGAACAAGACTCGAACTCAGAAGGGTATGTGAATTAGCTTATCCCGAATGGGAGTAGGTAAGAATCAAACCCTTCCGGTCATAGGCTTAGAGTTGAATGGTATTTACCAGATTATGGAGTATATTGATTATATATATTTAATAAGGGGCGATAGGAGAACAATAGAAAGAAATGCAGAGGTCTTATTAAACGCTTTCAGGGACATGGGTTTAGAAGTAAATATAGAGAAAACTAAGTAGATGAAAGTTCGTCGGGATCGTAACACAGCAAATTATGGATGCTTTAAAAAAAAATAATAATAATAATACTTTCGATAAAGTGGATACTTTTAAATACCTAGGGTATATATTAGCAGACCAAAACCGTATTCAGGAAGAAAGTAAATGTCGAATAAAAGCAAGGAATTCGTGTTATTATTCAGTTCAAAATCTTTGGTCTTCACGAATTTTCTTGATGAATTTGAAGCTTAAAATATATAAAACTATAATCATGCTTGTTGTTCTATATGGTTGCTAAACATAATGGCTTGGTCTGAGGGAAGAACGTAGACTGAAAATATTTGAGAACAAGATCTTGAGACGAATATTCGGACCCAAGAGGAACGGGAATGGGGAATGGCGAAAACTTCATAACGAGAAATTGCATATTTATACCATTTACAAAACATTGGTAGGGTCATCAAATCTAGGAGATTCAGGTGGGCAAATCATATAGCCAGAATGGAAGAAAGTAGGAAACCTTCCAGTTTTAACTGGAAGTCCAATCGGAAAACAACCATTAAGAAAACCTAGACAATATTAAGATGGATCTCGCAGAAATAGGAATACAAAGTAGAAATTGAAGGCAGTTGGCTAATGATAGAAGTCAGTGGAGAGCTTTTGTGAATGCTGCATTGAACCTTCGGGTTCCGGAGACTATAAAGTTAGTTAGTTAGGATATCTCTACTTCCGATAATAATAAAGGAAAAGATGGAACTTACTTTTTGGATGCCGAATCGCTATCAGAAAACCATTACTTGCCCTCTCTTACAGTTTTTTTTTCTGAAATTGACAGATGGACGATTAACTATATTCTATAAAATTTATACATAACATAGTCTGGAAGCATAAACCACATAGCATAGAAATACATAGCTTAATGCAATCTTTTATACTGTACATTCCTTAATTTTCTAGTAACGTGAATAACAGAATTATTTTATTTTTTTCTATGATAATGCCATCTAACAATTTATAGATTATCTTAACCAAATTTGTCATTAATATAATATATTATTTCCAAATGTTATATGAGAAATACAATATTAAAGAGCTCAGAGTTAAATATTGTTTACCAAAATGCCATTTTTTTACGTTTAATGAAAGCATTTAAATTGCTGAAAGTTATATTTGCTTTTACTCTTTTACTTAGATTCTCAAGAAAGTATGAATGCCTTCATAGAGAAAATGCTTCAGATATGGCAGTCACTAAGTCCTGACAGAAGTAAGTATATACATATTCTAGCATTATTATCGCATTAACTGCCATACTGTAACATGACAGTCACTAAGTCCTGACAGAAGTAAGTGTATACATATTCCAGCATTATTATCGCATTAACTGCCATACTGTAGCATGACAGTCACTAAGTCCTGACAGAAGTAAGTGTATACATATTCTAGCATTATTATCGCATTAACTGCCATACTGTAACATGACAGTCACTAAGTCCTGAAAGAAGTAAGTGTATACATATTCCAGCATTATTATCGCATTAACTGCCATACTGTAACATGACAGTCACTAAGTCCTGACAGAAGTAAGTGTATACATATTCTAGCATTATTATCGCATTAACTGCCATACTGAAAGATGACAGACACTAAGTCCTGACAGAAGTATGTATATACATGTTTATAAATATAAAAACTATATTTATGAAGTAGAGATACTCAACAATTTAATAGAACATGGGTGATATCTGAGCTGGCAGCAGTCAAGTGGCAACAGCAAATTAGGGTTGTTTGTAGTGTGGTGTTAGGGCAAACATCGTACTACATGAGGAGCAGTAGAACGGTAATGTGCAGTGAACTAAGCAGACGATAGCAGTGTAAAATGAACTAACTCTCTGATTTCCAAAGAAGGGGAATTGTTGGTGCTCGTTTTCTACGTGTGAGCCTGACAAAAATGGAAAATGTTGTTTGTGTAGTGAGAACAATTTCCAAAGTGATGACGGATTACAAGATGATGATGGTTCACCTTATTTCAAACCATAAGCCGTGTTTATGTGTGACAGACACCCAAAGAATTCCATAATATGCCGTGTCTCTTCTCAACCATGAAACACAGCAGAGGCTCTGTGATGTTCTGGGTCGCAAATTATGCTTTTAAGTGGGTTATTGTGTTGACGCTTAACGGTCACGTCATTGCTCCTAATTACCTTGTCATTTTACGAATCAAGGTACATCATATGGTACAGATGTTGTTTTCGGGTAATGATGGTAATAAAGCACCCTCTAATACAACTGGAGCTGTTGCGACGTGATTTGAGGAACATTAAAATGAAATTTAACACCTCCCTGACTCTCAATAAATGGACCTAAACATAATTGAGCATCTGTGGTCCGTTTTGGAAGCACAAATCCGACAAAGACTTCCGCCTCCATCGTCTGTTACGAAACTGAATAATGCACTGAACGCAGAATGGTGTAATATTTCACATGCTACTATTCACAACCCATATAAGTTCTTTATGCGTTGCATCAGGGCTCTTCTGAGGACAAAAGATGGTCTAACACCACATTAATGTTATAAGTTTTATTTTATTTTTAGGTTTTTCCATTAGATTGATCAAAATATATCTGTTTTGTCTTCTGATCGTGAATAGATTCGCTTGAAGATCATGCAAATTCCTGTTCGAGAGGTCTCGGGTTCGATTCCTGGTGGGAATATTCCGTCGAAAAGCCTTTTCTGGCAGTCATTCAGAGTGAGGCTTTACTGAATTTTCTCACTCACTGCTTAACATACAGGTCCCACGACACTTCCTTCCACAGTCTTCTCTTCCTTTCCCCTTCTCTGGACGATGTGCCCGTCAAGGGACGTCATCCCACATAGTAACGGAGGGACATCGTGGCTCAGTGGTAGAGCGCTTACCTTTGCTTCGGGGAGTCCCTGGTTCGATTCCAGGCCAAGTTTGTGGTGGACAACATCGTGCCCGTGAGCTTTCTCGCGGCACTCCCATTTCCTCCCACTTTCTGATTCCACCAACTTGAATTAATCATCGTCTCCTTTAGCCTAAAGGGAATAATTGTGGGACGTTAGGCTAAAATATTTCATTTCATTTTTTCCCATGTGAAAGGCTTGAACCCGTAGTGCCGTGGCCAGAAATGTGTATGCATGTGTAAATAAATAAATGGATCAAAGTTCGATCTTATTAGCATTTAGGCCGTTTAATGTATAAGGGAATCAAATCCACTTCTAGTTATTTTGGAGATATTTCATCTTTAAGATCTCTATTTTAGCTTCTTTCAGAACTTAAAAGATTCATGTCTAGATAATGTAAATAAATGCTATAAATAAAAAGTTAACTTCTAAATTTACTTAAGTGTTCCGTACAAACTTTATTTGTATTTTTCTCACAACTTCAGTAGTATGACTTGATTCCCTTGTGTTCTGAATACCCCATTTAAGGCATTTTCTCTCTTTTTATAATTTCATATCGACATGCTGCTTGATGAATGATAAAAGATCTGTTTTCTAAGCTTTATTTAAATATGTTAAGCTTCTACACAAGATACTTAATTTAGTATTTCATATGGTTGTAATGCGCCGCTATTCTAGACTTGCACCATAGCGCATTACACGATATGTAAATTGGTAGGGGAAAGTCGGATAGTATCGGACAGCGTATAGTATCGGACAGTGTATAGTTCACTATTTTCGGAACAGGATGGTGACACTCTTTAGCCATGTGTTAGTAGTTCTTTGTGAGGGAAGCGTGGCGCCAACATTCTGAGATAGTACGTTGAAAGGTGTACATGTGGTGCGACGATTTGTAGTTTTTGTGCGGTTTGTGGTTGCACGTACTTAATTTTGTCGACTAATTACAGAAACAAAGTTAAGTGAAATGTGAATTTAAGTAGTTGTACATTTTTGTTGTTGTTTTGTATCCTAATTGGCATTATATCATTGCCTACATTGCAAGACAAATTATTTCAAGACTCTTTATTATCATGCACGTTGGTCGGGTGGTATCGGACAGGGTGTTGGCGGGCAATATCGGACAGCAATATTCGAAGTTTCAATGCGAAATCTTATAGTTCTCTCATGTTTTTCAGATAAAAATGGACAAAAAGAGTGGTAAATGGTCAGAGGAAAATATGAAAACAGCAATTGAAAAGTGATAAGTGGTGGGATGGGTACAAGAGAAGCAAGTAAACAGTCTTCCGTCCCGAAAAGCACTTTAGGTCACAGGATAAGATTTCTTTCCTTTGGAAAAGAAATTCAAGTAAAACCGCCAATGGGTAAATTTCAAAACACTTTTACGGATGAACAAGATAAGTTACTATATAATCTTGTCAAAGATCTGGACAGACAGTTGATGCCTCTCAACAAGAAAAAAATTTTTGAAACTAGCATTTAAGTTCGCTGAACACTTGAAACTGAACCATAAGTTTAACAGAAATAAAGGACTAGCCGGGAAAGATTTTTATTATTCTTTCATGAAGAGACATCCCGATTTAAGTTTGAGGTGCGCGGAGTCCACAAGTTTGCAGCGGGCTATATAGGATTCAACAAGGAGCACGTTGGTATATATTTTTTGACAAACTCTCTGAACCTATGAATAAATATTATTTTAAACCATCGAGAAATTTTAATGCTGATGAAACTGGTGTGTTAGTAGTTCATGAAAATCAGTTAAAAGTTGTGTTTATAAAAGGAAAAAAAAAACAGGTAAGAAAATTAACATCTGGAGAAAAAGGCAAAAACGTAACAATTCTTTTATGCATAAACGCGTCAAGTGATCAGTTTATCCCTCCATTATTTGTGTTCCCAAGAGTAAGAAGGGACAAAGAACTTACGAAAGATGCTCCCGAAGGAAGCCGTATTCGATCCTCAACCAAGCAGTTGGATCAGCAAGGAAGTCTCTGAAATTCGACGGCAAAACAAAGACTGATTGCGTAATTTATGGGGGGAACTTTGATGAAAACTGGATACAGTGTAATTCGTGCAAAGATTGGGCACATGAAAACTGTGAAAGTCTTGAGAGAGATGCATTTTATTATAAATGTGATATTTGCAATACAACATAACAATCTGCAGTTTGTAACGTATGTAAGAAGACATATAAGGAATCTAAGAAGGTAATAACAGATCTGTCCGATATAACCCGCCAGTTTTTTATATGTTGAAAAATTAGACTTTTACATTTTTTTCAGTTTCTCTAAATTTTGTAGTAAAAGTGAAATATGGTTTATGTAGTGTTATAAAGATATGTATAAGGATTGCACATATGAGGTTTTTATTTAATTTCTGATTATCGTAAAGTTGTTACATCACATGTTCCTTAAGTGTCCGATACTACCAGACCTTCCCCTAATAAAGATTTTGGTATGCATCTAATGATATAAACTTTTAAAATATATAAAGTTTTCGAATCGAAAAGATATATATATATTTTTCTAAATTACTTTCTACTAAACTACTTTCTACTAAACTAAGAAAGCCTAAACTACTTTCTATGGTGTTTTCCATCTTGGAATGAGACTCCACTGCTGAAGAAATATGATCATATCCTCAAAATGGGTCTTGAGTCAATTTTGAACTGCTCCTTGAGTGACGAATCTTGGAGTGACAATCCTTACCTCTTAGATTAGGAGGCCTTGGTATTCTACGAACCGTTGATATGGCGATTCCTACCTTTTTAGCGTCCTACCACGGATCCCTTCGTTTAATCGAGGCTCTCCTTCCTCAAGGCTACCACCTGGACCCAGATAGGATAGTTGAAGAAGGCTCTACCAAATGGATAAATATAACAGATACGAACCTTCCAGAAATCAGCAAAAGAGGTTCTCAGGCATCTTGGTACACATCAATAGCAGTACATTTCCATAAACTTCTTTTACAATCCGTTGCTGTTCCAGAGGATAAAGCTAGACTTCTTGCTGCGTCATCTCCCCATGCTGGTGCATGGTTAAATGCGTTACCTTCTCCCCAATTAGGTCTTCACATGTCTAATGAAACCTTTCGAATCGCAGTAGCCCTAAGACTAGGTTCAGCTGTTTGTGAGCCACATCGCTGTCCAGCTTGCGGGGATCAAGTTACCCAACGCGGCCTGCATGGCCTCTCATGCATGAAGAGCATAGGCAGAAACACAAGACATTCATCTGTTAATGACATCATTTCGCGAGCCCTCACGACGGCAGGAATTCCTTCGATTCGTGAACCGTCAGGCTGTTGTCGTTCCGATGGTAAACGACCTGATGGCATGACATTAATACCTTGGATGAGAGGCAAATCTCTAGTATGGGATTTTACATGTTCAGACACATTCGCCCATTCAAGTCTGCCATTGACCGTTGTGAATGCTGGAGAAGTTGCTAGACGTAGAGAGGAAGAAAAGGAAAGAAAATACAATAATCTCCTCGATAAATTTATATTTGCTCCAATAGTTATCGAGACCAGTGGAGCATGGGGTTCTAGAAGCCTTGATTTTATCAGAGAGGTAGGCAGACGCATATCTATCGTTTCTGGAGATGTTCGTTCAGCATCCTTCTTATTCCAACGTATATCCATTGCGGTCCAACGTGGCAACGTTTCGTCTGTTCTTGGTACGTTGCCGCCTGGAAGGGAACTGGAGAAGGTGTTTCTTCTCTAGTACAACAGAAACAAGCGAACAATAGAATAATAAAAATAATATATCAACGTTCAGAGAATTTTTTCATATATATTATATTGTTATCCATTGTTTCTAAATACCACAATTATATTATTTGATGTTTTCACATTGATCTGATTGTTACATTCATATAAACATTATATTGAAAAAAAAAACTTAATGATATAATATTTCGAAATTATTTACTGTTACATTTTAAATTTATAATATAACTGTTTTCTTAATACATTGATGTTGCAAATAATATATTACTGTGAGTATCACATTATGATTTTGTAACAACGACCAGACAAATATATGCAAAATTTGTATTATAAAAACATTGTTTCAACAATTAGATTTAATAAATGAAATATATATATATATATATATATATATATATATAATATAGATATAAAATAAAGTATGTAAGAATGAGTGAAAATAAATAAAATATAGTAATATATATATATATATATATATATATATATATATATATATATATATATATATATATATACTAGAAAGAAGAAAAGAGAGAAAAGAAATTATATACTTACCACTTCATATTGAATTGGATCCGATGGGAAGAGATGTAGCACGTCGTATACCTAAAATAAAGAAGAGAGATTCATTTATTGGGTTAAGTTCCAAATTTGGGCGTCCGTTTCCATGAAAATTTTTAAAATTTACAGGAAAGATATGGATAATTTAATCGTTTGTGTGCTTGCTAATATATAAGGGTCTCGAAAAATCTGTTTATTTGTTATATATAAGCGGTTATAAACATGGGACTATACGGCGAGCGGAGGGAGCTATTTGGCGCAAGGTAACTGAACAGTTGCATTGTGGGAAAAAATCTAGTATTTATGTTATCAACATGGCGAATGTACAAGGGCAATGAACTAACAGTTTTAACATTTGTGAAGCAATACGTTGATAACGAGTAAAATCTTTTAAAAGTTTGTGAAGAGCACGGATTAATAAACCTAATAACAAATTGCAGAAAATGTGGAAAGGAGATAACAGCGAAAAAACGTGACGAAAGCGGACGCCCAACTTCGGAATAAATGCCCATTTATTTTTTAACAACATATGTATCTATCTGATACAGTAATACGCTGACTGTAATAATTTTGAAACAGACAATAAATAAGGAAAATTGTACTTACCTGGTATGTGTTCTTAATCTAAATGATACCCACTTTATCTATGCCAATTTTAATTCGTGGATTTGAGTTTCTGTTTTAGTCTAGGATATACAGTATATATGTATGTTGAGTTGATTTGGGGTTTAACGTCCCGTTCAGCAGCGAGGCTATATGAGACGTGGACCTACTGATTAACGTGGAATCCGAACCACATGAGCTCCCGCAGTATATATGTATGGTAACACAAATTCTATATTTGTGTGATACAGTGTTATAACATATCATGTTGTCCAAATTTTACTTCTCCAAGGAATCGTTCTTCTTATCACTTCGAACTTTTAGGAATTTTCCAGCAAGTGGGATGGCGATTGCGCAATGGACCAACACTTCAAACGTTTCCAACGTTTCGAGATTCTTCATCACTTACAACATACGTTATTGTTGTAGTATTATAATAAAAGGAGTTCCGTATAACAACAATACACATCGATGTTAAGATAACATACCACAACAATTAGCGAACTAGTGAATTAACAACATGCACACAATCCGCGTCACTCGGATTGTTGCAGCAGAAAGCAAAAGTACAAGGGTGATTGGTTTTTTTTTTTTTTTGTCCTGTACATGCTTGTACTGGGATTCCTTGTTTTAGATACATATAACGTAAATAATTTAAATATCTATTATATTCACGGTATTTTGTTTTGATATATTGAATGTTGACATCTTTTTTCTTCGAGGAGATAATCTAAGCAAAAGTTTATTAAAATATTATTATTACGATGGTCGAAAATATGATTATTAAGTTTCTTTGCTAACGTTATGATCAATTTTATATGGTTTCACAATTTATTTCAGTACAATATACTTTTGAAAACTATAACGTTTTATTGTTTACCAAGATAAATGTATGTTTATGTTTTGCACTAACATGGAAATTTTTAAAATTTCAGACAACAAAGAAAAGCAATCAATGTTTGTTAACGAAATCAAGGAGATATTAAACAGAAAAATTGAAAATATAGAAGGTAAGCAAACATTCGACTGACAATTTATAAAGGCTTCTTGAGTGAGAAGTTACACTGACTGAGGTAACTTTTTAAATGCTTTCACGGTATTTTTTTTCTCTAGTCATATTGTTAGACCTCAGTTTTATTTTATTGTGTTTCGTTGATAGAAAATATCATGTTTCTGTCAATAATAGGTACATTTTCAAATGTATCATAATCTTAATATTTCTCCAATTCATGTTGTGTTCCCTTGTAGCTGAATGGTAAGTGTTATGTCTTTGGTGTGAAAGGGAAGAAGAGTGGTTCTCACGTTTACCTGTAGGACTATTTCTTAAGCAGCCTCTCGTCTGAAGTGAGGCGTTCGTCTCAATAAGATAATTAATTGAATCCCTTAGTTCATTAAGAAAATGTATGCATGTGACAAGATAATTAATTGAATCCATTGTTCATTAAGAAAATGTATGGATGTGACAAGATAATTAATTGAATCCATTAGTTCATTAAGAAAATGTATGCATGTGACAAGATAATTAATTGAATCCATTAGTTCATTAAGAAAATGTATGCATGTGACAACAGGTTTGTTCAAGCCAAATTTATTTTTACATGAAAGAGCACACCTTAAACTATTTTTCGAGATAGTTACCACCAATGTTAAAACACTTGTCAAAAATGCTGACTAACTTGTACAAACCTTCTTCAACGCAACATCCCGCTAGTGTCCGGCAAGTACGCACCGTTTTGTTGGAACGCCATCGCCGCGCTAGTGTCGGCACTCCGCGCATGCGCTGCCTCTCCAGTGACGCCAGTATGGTTGTGTTGTCGCGAGTGTACTGTGTCCTGTGATCGTTTACAATGCAACAATTGCTAAACCCGTTCGTTCTATTATCTAGCTTTGAACGCAAGGAACTTTTTGCCGGCTGAAATTCATAATCAAATTGTAGAGACTTACGGTAGAAACCTGCACGGGCCGGGCTTAGGCGGGCCGACACTGATTTCTTTTCAGGTCGGGCCGAGCTGGGACCAATTAATTGCAATTCTCTTTAATAATTATTGACTTTCGTTAAACAATAATTAGAATAAAGGCAAACGTTGAAGTGTGCCCATGAAAAATGTTACAAAACGAAACTTTTGAAATTTATCGGGCCCGAGCGAGGCTTGGACCAAGAATTAAAAAAAAAACTTATCGGGCCAGGCCGGGCTCGGGCCGAAAATTTTCAAAACGTTTCAGGCCCGGGCTGGGTCGGGCTTAGGTACATTTGGGCTGGAATGGGCTCGGGCCGAAAAATTACTCTAACTTATGGTGAAAATGCAATGAATTGTGGCATGGTACAAAAGTGCGTAAGCGCTTTGAAAGTGACGATGACGCATAAAACGCTGTGGAGTTGTGGCTGTCTTCACTGGCGGGATGTTTCTTTGAGGAAGGTTTGGACAAGCTGATTGGTAGAATCTATGTCGAAAAATAGTTTAAGGTGTGCTCTTTCATGTAAAAATAAATTTGGTTTGAATAAACCTATTTTAGTAATTTTCCAAAACGGTACTTACTTTCCGGATACGCTTCGTATATAGAGGAAAACTGTGTCATTAAGTTTAACATAATAGAGAACATTTTGCTTTTACGTATTGCACTTATTATTTATGAAACTTCGTGGAATGCTTTTCCACAATACAGTTGTTATTTCCGCTTGCTATGAACGCAGTATTTATGTTTATCTTACGGCTATTACTATTTCTTAGATGAACATGATATGTCGTTTGCATGTGAGCTATAAGCAAGTTGTATATGGTTTAGTACTTTGATATAGGATAGTAGCAAGGGTATTGAGTATCGTTCACATCGAAGATGATGGGAAGATAAAGGTAGATCTTCAGATGATTTGTAAATTTTCTTAACGATATTTACTGAATTGATTGGAGCTAAACTGATGCTTGGAATATTTTCAGTTGTTCCTTAATATGTACAATAGTGTATATTGCTTAATTTAATTATAATCTAGAGCCCCTTTCAGCAACGAGGCCGTACGAGACGGTGGAACTACACTTTTAAGTGGAATTCGAGCCATTTAATGCGTTCAAAGCTCCAGACTCGCCCAGCGGGAATCGACCCCAGGACTCCGTGAATCAAATGCTTGCGGTAGCCACTAGATCAGCATAGAAGTCTGTATAATATAGACGGCGTCCAATAAGTTATGTACCTAGACAGGAAGGAATGCAGATAGACTCACTTGGTTATCCCTGTTTTTCGATGTTATCCCCATGGAGGTCTATGCACCGTCGCCACGTTGTGGGCAGCGAAGAAATCCGAAAGAAAGTATAGTTTCTGGCCTGCAAACCACTGGAAAACAGTGGTATATCAGGGTGTCTATTGGTCACGAAAGTCACGAATGTCACGAAAAAGTCACGAAATCAGAAAAAGATCATGAAAGTCACAAAAAAGTCACGAAATCGGAAAAAGGTCATGAAAGTCACGAAAACGTCACGAAATTTAGCTTTGGGGTCACGATTTTTTTTTAAAACTGTACAAATGTAAGTACAGATGGGAAAACTTTGTTTTATAAAACGTCAACATTCTCAACCAAAAATGCCTATGGTCGGGTTTAGACGCTACCAAATCGCAAGCAAAGTACTTTTCTACCGCATGGATGAAAATTCGGCCTAATTCGCACCCAAATTCGTTCTTGAAAATGTTACGAAATTTTATGATTTGGCAAAGAAAAGGTCACGAAAAAGTCACGAAATTTAATTTTGGAATTTTAGTAGACACCCTGTATATGGGAAACAGCCTTTTGGAACTCGTTGTCCGACAGGTTTGTTCCTTGTCATCACTTGAACCAGGAATTTGTCCTGTTTCTCCTCAAAGAAGTCCAACAAGTCTTGGGATAGCTGCATCCGAGCGGTGCTGCAACTTCTGCAAATCCATTGTTCGCGGCGTAACACAAACATTCTACTCACAGCCACTCTGTTGCTACGATTGACCTTAAAGTGCGCAGCGGGGTTCCTCCACAGTGGTCTTGGCGTGCGTGTTAGACGTCATTATCCTTCACTCCTCCCTTCCTGTCTAGATTGGACGTCCCTCGTATATGTTATATTGTGTATAGCTCTCTTGTATTATGATGCTGTTGCTAGTGCATATGTTCAATATGTTTCCTTTGATTAAGAGAGGAAAACTTTAATACGTAATTATTCCATTCTAGATGAAAAAATCGTACGCACTTTACTTGTAAAGAAAATGCTCCAAGTTTGGACAAGTGCTCAAGTTTCCTTCAAATATAACAACGGTAAGCATGAAAATACGTGATTTTACTTTTATCTTTAAAATATCGGAATAAATGTGTTTGAAAATCATAAAAATAAAATGTACTAAAGTTTATTTTGATAACATCTTTTAATCTAAATAATATTTCCCGTTTTATAATAAACACTTAAGGCATTAATTAATATTAATAAATAAATTATTAATGTCAACAATTGGGCTACCACTAACCTTCATAACACCTGTTCATTATTATTATTATTATTATTATTATTATTATTATTATTATTATTATTATTATTATTATTATTATTATTATTATTATTATTAAAGCAAACGCCAAAAATATAGGCGGGTTGCGTGCGCAACAAAAAGTGGGTGGAGAGAGCAACAGCCAACTAGCAACCTATGCACTTGCCACATTTACATTTGTCTTGCTCAGTCACTGTCAAGGTTTCATGTTTCGCGCGCGTGATGAAGATTGGTTACTGCAGAACGCAGGCTTTGAGCTGTGGCTAGGTAAACGGCTGTCGTCTGCTTACTTCTGCAACAGGAGGGGAAGGAGGTGGCACATGACAAGGGAGAGTTGACAACAACGAGCTGTAAGGTGCGCGCGCAACCCGCCTATATTTTTAGCGTTTGCTTTATTATTATTATTATTATTATTATTATTATTATTATTATTATTATTATTATTATTATTATTATTATTATTATTATTCAGGTTTAGTGTCCACATTATTATACATTCTTCAAAATAAGAAAAACCTTACAACACACTTCACTTTCAGCAACTAGATAAATATGATTTTCTCTTTACTAGCAAAACTTATCTTAGTAGTATTACGGAAAAGCGATCGTACATTTTTACCTTGATTTGTTGCATGAAATATTCCTACATTTCGCTTTGGATAGTTAGTAACCCTATTCACCAGAATAAATGGAAGCTGTCCGAGTAATAAAGAACGCTGAAATAGGCGATTAGCAGCGAAGAAACCTCAGTCTGTAAGAGCCTTTGCAACGTAACGGAAATAATGAAACAAGTATATATAATAGCTACGCTAACTATTTTCAAAATATTGTAAAACATAAAATTTTGAGGCTCAGGATGTCTAAGGCAATTCCTAGAGACCCCAAAATGCACTGTCATTATTCGTACTTTACTCTCCACTCACGCCCAAAAAACCGATTTCTCTAGAGGCAACTGGTGTTATCTGGCAGCCCGTTCGTACGCTATGAGTGAAGGTGGAGCGAATGGGAATGCACTGATAACTACACAATTCTTGCTTCAGTAGAATAATTAGAGGTTTCTGCTGCGTTGTCGTATCGAAGACCTCTTGAGGAAGTGAGCCAGACTGTATGCAAAGAAGTTAGTGGATGTTTCTAAATACATACAGTTCTCAGAAATTTGTATCATTGAAAGAAAATACTAAATTATAAAAATATCAATATAATTTAGTTTATATTATAATAACTTTATTTTGTAATGCTCTAGGGCTACCGCCGGTAGGCCGGGTAGCCCACAAAATACACCACCGATAGGAAATTATTATGATCTCTATGCTGAAGAAAAAAATCTATTTAAACTTAAGCTTATTTATATATTTTAAATTTATAAATATATTTTTGTCAACGGGAATTGTTATACTTTCCAAAATTGATATGTTAACATAATCATTCGTGATACACACAATTGCAATCAAAACGATAAATATGTATATTCCTGTATTTCTACATATTTAGAAGAATAACACTAATTTAAACAAATAAATTTTGAAATATAAAGCTAATTTACGAAAGAATGAAAACTATAAATTACTTACCTAAATGCGTTCAGTTTAACTTCAGTACTGTCGTTAGTTTGTTGCAACTATCTGCAGGTCAACGTACGACATTTGTTGAAATCAAAATATTTCTTCATATTTTGATACAACTGTTTGTTTTTTTATAACAAAGTTGCGTGATCTAAACACTGTTGATTTTATTTATAGTTTTCATTCATTAAAATATGAGAACGATGTGAATTTTAACTTACTAATTTATCAAAGTTTCTTTTCTCTGAAGTAAAATAATAAATAAATAAAACAATATAAATATAGATATTTCTTTTTAAAAATTTACGTAGTAAAATTACATTTTAAAATTTAAATACAATTTTAAATCCCCTAACAATAAATCACCTTTTTTAGAATACGACGACTGGGATTACATAGATTTTGTATGGACAGAACTGAATTCTCAATTATATGGTAAGCTAATCTACTTGTTCTGTTATTATTAGAGACTGGATATTAGGCAAAATGCCTTTCTTTTAATATGAAAGATATTATAAAAAATAATGTTTTAAAGTGTATATGCGAGGTTATAGTTTCAGTTTAAGATAATTTTATTTTGTCTGTTTTGGCTATTTCGTCTATTCCTGTCTAAATAACTGTTAAACTGGAATTGTTGGGTGTACTGATAAAGTGAATAAAATTTAGACTGTTATGTGTAGTGATAAAGTGCTGTAAAGAATGTATTTCCAAATATACATGGAACACATTCAAACTTCGCTTTTATATATACAGTAAAAGAATATATTAACAAACAAGTATGTTCCTATATTCTTTGAACATTGTCTATGACTTGAATTTATTTTTTAACTGTATTGAGTAATTGATAATTGTATTTATCTTCATTATTTCGAGTTAAATTTTACTGTCTATTTTTTAAATTCTAAGTACATATTTGCCTGTCTATTTTCTAGGTTTCAATGCCTAAACATCCAATCTCTAGTTCCTATCATTCAATATGAATTAATAATTATCAAAATTATAATTTATTAGCAAATATACAACTTTCAGTTATCGTTTCATGACAAAAGATAAAAAATTGTAAGAGAAAAACAAATATTCAAAGTGGTAAGGAATACAACGTCATGACTTTCAATTATAACCTAATTGGAGATCATTTAAATATAAATGTTTATTAGAAAGAAATATAGGTAAAAAGCTAATACTCACCGCAAAAACATATTATTTTTCTACGTAACACTTTCGGATGGCAATAACCGGAGCATTACTAATTCACGTTTGATAGAGAGAGCAAAAGCGATGACTGAACGCAAAATTAGAAAAGCTTATTCATAAAGAGAAACCTGCACTCAATTTAGGTAGACTAGACTTAAATGCGATTTGGAGCGATCTTTTTATCACATATTTCCGCAGGTTGAAAGGAAAAAAAAAACAGTGAACAACAGTGAACAGTGACAAGTGAGTACCCATTAACATGTGTTTATTTTTGACAAGAAGTCGTGTGCTTCATATACAGGATGAGTCAAAATTATGTGAATACTATTTGAGAGAAAGCATTTAGTCAGATGTTTCGTTATACAGTCTCAGCTTGCTCATCAGCATGATTAATGCACATAAACCAACGTTCAACAGTACAATTTAGTGCCCGAACACACATATCGGGAGGGGGGCGAGGTGGCTCAGTGGTAGAGCGTTCACCTCTGGTGCTTAGGGTAATATCCTAGCCCCAGCCAAGTAAACTTTGTGGTGGACAAACACCGTGTACGTGGGTTTTCTCGGGGTTCTCCCGTTTCCTTCCACTTTATTCATTCCACAATTTCATTCATTCTCATCATCACTGTCTCCTTTAGCCTAACCGGCATAAGCGTGGGACGTAAAACTCAAAGATTTCATTTCAATTTTTTTTTTTACACATATCGGGGGATATGTTGGATATTACATCTTTTATTCTGTCCTTGAGTTCTTCGATGTCTCACTTTTGTGCTATACACACGCTCCTTTATCATACCCCATAACCAGAAGTCGCAGGGTGACAAATCCGGAGATTGGGGATGCCAGATCCGGTCCGCCGCGATCTCTCCAACGATTTGGGAACGTTTTTTCAAGATAAGCGCGAACAACACGAGCAAAATGAGGCGGTGCACCATGATGTTGAAAATAACGTTTTCGTCTAAGTTGTAGGGGCATGTTATCAATGGCTAACTCTCGCAGCATTTGCAAGTAGTCATCTGTAGTCACTGTTATGGTTCTAAAGAAAAATAGGCCAATTACAAGAGTAGCGGTTACTGCACAACACACATTTACCTTTGCGGAT
Source organism: Thermobia domestica (assembly GCF_964235325.1). Lineage (NCBI taxonomy): Eukaryota > Metazoa > Arthropoda > Insecta > Zygentoma > Lepismatidae > Thermobia > Thermobia domestica. The sequence goes on along the minus strand of NC_137461.1, from coordinate 8,260,067 downwards.
TGCATGTTTATACGATAACGATAACTGACTTTTCAGTACCATAGGAAGTTGTGTTATGACAATTAAGATAACCACCGGTATGAAAGGTAGATTCAGCACTGACAATCATTAGACTAAGTACCCGGTTGCATCCGTGACATTTTAGCTAGAATCTCACAGCATTTTACTCGTACCTGTTTCTGCCGAGTTTCAACCATTTCTAGGTAAATAGTTGCATGCCAAGTTTCTTGGATAAAATTCGGTTCACTGTCTGCTGTGGAATCCCTGTTTCAAGACTACAACTACTGGTCATTTTATTGAACTCCATAGTATGGCCTCTTGCACTTTAGAAATGTTTAATTCACTTTTTCCAGTTGTAGGTCGCCTCGCATCTCTGCGATAATTGTCTGCTACTGACTCAGTTGCTACAAACTTCTGGTAAATGCGGTAAATTGTTAAACGAGTTGGTGGCCGTAGGTCTGGAAATCGTTCTGCAAAGCATGAACGCACTTCATGAAAGCATGGACATCGACTGCACAACTTCCATTAAGCTTGTAACCACTCGTCTGTGCTCCAATGTGAGTCTGTCAGGCATGGGGCTTCGAATTTTTCACATAATTCTGACTCAACCTGTATTTTAAATCATTTTTACTTATCCATTTTTCTCCCCTATATTTTAAATCCACTTCGAACTGTTTTCTAAGCTGAAGATTGAAAGAGGGATTTCCTAAGGCGCTTCTTAGAAAAATAACCTGGTTTTGCGATGAGTATTAGCTTTTTACCTATATTTCTTTCTGAATCTTATCACTGCATGCAATACATTGATAAAATTATGTAGGTGATTTGAATGTAAATTTTCTAAGTGAAAAACTCAATGAAAGCTTTGAATCTTTACTTCAAACATACAACTTAAATCCCACAATTAAATTACCTACAAGAATAACAAAACACTCAGTATCTAACATTGACCAGATTTTAGTAAATCCATTAGTCATGAATTATGATTCAGAAGTTATAAATACAGGTTTTTCAGATCATGAAGCGCAAATTGTAAAAGTAAACATTTTAAAACAAACACCTGCAACTATAGAGAAACACAATGAAACACCTATAATAACGAGATGTTTTAGTTCAAATAATATTAATTATTTTGTTTATTTACTTAGCTTGGAGACGTGGGATGATATTTATGAACTAACCGATGTGAATGACGTATGTGGGAAAATATATGATACTGTAAAACATAGTTTTGAAGTAACATTTCCAATAAAAAATAATTTTAGTAAAATAAAGAAGAAAAAAAATAAAATGGATTACGCCTGAAATCTTAAAAGCAAACATGGTAAACATACAACTAAATAAAACTAGGAAGCGTTATCCTACCGGGATGAATGAATTAATTTACAGACAACACAAAACTAGTTATAAAAAATTGTTGAAGATAGCGAAACAAAATTATAACAGTAGAAAAATTCTTCAATCACACAATAAAACAAAGGCAATGTGGAAAATAATTAAAGAAGAGCTCAACATGCAAATATGTAGTACCCATATAAATAGCATAATTTATGAGGGCGTGAACATGACAAATCCAAAGGACATAGCAACGTCTTTTAATAAATATTTCACAAATGTAGGGCAAACTCTTATTAAAAACAAAGGAACTAGTAAAACTAACTTATCGGAACTTAAAATTAAAAAATGTGATAAATCTATATTCTTGAAACCAGTAACAGAGAGTGAAATAATCATCATAATAAAACAAATGAAAAATTCGAATTCGGCTGGGTTGGACGAATTATCTAACAATTTAGTAAAAAGTTGTTACAAATATATAGTTAAACCATTATGTTATCTCTCAAATATTTCAATCGCCACAGGAACCTTTCCTGATAAACTAAAGATTGCTAAAGTTAAACCTTTGCACAAAAAAGGTAAACTCAATGAACTAGAAAACTATAGACCGATATCATTGCTACCCATCATAGGTAAAATTCTGGAAAAAATAATGTTCAATCGGGTTATGGATTTCATTAATAAATATTCTATTATAACCAACACACAACATGGTTTCTTGAAAGGTAAATCTACTGAGACAGCAATTTTTCATTTTCTAGAAAACTGCAGAAAGTTACTGGATGAGAAAAAATTATCTATAGGAATATTTTTAGATCTAACAAAAGCCTTCGATTTAGTAAATCATCATATATTGCTAGAAAAACTTAGATGCTATGGTATTAGAGGCTTAGCAAATAAATGGTTTGAATCATACCTTAAAGATCGGAAACAAGTAACTGAAATCACAGGAATAGTTAAAAATAAACTTCAAAAATGTGTGTCAAGTGAAGAAACTATTAATCGTGGAGTACCACAGGATCAATTCTAGGACCACTTCTCTTTCTTCTTTATATAAATGATCTTTCTGAAAATATTAATAGTTCATGTGTGACTTTATATGCAGATGATACAAACATAATAGTTAGTGGGAAAGATGAATGTGAATTATCTTCAAACTGCCAAACGGCAATGAACCAACTTTCAAGTTGGATGAATAAAAATGACCTAATCATTAATGTAAATAAAACATGTGCCTTAAATTTTAACAATGGTAAAAGTAATCAAGCCAATGCAATAATAAAAATAAATAATAAAACAGTTAAATATGTAGAAACTGCTACCTTTCTCGGAGTTAAAATATCTAATAATTTCAACTGGGAACCACATATAGAACAGGTAAGAAGTAAGCTAAGCAAACTATGCTATGCAATTAGATGTGTAAGAGATAAGATTAATGTAAAAACAGCTAAGTGTATATATTACTCAAATTTTCATTCTACAATAAAATGTGGCTTGATGTTCTGGGGAAATGCACCTAAAAGTATTGCTATCTTTAGGCTACAGAAGAAAGTAGTAAGAATACTTGCAGGAGTAAAATGGAACTCTTCTTGCAGAAATATTTTTAAGGAACTTGGAATAATGACTCTTCCCTCAATGTATTTGTTCGAAATATTAATGTATTTGAAAAAACATAGTAGTGAATTTATTGTTAACAAAGAAATTCACAGTTATAACACAAGAAGTAAAGACGACATTCACTTGCATGCACATAGGTCAAATATATACAATAAATCAGTTACGCACAAAGGTACTCTATTATACAATCTACTTCCATCATGTATAAAAAATCAGGTCTCTGTCAATAGCTTTAGATCCAAACTGAAAAGGTACTTGATAGAACATTGCTTTTACTCGGTTGAAGAATATGTAGAAAATAATTCGTATACGTAAAATTAAATGTATAGTAAGTAAATTAGTGAAACCATAATAATCTATATGTAATAATAGTGTGTATGTTTATGTATACTGGTATATATATATAAATGACATGTCCAATTTCGTTGTATGACGATGAACGGATGCAATAAATTATGATTATGATTATGATTATTGTTTACTACAAAATGGAGGCTTCTGTAGCAAACACAGAATAATAAATTAAAATTATTATTTGCAGATGTGAAAATGATTCGTGAGATGTTAGTGAAATGGATTCTTTCTCTATGGCATTCGTACTTAAGTGCAATAGGTAAGGTTTGAAATCATGTTCCTCTCTCACAGACAAGTTTACTGTTCATATGTTCCTTAGAAATAGTTTTATTCTTGAATCCTATCAGTATTTATACGACGGGGAGTCCGAAAATAAGTTTCCGTAGGAGACTGTGGCCAGAGGTGAGGATGCAAGATCAAGAATAGCATGTTACATTAAAGATCAGACATACCTTTATTTATCCACATAAGTATCACGTGCATTGAGACATTTGTCATACCGGTTTACAAACTTCAAAAAAACCTTCCAGGAAAATTTCATGGCTCTGCATACGGAAAAAGCGTCGAACAGCTTCTGTGACTTCAGCATTGTTTCCAAAGCGCCTGCCGCAGAAAATCTTCTTCAAAGCCGGATACAGATAGAAGTCACTAGGTGCGAGATCAGGACTGTATAGTGGATGGTCAAGGCGCTCCCCCCTAAGAGTTGCAACATCACATTAGGCTCATAGACTTCCACGAGGCGGTTATGGATTTCTGCTCCTGATACGACACATGCCCATTCATAGCGGACAACCGCTCGAACTTCCTCCTTTGATCACGACATCAAAACGCACCTTCTGTCAATAGCTACCAGGCTCATATTGAGAGACTCCTCTTTGATTTGCGCAGGTACTGCGACGGTACCATCAGCAGGATCGCGGGCGAGCGATACACACTTGTGTCTGGGTGTGTTGCGCGTGCAACCGCTCTCTTGTTTCCCCCACTACTGTTCGTTTTTCTGGAAGGAAAACGAGAGGGAAGCTTATTTTCGGAGTCTCCCTCGTATATTGAATGTGCGAGATTCAAATTTACTCCTAAACTCGAAAAACTTCCAACTTGGAAAGCGTTTTCTTGTCTGCATGTGTTATTGAATAATGATCTATTGAAAGTCGAGAGTGTATATGATAGGGTTTGCTTTATATACCTATTGTTCACAATAACAATATCAATACATTAAATTTTGATTCTTTGTGCCCAATGTACAGTTTCTTTGTTCTATGTACGATATATACTGAGATATTAATAAGAATTTTGTATTTTCTTTGTCTTTTGCTTAAGTAATTAAACATGCTTTCCATTTTGTTGAAAATAAATAAAATCTCAAAAATGCAATGATATTTTTATTTCTAAATTTTATTTCCAGATGACGCTGACGCACAAGCAGCCTTTACCAAGAAAATAAAGGATTATTACCACACTTTTAGCAAGCAACGTAAGTGCTTCTTTAGAGTTAATGGATAGAAAATACGTTTCAAACTCAGCAGATTACAGACTTGAGACTTTATTTAATCAAGATATATTATTATTTATTTATTCTCTTTTAACATTATTATATATATATTATTTATAGTGTAAGATATAAACTACAAGTACGAATTGATATGGTGTAATAAGGGGGCAGGGGGTTCAGCCTCACGTTTCGAAGTGCAACAAGGCTCGAGGAAGGGGTTTACGTCTTCGTTACGTTCTTCAGTTCTTTCTTATAAATAAATAAATAAATATTTCTATTGCTTTGGGAAATTGCGAATATATAGCCTATATAAATTGAATCATGCAGAAAGGATTCGAAGATGCTACTAGACACCAGCATTAGTGGTGACGAATCCTGCGTTTATTACAATACAATAAAACTACATTTTGTTGCTATTGCCGCATTGCATTTACAACACACGCTTTTCTGGAAATGGTTGTTACCGATCGTAACCATTGCTTGAAAATACCCTTGCCTTCCCACTCGTATCGCTATTTCTCAGATTATTATTTAACACTTTTGATTTGAATCATTATCCACTCTTTTCTTCGAAGGGGTTTCGCATGCGGAACAGAAGAAACTCTTTTTCGTGAAATAATATTTTGCGCGACGGAACGATTCACGATTTGCAGAGCAAAATAAGATATTAAAAGCCTAATTCGTTGGATATTCATCTCGTATTGACTTTTTTCATTTTTGAATTTGAATATTTGTGAAGAAATCGAGTTTATTAACATTCTGGCACCGATTTAGGACAAGAAGAATTTAGAAACGGGTAAACTGAAGTTCAAACTCCAAAGAAGATGCTTGCAATCTTCTTCCCAAGCAATATGTTCCTGCTCTTTCACGTGTGCAGCCACTTCGAATCTGTGGTCGACGAAGAACAGAACTTCTTTGCATCGTTGACACTGGCGAACTTCAAATATATGAAACATTCTGTATCCCGGAAGAAGAGGTTGACATCAATTCTTTAGATCCTGTTTTACCCTCATCTTCTGGCAGCATTTGCTCCTTGCCGATCATCGGTAACCTAAAAGGATGAGTGCGATCTCTTTTAGAAAATGACAGAATGCAGTTTCGAAGAACTAAGACTGGTTAATTAAACAACCTTATGCGGTTGGGTATTACGTTACTACCATTTTCTAATACTTTGATTTGTTGGGGGGGGGGGATAATATACTACAAATACACTAAAATTTGTTGTTCACTACAAATATATTCAGAATACAAGTATTGTATAATGAAAAGTACTGCCATTAAAAATAGATTTTTATTGTAATAACCGCCAAAATAAGCAAAATTGGTGAAAAAGAAAATTCAAAAAATGTTACGTAACAAAGAAGGAAGGGTTAGCCCTTGCGTTACGAAGTGTAAAAAAGAGGAGGGAGGGGATAAAAATTTGTCAAAAAAGCGTTACGTATTATGTGAACGACCCCTAAAGTTACTTTTATTATACTTAAGTAGAGAAAGCCACGATCAACAATGGCTGGTCATAATTAGTTTATGAAATCAAATTTTGATGCTTGTTTCATATCAAGATATGAATTTGTTATTCTCAAAAGATTGAAGACTACCTTGCAGTAAACCATAATTTTAAATTAAATTTGCTTCGTTTTAATTTGTCATAATATTACTTGATGATTAATACCATAAATAGAAAAAGTACTTATAATACATTTGTTACTTTTAGACAATGTGACATCAGAAGAGCTGTTCTATGACTCTGTGCTTGATTTATGGAAGAGTTCGAGAAATGATAAGGGTAAGTGTGACTATTAACACAATTTTAGAAACTTTTTATTTCTGTGTCAAACAGGTTGTACATTTATACTTCAAAACTCAAGCGATAGATATATATATGGTTTCCTTGAGTCTGTGGGAAGCAGCAGGTTTCTGCATGTGCAGGCGGAAACAACTCAAATGTTTCACATTATTATGATTTAGAAAACGATCTATATTTATTTAACATTTTTTAACCTTCAATTACAGTATATTCTTCCATTTTTTCTTGTTTCTATTTTTTACAATATTTGGCACGCCCCTTTGAAACTAATTTATTTTCCAACAGAATCGGAGCTCAATTAAGGTTAAGATAGTAGACGTTGGTGTAGAGGATCCAAATATGGTTTCTGATGGGAGCTCATGTGCTGGGGTCCTACTTTAAGCTTTGGATCCAAGTCTAAACTCGAAACTAACAATCCATTCATAATCGCCAACACTTCCTAGGACCTTATTAATTGCCTTTATTATTAGTGCACTTTGTCAACCTCATTAGTATATATATATATATATATATATATATATATATATATATATATATATATATATATATATATATATATAGATATATAGATAGATAGATAGATAGATAGATAGATAGATAAATAGATAGGTAGGTAGGTAGGTATATAGATAGACTAATGAAAGAAAGAAACAACCGATTTAAACTTATGTATACACACCAGATCTACTGTTGGTGCGGATTCAATAATACACAAAGAGTGAAAAAATGAATGACTGCACTGATACACGAATCCGGGATCTCCGATATACCTTGCAGATGCATTAACCACTACCCGTCACCAAATTCTCTTTTCCGAACAGCCACACACTCTCTCACTCCTGAACTCAGTGCTCTCCATTCTGACCACATTTCTGCTATGATTGCACAACTAATGTCCATATATTGAGAACACTTTTAGTCGCGGTCCAGTCATTCAGGTTTTCGCTCTTTATGTGTTATTGAATTTACACCTACAGAGGATCTGGTGTGTAAAAATAAGTTTAAATCAGTTGTTTGCTCTGTTCATTAATATATATGAAATTACACCGTCAAAAGTTGTTCTCAATGTATGGATACTGGATTGGTCAAGCCATATGATCTGAGTGGAGAGCACCAAATTAAGGAGTGACAGAGTAAACGACTGTTCTGGATAGCGGATTGGGTGACGTAATGGTGAAAGCTTCAGCATGGTATGCCGGACATCCCGGGTTCGAGTTGCGGTCCAGTAATTGACTTCTTTCACTATTTTTGTGTGTTATTTATGTATTATATTTAATAGTCTATTCAGTTACTCTTCATACTTTCTCAATAGTTTATAGTTTTTGAAATCCATTTTTCATTAATATATTATAGTGTACCCACAATAGTCCATACGAAATATTTCATTTTCTTAACTCTTTCTTTGCCTAAAAAATGCACAAAATATGATTTCCTTTTTCCGAATTGTTTCCATCATTTTTATCTTTGATTCTTTTTTTTTTTCCAATCATTACACATCTCAGGAAAAGATACTACTTAGCTATGCAATATAAGTCAAAACCTCGGTAAATAAAGATAAAGGTTACCGTTTTGTAGTTTCTTAATAACATTTCAGGAAATTGTTCGTCAAGTTTCTACAAAGACCACTGGTTTATCTGAAAAGAAAAATTACTTTCCTACATTTCACTACAGTTTGCAAAAAGTAATTACATCTAGAAGAAAGTACTACAATTTATATTAATTTTGTTTTATATTTATTTTTTGATCCTAAGATTGATGATTTTGGTCATATAGATTTTTTGCTTCTATGTAGTGGAACCTGTCTAAGTTACCACCGCCAATTAAGAGAAAACTGTGTAAATTATCCAAGTGACTACATTTGAGAATAATGAAACTATACGGTCATTATACATATTCACAGATGGTTATCAAAATAATGTAATTGCCACTTTGTCATTTTGGAAAATTGCATCGTTGTCCCGAAACATTTATACCATCGCATATATAAGGTCCTTAAAATATCTACACAATCATTCGTAGTTTTACTTGCTGTGAGTGTAATCACAGGACCTACGAAATATCAGACAATTGCAGTCTGTAGCATAGCAGAGCCACCACTAGATTTCTCGATTGAAAGGAAGATAATATATATTATAAGCTATATTTGGATGTAATCCACGCCTAAACAATGTCTGTTGCTAAAAATAAGGAGTAAGAATTAAACCCAAACAAATTATTTGCTGAGCAAAACAATATATTCACATTAAAAAATTCACAAACACATTATCGATAGACAGTGAAAGACGATAGTGTCTGAGGAAGCAAAGTGTTAGTTGGCGAGACTGTCACACATGCAGTATGTAATTTTTTAATGTGAATATATTGTTTTGTTCAACAATAGTGTGTTTGTGTTGAATTGTATACAAAGCAAAGTTTTACTTATGGAAAATATTAAGGCGTAAAGAGATTCATTGGATCATGTTAAATCATATATTCATTGACAGTACCTTCTGCATTTTTAGGCACCATTTTCGTCACTTTGCATCTTGTTGATTTCGATCAGTGGTGTGCAACTTGCAACTCTGACCACAGATATTCAAATTATGTAATCCGCGTTAGATTGTGATTGTTTCAATACGATATCACAAATGATGATTGATATTCATAGCATTTTCCCCACATTCACTCTACGGTTGTTGGTAACAATTCTCTTTAACTCTCGACAATCCTTGAGCTTTCACTTGTCAACACTTTTTTTTTTTTTTTTTTTTTTTTTTTTTTAATGAATTGTGTAAGCTGTAATCATTTCGGACACTGTTTCTCACAACACGCCTAACACATTGATCACATCAAGTGAACTTGATTTAATTAACCGTTCCCCTACAATTTGTCCTTTTCGTGATATATCTCATTTTGCATCAGCACTATCTGTTCGCTTCTACACATGCTTCTCCCTTCACATACGTGACGTACTACAGACCATCATATAAGACACTACTAACAAGCAGAAACTGCCAACTAATCCTCAGTGCTGCATCCTTGTAATCCTACGTGTTGCTAACTAGTTTTTTTCATTATTTTGACAGCCATCTATATATACACATCCCACTTTCTTCAACTATATGAGCAATTTGATATTCTAGAAGTGAACAACTTTAACTACATTTTCAAAATAATTTGTTTATATAAGTCGTTCACAAGAGACAATAAAAGTTACAGCCGTTTGACATGATCATGTTTGCCATCTTATATTGTGTCTAATAATATTTAAATCTCAATTTTGTTTACGAGTACATACCACATCGACTTTTATGCAATTTTTCGACTGTGTGTAGCAATTAGTAAACTGCTTATAAAGACAGTAGAAAGTGTTGTTGTTACTTCCTTCCATTTTTGTTTGAGATGAAAGTGTAACAGTACAGAACATCCATGAAACAGTACAGAACATTGGTTCTAGTCCGAAATAGCATGAATGCTTTTTATACTGAAGTACGGGATGAATGCCGTACTTGTACCTTACTCATGCTCACTGTGAGCATCTAACACACCAATGTGTTCACCACCAATCAGGTTAACTGGAATAAAACAAACACAATTTTAATTTAAGAGACATGAGCGACTAATAAAACATGGGGATGAAAGTAGAGCTAGTTATGAGTTTAGATAAGTAAGATATTAACGTTAAGTTGTCCTGTTTGTGAGTGATAAGTCAAGGCTTATCCTCACGACAGAATGAAGTTCGACGTGAGCTGCGACGCTCTCTTCTCCTCCGTCTGACTGGATCTGATCCAGATTTTTCAAAATGACAAGTTTTTATTGCTTTTGAGTGCAACTGGTTGTTGCCCTTACTCCGTGGTATTTTCCTAATGAAAATCCAAATTCAGCTCGATGACGGCACAAAGTGGGCTTAGTGCAAGTGCACTAACGACGTCTTCTTCCAAGTTGGTCATCGACTGGCAGGACGCTGTCCTCGACGCTGTGACGATGTCGCAGAAAACCAAGAATATTGAACTTGATGACATGAAGTAAATACAGGACCACTTAACATAGCAGAAATAAATAGCAAGAAATCAAGACGGAAGGTAAACAGAAAAGTGATGAGACAGTACAAGAAACTAAAGGCAAAGGAAGAAGTCGCTGACGCTCTACGTTTATTGTTTTCTAAAGAATTTTACAATTATGCATCAACTGATGCTTGAGACTACAATTTTTATAAAGAATAATGTCTTTCTGATGATGACGAGATTCTGCACAATGTCCTCGGTAAGGGTAATAACCGTAGGTGTCCCAGGCAGCTGGTCTTGAGATCGATCCTCTCTCTCTGGCAATCAAAGGTATCCAAATAACCCAGCTTATTTGGATATGCAACATCCCGGAGCTCCACAAAAATGTGTCCTGAGGCGAGCATCCGTCAGGAGGATCCCGATGACACATTTAGGTAATCTGAAAAAAATCTTGATGGGGAAAAAAAAAAATTTCGTGGTGGTCCATTGGCATCCAACCGAGGATCTCATAAAAGTAACAAATAGTCCTTCAAGACGTCCAACAGATGGCAGAAACTGCGTACTGGAGCAAAGAGGCAGATCATCCGGCAACAGGAGACAACGAAGGCATCAGCTGTCAGTCATCTTTTACTTGTGAAATTAGTGGAAGTGCATGGATAAATCTCAACTTTGAAAGAAACGAAAAACCGTAAGTACATATTATAAAAATTACTAAAATAATTAACGTTCGATAACGATAAGTATTTTTATATACTTTTATCTTAATCAAAGAAATTAAATATTTGACTATCAAAACAATGAACTACGCATACTACACTTGGAAAAAAATAACAAAAAAAAATAATTAAAACTAAAGGGTAATATTGGAGGATCTTTGAAGCATTTATAAAGATGCAGTCATTTGCCCTCTGCATCTCTTCTGGATGGGTTGTTAAACTGCTTGGATCCGCGCAACCCGCTCGCGGATATGACCATTCCTACTCATTATAAGTGCTTCAAACTAAAGGGATTGGGGGAGTAATAAAACGGATTTTTTTAAAAAATGAATGATAACCTAGTAACTTCCTCAACAACTGAAATAACATGTACTTAATCCTATGTTCCCTAACACGAAACAATAAGTACCGAGTTACCTAATAACTCAAAAGTGGCATACAGGTTTCTAATCCTACCTGAAATCACCAAAACAACAATAACAACAATAAAACGAAGCAGTAACATGCTAAACAATTCGATAACTATATCTTTTACTTCTTTCAAAAGTTACCACACAAATGTATGCATATAAAAACGTTGTACTCGTAGAGAATCATTCAAAAATATCTAACTCAAAATTAAGAAAAAACTACTCCTTTGCTTCAAAATCTAGTGAAGGAAATTAACTTTATGTAGGTGTCTTAAAAAAATAAGTTATGTAGGTGTCTTAAAAAAATAAGTAATGAAAAGGAAAATAATATAGAAAATTTTGACAATATCAGAACAATCGAGGTCACAAGAGATTACTACTACACATGACCTTTTCTTTTTTAAATACTCAACTGACTAAATAATAAATTAAAAAAAAAAAACAGTTAATATGAGGACTTTCCTTGGACAAATTGACACAATTACAAAAAAAGCTCCCAGAGCTGTGTACGTTTATTCTTACTTCAAAATATCACTTCACTTACAAGTATTCATATATATCGTCTGACTTGGTACCTTAAAATATCTTCAATATCTTATGCTTTCCTCTAAAGCAAAACAAAACAAGGAGCGGCAAACTTAACGGGCCCAAAAGCTTAAACAGTACTCCGACTGGCATTGGCTACCCTACTGCCATAACTATCTCCCGAGACAAAGGCATCTCTCTAGCCTGTCCCTACAAAAAATAATAAACACAAACACACATTCACAATGACAAAACATACTGAAGGAGTTATCCTCATAAATAACTTGATTAGATCAAAAATAAAAGACTTAGGTAATTCCAAAAAAAAAAAAAAATATTTAGGTCATGAGTATAAAATTTAGATAAATAATAAAATATGGCGACTATATTGTTTGAATCATGTTTCAGAGATTTAACAAATTTCTTAAAACTAAAAAGGTAAGGCAATTTCGCTTCCTTACGGCCCACAAGAAACAATCTGGAAAATCAAAACATACCAAACAACATGTCTTAAGTATAATAATTCAAAAAATAATATCGTCATGAATACCAATATGGAAACCAATCTTTCATCATCTTTCTCTCTCTCTCTTTTTTTTTTTTTTTTTTTTTTTTTTTAACCGTAGCAATCGAGACCTGATATCATTATATTCTCCAAATATTTTATTCCAACATCATTTAATTAATTTAGTTATAAAAACATTCCTTTATTAACGACTGAGTATATAGACATAAGTAAGCATCACAAGAGCGAAACCAAGTGTAATATGTAATGTAATATGAAGATAAGAAAAGCTGACTCACATCCGTGGCCAGGAAACAAACTCTCAACGAGTAACCTTCACCTTCAAAAACTAAAACGTTGCAAAAATAAAATATATCATGATTATACAATAACCTACCCCAAGAATGATATTAGCTCGGTATAACTTATGTACAAAGAACTTTCAGCTTTATTGTGGGAAAAACCATTTGTTATTCTTTCTCACCATGTCTCCAAAGACTGCGAGATCCAACAGATAGGTATCCGGAGACACCGCAAAGAGTCCATTTTTACCACATCGGGTAAAACAACCAAGTAAATCTGCTATCTGGATACTTGGCCTGAATTTGAACCCATGATACCAAAACTGTAGTAGCTCATCCAACCTGTCCTGTGTTCCTCCATACCGAAAAAAAGCTGTGACGGTGTAACGATTACTCTTAGTTCTCATGGCAAAAAAGGTAGCTGTTTGAAAAAGAGAACTGTGTGCAGTTATACGTGAAACCAAAGACAAAAAATCTGCTTTAATGTCCACCTGTGATAAACTTTCCGAGTCAAAGTCTTTCTTAACAAATTCTACCATAAACCATTTGTTATAGCGACTATTAAATAAATATGTATCCATCAAATAATCGTCAACAACATCGTTATAGTGGGCATTGTGCTCAATAAAACGTGGATGTATCGAATTATCCAAACGAAAATATCTTACGGTGGACCTAGAGAAAGCAGGATGACCATTACGTCGTACCACAGGGAAATGAGAAACTTCGGTCATTGTAACACACACAAGAAAGCAAAATAAAACCAAAAAATATATATATAAACCAATTTGTACTTATACACTAAAGTACATAATATACACAACCAAGAGGGTGGTTGGATGGGGGAATTTCGGTGGGTGGTGTTGCTACACATAAAATAAACAAATAGGTACTACAGAGATCTCACCAAAGTCATCTACCACCATGTAACAGTACAGAACATCCATGAAACAGTACAGAACATTGGTTCTAGTCCGAAATAGCATGAATGCTTTTTATACTGAAGTACGGGATGAATGCCGTACTTGTACCTTACTCATGCTCACTGTGAGCATCTAACACACCAATGTGTTCACCACCAATCAGGTTAACTGGAATAAAACAAACACAATTTTAATTTAAGAGACATGAGCGACTAATAAAACATGGGGATGAAAGTAGAGCTAGTTATGAGTTTAGATAAGTAAGATATTAACGTTAAGTTGTCCTGTTTGTGAGTGATAAGTCAAGGCTTATCCTCACGACAGAATGAAGTTCGACGTGAGCTGCGACGCTCTCTTCTCCTCCGTCTGACTGGATCTGATCCAGATTTTTCAAAATGACAAGTTTTTATTGCTTTTGAGTGCAACTGGTTGTTGCCCTTACTCCGTGGTATTTTCCTAATGAAAATCCAAATTCAGCTCGATGACGGCACAAAGTGGGCTTAGTGCAAGTGCACTAACGACGTCTTCTTCCAAGTTGGTCATCGACTGGCAGGACGCTGTCCTCGACGCTGTGACGATGTCGCAGAAAACCAAGAATATTGAACTTGATGACATGAAGTAAATACAGGACCACTTAACATAGCAGAAATAAATAGCAAGAAATCAAGACGGAAGGTAAACAGAAAAGTGATGAGACAGTACAAGAAACTAAAGGCAAAGGAAGAAGTCGCTGACGCTCTACGTTTATTGTTTTCTAAAGAATTTTACAATTATGCATCAACTGATGCTTGAGACTACAATTTTTATAAAGAATAATGTCTTTCTGATGATGACGAGATTCTGCACAATGTCCTCGGTAAGGGTAATAACCGTAGGTGTCCCAGGCAGCTGGTCTTGAGATCGATCCTCTCTCTCTGGCAATCAAAGGTATCCAAATAACCCAGCTTATTTGGATATGCAACAAAAGCAAATAAAAAGTATTGTTCCATAAAGTAGTGGGTTAAATTATGGTAGGCTCGGAAAGTGATCTTCACGATGAAAATCGAGTTTGTTAAATAACATGCGCGAGTAACTCTAGTTTATTGTGTATAATATACACAATAATATTGTGTATAATATTTGCAGAACGGGAGAACGTGGGAAATGTTAATATAAAAATAACCAAGAAAGTTCTGTCTCTTTTTGTGGAGGTCTGTGTTTAATTGGCCCTCACATTGTGAGTTGAATGCGAATGGAGAAAAGCGAAGGTCAGTTGTTGGTGTGAGCTTATCCAACATAATACCTGGTTGTGGCAGTTCAGTTACATAGTGAACTTGCGTAAGGATAGAGTGAACATGGAACCTCCACAGAGCGTCATAAAGGCGTGTATGTTGTGCGAGTTCAAATTGGAATCAAACACCGCTGCAGCGGGGCGGAAGATATGCCAGGCGTTTGATGAGAGTGTCTGTAGTACGCGGGCAGTGCAGCAATGGTTTTACAAGTTTAAGGACGGTGGCGAAACGCTCGGAAACACACCACGTGCCGGAAGACCAACACATGTACAAAATGAACATCTTCAGGCGAATAGTGGCCAGACATGTGAGGAAGTGGGACTAAAATTCAGTGTGAGTGGAGAAACCATTCGTAAGCACCTGCATCATTTTGGGAAGCACTACAAGTTGGGTTTATGGTTCCCACAAGATTTGACTCCGGGCCAGAGAAGGCCACGCGAGCAGACACATGTGTTTCTTTGCTGTCGCGTGTGAGGAAGGAGCCATTTCTGGACAGGATGTTGATATGTGATGAGAAGTGGGTCCTGTACGAAGCTGCACGGCGCCGTCATCATTGGTTAGCATCCCATGAACCGGTTCCAAAACAGCCAAAATCAGTACTGCAGCAGAAGGTCCTGCTGTGTGTTTGGTGGACTGCTCGCCGTATCGTGCATCAGGAACTGCTACCGGTTGGTCGGAGCATCAATGCAACTGTGTACTGTCAGCAATTAAGCCGTGTTCAAGAAAAACTCAAAACTCAGGAGCCAGCACTTCTGAATCGCAAAGGAGTCCTCCTGTTACAGGAAGCCCCACGTGGTTAGGATGACCTGGGACACCATTCTACGCCTTGGATGGGAACCACTATTGCATCCGCCATACTCCCCGAACATTGCACCGTCCGATTATCACCTGTTCCATTCATTGGACAATCACCTTAGAGGACGCCAGTTGAAATCCCTAGTGAAGGTACAAAATGCACTTGATACCTTCTTCGCTTCACGGCTCACCAAGTTCTATCATGATGGAATCCATTGCCTTCCAGAACATTGGCAGAATTTCGTCGATGCTGATGGGGACTATTTTTGATCTCCCAGTACGCCTTAAGTGGTATATCGATGTTCGAAGGTGGTGGATGAAAAAACGACACAACTTTCTTGGTTATATTTGTATATAGTACTGCAGAATAATAAATCCACTAGAAGCGAAAAAACATTAAGAAAGCGAAGAAATTTTAATAAATGAATCATGAAAATTATTTTAAAATTTGACCCTTTCTAACGTTAAAAAAGTTTTATCTAACTTAATATGGCACAATTATTTATTTAAAAATTGAAACTCCACATAGGCAAAGGAATATGATCATATTTAAGCGAATTAAAAGCCTTCTTTTTTGTTTCCCCCCCATTTTTCAAAAGAAATATTGTCTGACTTATTTCAATAATTTAATAGTATTTATACTCATGTGTGGTTTGAAATTTGTTTGATTCTCTTACAATCATGAAAATCCGTAATCCGTACATACATTTCTAACGTACTTGATAGGAGTAACTACTCATTTAGTGTTTTATTTTGCAGATAACGCAGAGAATAGAAACCACTTCGTTAAAAACATGTTAAATGTTTGGATGCCGTCTTCCAATCAAGGTAATACTTTGCAGACGTAACGATATTTATAACTATTTATATATATGTAAAAATGAAAGTGATTATAATGGTGACTTTATACCTCTTAAACCACCCGACCGATCACGATCAAATTTTCAACATAGATGAGGTTTGGGCCTACGATGGTTTCCATCATTTTACTTTCACGGCAAAACATAGGGAGGGGATATATATAAAAGCCATCCCAGGCCCGAACTTCGTCTATGTGGCAAATTTAATCGAAATCCGTCTCGTGGTTCAAGAGTTATTCATATATACACGTATATGAATAACTCTTGAACCACGAAACCGATTTCGATCAACTTGGCCACATAGATGAAGTTCGGGCTTGGGATGGTTTCTATTATTTCACTTTAACGGAGCAACTTAGGGGGAGAGGGAGGAGAAAATATATAAAATACATAAAAATGAAAGTGACTATGTTTGTGACTTAATAACTCTTGAACCACACGGCAGATCTCTACCAAATTTTCAAATTTTCAACATAAATGAGGTTCTGGCTTGGAATGGTTTTTGTCATTTCACTTTGACGGTGCGACTTAGGTGAGGTAGAGGGGGATATATTTAAAATTGATCAAAAATGACTGATATTAGTGTCGAATCCATAGTTCACGAGGTCACTGACGAGGAAGGTCCATAAACCGTGAGAGTTGAATTTTGATGAAAATTTGTGACAAGATTCAGTTCAAGTTGCTAAGTAACGTAGTAATAGTCACTCGATGCGCAAATGCTTCGTTGAGCTGCTACACCGACGCCATCTTGAAATCCAGTAGGCAAAGTCCAAGAATATCCTTTTGGTACAAAAATGAAAAAGCTTTTGATAGATCTGACTTCAGTATTGTAAACCAAGGTAGACCATCTATATGTGGGAGTACTTCCGGTGCATGATCACCATTTTGAAAGGTGCCATATTGAATCGCCGTCAAATATGATAAATTGCAAGGGGGTCATGTGGGGTATCAAATAGCACTGGAATTTTCTCTTGAATCCATTTCCGCAACCAAAGTTTACATATCTGTTTTCACTTCAGAGTTAAGAAGTCTCTTACCCACAGGAATATATAAAAACTGTGCGAGTTAGACTTGAGTTATGAAACACAATCGTGCGAGCACTTGCAGGATTTTAACTAATGCGGTAGTTAATGCAGTATAATAGCTACTATAGCAATCAGATGTTGAGACTAGTAAGAGAAATCGTTAATTAAATTGAAATGTCTGTAGTGAAAAATGGAATAGCAGCATGCTACAAGTTATACCTATTTCAAAGTGCGATGGAATAGACTGCTGGTCGATGAAACACATGCCTAATAGTACTGACGAGCAGAGAATACCAAAGGGATTGTTCGGATATATATTAGAAAAATATGAACTGGTGCATATTATTTGAACGTTCAAAATGGTTCGGATTCCACTATAATCAGTAGGTCCACATCTCCTTTAGCGTAGCAGGCGTAAGTGTGGGACGTTGAACTATATCAAACCAAAAATCTATTTTAGGCAATTTTACAGAGTCCATTATAGTGTGTTAAGTTTTCTTCTCCAATCTCGACATATTACGCAAAGACCATAATTGTTGCAGAATATTGCATTCTTTTCGAATACTCATACTTGACAACCTATAATTTACCGTGTATATTACGAAGGTAAAATACTTCAATGTATTTATTGCCAGTTTGTCTAAATACAATCGATTTATTGCTGCCGTATTGAACATTGAAGTGGATTTAAATTATCAGTTCACAGCCAATTCTTAGAAGAAGATACACCTGGAAACTTAGAATTCACTTTTCTTGTGTCTGTTCTGCTATTAGTGATAAGAGAATACATACACACCTGCTAAAAATAGATGGCAATAAATATTACAAGATTCAATACCAAGTTGCAATCCATAAAACAAGCCTCTTTCTTGCTTTTTCCTACAATATTAAATAATTAAATATCTGCATCTTTCCACCTTTAACGATAAAACACTTGCTTATAATAAGGGCAAGACTAGTTTTCATATCAAAACTGTGATAAATAACTAATTGTAGCAGGTGTTCACTTGTTCGGTGTACAAGTTATATGGTAGAATGTCCATAAAGAAAATGCATCCTGTATTGTATCGTTAATTTTGTGCGCCAGTCCTAAAGGACATGCTTGCATATGCATGGCAGAAATGTGGGTACGTAACAGGAGCAATAGTTGATTCATTTACAAATGTTCTGGAGACTAGTAAAAAAATAGTGTCTGTGGTCATGAAGATTGTGACGAAAGTGCATTTGTTAAGTGTTTGCACTGCTCCATGATGCTGTGTGCTAATCACTTCGTTTTGGATCTCCATCATCACAACTGAAGAGCAAAAGGTTTGTAGGTTAATATTTGCTTATGTGCACCAGTTTATATTATTTTTCTAATAATTTTTTCTGTTATTTTTCTATTAATTTTCTAATAAATTCAAGACATATTCTTGTAAAGTCAAATGTGCCGTTGCAACTAACTTATATTACAGCATTTAAATGTTATGCATAATCGCAACACACACATACTCATATATATAGCGTTTGAAATAGGTATAACTTGTAGCATGCCGTTATTCCATTTTTCACTACAGACATTTCAATTTAATTAACGATTCTCTTACTAGTCTCAACATCTGATTGCTATAGTAGCTATTATACTGCATTAACTACTGCATTAGTTAAAATCCTGCAAGTGCTCGCACGATTGTGTTTCATAACTCAAGTCTAACTCGCACAGTTTTTATATATTCCTGGGGGTAAGAGACTTCTTAACTTTGAAGTGAAAACAGATATGTAAATTGTGGTTAGAGAAATGGATTCAGGAGTAAATTCCAGTGCTATTTGGTACCCCACATGACCCCCTTGCAATTTATCATATTTGACGGCGATTCAATATGGCGCCTTCCAAGATGGCGGTCATGCACTGGAAGTACTCCCACATATAGATGGTCTACCTTGGATTACAATACTGAAGTCAGATCTATCAAAAACTTTTTAATTTTTGTGCCAAAAGGGTATTCTTGGACATTGTCTACTGGATTTCAAGATGGCGTCGGTGTAGCAGTTCAACGAAGCATTTGCGCATCGAGTGGCTATTACTACGTTACTTAGCAACTTGAACTGAATCTTGTCACAAATTTTCATCAAAATTCAACTCTCACGGTTTATGGACCTTCCTCGTGAGATGAACAGTGACACTTCCGATGTCGTTTAAATCCAAAGTCACCCCCGCAACTTGTGGGAGGGGTAGATATATATATAAAAATGATGCAAAATGACCGATATCAGTGTTGAACCTATAGTTTTCGAGGTCGCTGCGACGAATAGTGACACTTCCGATGCGGTTTAAATGTAAATTACCACCACAAAATGAATTGATTCTTCTCGTACGAAGAACGGGTATAATGCTAGTTGTATATAATTTAAACTTTGATTACATATACAAAATTTAAGTATTAAGCAAAATCGAACAATACATACATTTGTCAAATACATATAAATACTTCAACAGTTGTGGTATTCATTTAAAATTTTAAGTTCAATCATAAAAGATTTCAATAACATACAAACCAATTAATCTAACACAGACTACCACCTTCAGTAATATTATAATGATACTTAGGTTCGATCTCCATTGTATCTCTTTAAAATTTAATTAAGATTTAAATATGCTGTCTTCAACTCTTTCATAGTCCGATTTGTTTATTAATTTTCAACTTCTAATTTATAAAAAGGAATTGAGTTTTACTTACCTTTGATAATTTCTGGTTATTGATTTATGCATTAACTTATTTCAGTGTACAAAGAAAATTGAAGATATTTTGTTCTGTATGCGTGACTATAGAAACGCTATTTTAATTGTTGATGTTATAGATATACTTCATAAGTTCCAATAAAATGTTAGTTACATAGGTATATTATATGCTATGGGATTTTGATTTTTAATATATTCAGATTGAAATTAGTTTAATGAGGTAAATACAGAATATAACTTACAGATAACCACTAATAAACTTGTATATATAAAATAATTTAAGGATGCATTTATTCGAAGCATTTGCTCGTTAAATATGTCTGAATTCAACGTCATAAAGTACATTAGAATTAGTTCGAAAGTACTGTGATACGTTACGTTGTACATTGGTAAAAACTAGTATCTACTAGGTGAATTTTAAAAATTAGTCCTTCATCTATACCTATGTACAGGGGCCCCGCTTAGGACTATAGCAATTGAAAGTGGCATAACATTTTTTCTTACCAAGATTTATCATCCAAACTTGTTACACACACACACACACACACACAACTCAGACATTTTTAAATAAAAAAGAAAGAAAAAACTAACGAACTTTTAAGTGTTTACCGTTAAATGTCAACACGATTTTCCGCCGCAATCCAAACATTCTCAAACATCTATGGTGTAACGTTGTTTATTGTAACCACAATTCTTTAAAGCAAGTCATCCAGATCTTGAACCTAAGTAGAACAACCCTGGTTATTAACAAATTCCCATAAAGAACAAGTCACACAGAGTAAGATCTGGTGATCGTGAAGACCATGTTATGAACTTTCAATCTCTTAATAATTTTTTAGCCTTTAGCATACTACCCTTGTATTTTAATATGATAATTGTTGTTCCAACAGAAAAAAGTTCTTTTGTTTTGAAAAGAGCTAATGCAATAATAATAAGTTTTACTATAATAAAAATTATATACTACCCAATTTTTCTTGAAGATGCTTATTTTAGCAAATTGAACATATTTAATTGAAATCATGAAATTGGTTATAAACATGAAGGTTTAATTCTAGTGTCCCGAACATTCCAGTAATGTTCTCTTCCCTAGTACATTGATATATAATTGGCACCGTTTCTGTCAGATTCATTGTTATTTTGTCTGTTTGGTTGTTTGTTTCTTGTGTAACGCAACACAAGTTTACTATTTGTCAATGTAACATTTTGAAAACCATCTTTCAGATTTACAGAACAACGAAACTAATTTGTTTGAAGACATCTGGAAACAAATTAAGAACAAAGGTAATATTAATTTAAATATCTTTAATTCTTATACTTACACAATGTAAAACCATGCTCAGGAATTCTAATAATCATTCTACTTATATATTCTTGTAATTCCTGAATTTCCTTTAAGCTTCCAAACTTTCGACTCTTGCCTGGAGTCTTGGTCACGGAGATTAAAAACAGAAAGAAAAAGAATAGAACCATCAAGGAATAAAAATGGAATGGACTTACCGATTGAAGAGCTATGTTGTGCAAAAACCACGTTGTCAAGTTCGTCAGCGATCTGCAGATGAGTTAGATGCGAATTAAAATAAGGCGGAGTCTGTGCGCCTTTCTTGTTTCTTGTTGGAAGGTTGCCAACTCATGTTATTATTTTTATTATTTTTAAGAATACTATGTGTTAATTGAGTATTTCATGTTGACTTAATTTATACAGTATAAATTGTGTTATTTTCTAAATAACTGTAAAATATTACAACTTTCAAATATATGTTTTAGGTCCTGCTAAAGGTGGAGGACTGGTTAATAAAGCCGTTGATGTGGTCAAAAACATTAGTACAGTTGTAGTATCAGGAAGTGATGATGGTAGGTAGTTTTCCTTTAAAAAATGAATTTTCAAAATGCCTTTCGACAGTAATGTTGTAAGAAATATTCTAACTTCTGTTGCTAAATAGTTTTGCGAGACTACTTTTATTTCTTTCTGTACTTCAGAGGTAAAATGTCGAGTGCCTTAAAAAAAAGAAAAAAAGAAAAAGAAAAAAAAACCTGAACTGGTCAATATCGTGTTTCAGAAAGAATGACGTGATTTTAAAAGATGATAATTACGGAACATGAGACGATCAGGCAACGAAATGAGTATTGTTTGAATGGGAGTTTCAGAAAACTGCCGTTAGATGTCAGTCACTGCGTCTTCTCAGTTTGCAGTCAGCCAAAAGTAAGATGGCGTCCGCTCAACAGAAGGCGTTTTGTGTGCTGCAGTTTGCAAAGACTGAATCAGTGATTTCTGTCCAGCGTGCTTTTCTTCGGCCTTTTAGCATTGATATGCCTGCACCCAAAAACATTCTTCGGTGGTATCGTCAATTTGAATAGACAGGATGCTTGTGCAAAGGTAGGAGTCCAGGTCGGTCTCGCACTTCCGATGAAATTGTGGAAATTTAGCTACCGTCTAGATGTTGTTCATGCTGCTGCTGATGCACACATAGAACATTTGTAATAGCATAGCTAAAGCTTGAAGATTTTTTTCAATTTATCCCATTTTTCTAGTATGTTTTTATCAATACATATGAATTTCTAAATTCAGGTCATTCTCTTTGAAACACCCTGTATGAGCTCAGTTTAATAGTGTGAAGTCTGAGATCTTTAGTTATGTAATGTAGATAACGAGTGATAAAAGGTCGGAAGTCTGTATATTAATTTCGTGTAAAAAATGACGTTTCCTCTTCTACTGTAAAATTTATAAATGTGACAACTAATTTTATACGTCTGAAGTACAGATTTATACTCACGCAAATATGATAGTTATCTATGAAGCTAAAAATACCAAAGAAATGAAGAATTAACGTAAAATTATTTTAATTATTTAGTTTGTGAACGGTATAACTGTAAATAAAATGTTAATGTGTGTTCAGTTCTTAGTTTTTTAAAAAAGAAAAAAATATTCAGATTTCGAAAATCATTATAAATATATTTATATACCAATGTTTGGTGTCTTATAGTGAGACCTTTATTATTCCAATAGCTATGAACAAGAAGGATTTCTAACAAGAAACTTAAGACAATACTTAAAATATGACTTAACATTCTCAATAGATTATAAAATTAGGCTAAGAGCCTGACATATTAAAAATAATACAAAATTGACCATTTTCCTTTGCTTGATTTTCATAAGTGAAACGAGATAATGAAATGGAATTCACCACAATCATAGATAATGTTGTTCTGCAATAGAAAATATGAACTTGAAGAATTTGCAATGTTGTCATCCATAGAAATTACAGTGTTGCCAGAATAACATTTCCCCCGGAAATCTAAGTTCAGGAAGCTACTGGAGGAACGAACTCAATTGCATTTGACTACGTATCATGTTGTTTTGATATCCTGTAAATTACTTTTTAAATAATATTTGTATTTAGTTTGTAATAAACAAAATAGTTTTAACATACAGTTATTAAAATTAAATAATAATGTTATTTAAAAAGTAGCTCACAGGATATCAAAACAACATGATACGTAATCAAATGCTGTTGAGTTCATTCCTCTAGTCGCTGCCTTAACTTATATTTTGGGAGAAATGTTATTCTGGCAACACTGTAATTTCTATGAATGGCAAAACTAAAAAATTTTCAGGTTCATATTTTCCATTGTACAATAACATTATCTATGATTGTGGTAAGTTGCATTTCATTATCTCCTTTCACTTATGAATATCAAGTAAAAGAAAAATGGTAAATTTTGTATTATATTTATAGTGCGTCCAGTAAGAGAACGTCTCTGACAGCTCGCAGTGACATTGCCACTAGTCGCGTGTCAAGGTTTTTTTCGGTGCAACTGTAGTGGCAATTTAATTAATGGTATAAGACAGAGTGATCGTGGTTGGTAACCCTGGTATCAAAATAGGGGCTGCAATGTCACACCGCATGTGGTAAGAAACGTCAGAGACCATCTCTTGATGGCCGTGCTATAATAAGTCAGGCTCTTAAAGAAGAAATTTAAATATGGTTTTGTGTAATCATCTGCACGTAAGTTAGAAATGCTAATACCAGTGGAAGATTGTGTATATAGGAAAATAATATAATATTATTGAAAAATCATATGCAATATATAGTTTTACGATTTTATATAACTGGATATGCAATTATCTCATAAACATATCAATAACTAGTGAAATAAGACTGTGTTATACTGCGAAAATACTTTAGTAAAATAGTTCTGTTAACAGGAAACACGACTAATTATTTGCTTCATTTTCCATAGATGAGTCACCTAGTGTACTAACTATGTTAAGAAAGGCTAATGTTGCTATTAAAGATGGCAAAGTTCCAGGTTTGTGAATACCTTTTTTGAATTCTAGATTTTAATTCCATATTTTGAGACATTAATCTGAGTAGTTTTTAATTTTTACTACCGTAACGTTTAAATTTTTCAGTTCATAGTACGTTTTTTCCATGCAACACATTGTGATATATTCTCTACTTTCTTCACTTCTCGCTGTAGTAATATTGAAATTTTTCAGTGTATAGTACACTTTCATCGTGAATATTCTCTGAACATCGTGAATATTCTCTATCAAAGATAACAATATTGTTTTAATTACACAAAAATTGATACAAAAAATAGTGTTACCCAAACTTGGTTCTTGTTTTATTTTGATATCAATACTGTTTCAACGGAAGCTTCAGTTTTCTTCTAGGTTGGTAAAGACGTCTTCCTGAATGCTTCCACGTCCAAACTTTCTTTACTTTCATTAACATTAGAGTTGCATGTTAAGGATACTAACTTCAAAATATCTGAATATTTTTTCTCTTTAAAAGTTAAAACTAGATTATAATGTTTTTTCTTTGTATATCTTAATTGAAAATGCCATTTATAAGTAGAGAGAAAAGATATTTCTGTGAATTTTCCAGTACATATTGGGTTTGCCCAATAAGTGTTTACGTTTTCGTTCAGTAAAAATTTTTCATGAAAAGTAAAATGTTATGGCAATTCGTGTTATGTTATTCGATAGGTGATTATGTGCTCTACAAAATGGTGTGTTCAGATTTTTTATGCTGATAAAATTTCGGTTCTTTTCAGATTATTAAAATGGAGGGTCAAGTCGAGAGAAGAAAGCATTTTCGACACCTGCTGCTGTTTGGGTTTAATCGAGTTGCCAAAAGCACATAAGTTATTCAAAAGATTTGTGAAGTTTATGGCGAGGAATCGCTGCTTGTGTCCATGTGTTGACCAACGACGGGCAAGCAAACCGGCGGCGATCGTGACACGTTGATTTTTGTTGTTGTCGGTCAAAGCATGCATAACCCATGCACTCAACTTTTGAATCATTCCTATCGAGTAACGCTCTATAGTACTGTGGAAATACTTCATTATCTCTGCCAATTCCCTTGTTGTTTCGCGTGAATCTTCCTAAATAAGCTGATTCAATCGTTCCTCATCGAACTGAACGGGACGTCCGGTGTGATGTCGTCTTTCAATCGCTTAAACCAATATAGCCGTTCTAAGAGGCATCACTTCTTCCCCAAAACTTCACAAATCTCTCGAACAACTTCTGTGGCTTTGACGCCTCGATTAGACCCAAACAGAAGCAGGTGTCGAAAATGCTCTTTTCTCTCGACTTGACACTCCATTTTAATGACCTGAAAAGAACAGAAAGTATATCAGCATAAAAAATCTGAATACACCATTTTGTAGAGCACATAATGCCCTATCGAATAACATAACACGCATTACCATATCATTTTAGTTTTCATGAAAAATTTACACTAAAGGAAAAAACGCAAATACTTATAGACCAACTCAATATTAAACGAAAAACACTGCTAAAAAAGATTTTTTTTTATTTCTTGATATATAAACGTAACAGTCACGAACTCGTGATCAACAACAACAACAATAAAAAATCTTTATATTTTTTGGAGTGGTTTTTACTCAATACACTGTAAAAGATTTACCAGAAACAATCATTTTTGAATCTTATGACTAGCAGTAGTAAAGCATATGAAGAAGAAATGAGTACAATCAACTTCTTCATGAAAAATTGTTCACGCATTTCCATGTTTGTTCTTTCCTAACAACTTTAATGATGATATTAATACACGAATTTCAGATGAGAGAAGCATTTAGCAAAAAGGTTTTACCAACCAATTTATTAAAATAAAATTGAATTGAAATGAAATCTTTTAAGTTTTACGTCCTACGGATATGGAGGCTAGGATAAAGGAGACGGTGATGATGGGGGAATTTTTCCTTCGTAACTATAAACACTACAACAATGGTGCTTGGAATATTTCGAATACAGTGATGCATTTTTAACGAGACATAAACGCCGCAAAAATTGACCGTGAGTCTTGTTATACCGGGCTCTAAACTTGCGATAAGTGTGTTTTTTTTTAAAGGGATTTTTTGCGGATTTCCGCCAGTTTCCCTTTCCACGTACGGCATGGGGGCTGGGGTATCATACCATTTAAAATCTGGTTTTATTTTGAAGAAAATGAAGTATGAACAAAGAATTTTTGATAAAAAAGTTCTGAAGTAGTAGCTAATTATTTGAAACTCTACAATTTGTTTAAAAAACAGGGATTTAAAAGGGTTAAATTGAAACACTTACTCTCAAATCCTAGTAAATTTAAAACAATGGTATTATCTTAGGGAAAATTATTTTCTAAAATGATTCTAAAGTTTCTATTGGACTATAGACTTAAGTTTAAATCTCTTTTATTTATATAATTAAGGTACAGTTCTTTCAAAGTTTCACTAAAATTTGTTCTTCTTCAATTGCTTACAAAAGAGGCGAGACTTTTAGCAGACTATGTAAGTGGCGAGTCAGAGACATCCAGTCAGAAACCAAAAACAGGCAAGACAACACTAATTTCCTTTTACAACTAACATACAACATATTGTTGAAATTCTAATTTGGATATCATAAAGAATTTTTTTTTAAAAAAAAATATGTAAATTTAAAATTTTTCATATACATATATTTTGTGTATATATACCAAACTTCTATAAGTTTTAAAACATTTTTTCAACATTATACAAAAATACATTTAATTCAAAATAATTTAATTTAGAGTGGTTGGAAATATTTTTAAAGTATAACTAAGCAATATCTACTTTTAGGTAATATTTTGCTTAGGCTGACCTAATTGTCTAAATCAATAACAATTTTTTGTACTTCGATGTAATAAGGACTTATCGATTAAAAAAAAAAAACTTCAAATTAAGCAAAATATTGTGTACAAAGTAAATAACATATATTTAACTAAAATCCTGTATTCGTAACACATGTTATTATACTATCGGTAATATTTTTATTTGATGGTTCTAAGAGCTTTTTAGCAAGTTTCATAAAATACAGAACTTAAACTATATATATTAGATTTAAATTTCCTTACATTATAAATTTTAAGAAATAAAGGAAACTGACTTTAAATAAAGCTGTTCTTACATATAAAAAAGAAAAATATGTTTCATGTTATTATTCATAGTGCAACATTAATATTATAATATATATATGACTCATGATTGTGATACATTGTACTTTACTGAATTCAGAAATAGCTAAAGGTAATAGCAATTAAAGTTCATCTTAGCGTTAAATTCACGCACAAATGAAAGAATCATCGGCTACACTTAAAACATACACTAGATCACAGACACAGTTTTTGTATAAATTATTAATGAAAATTACTGTAAGAAAATTGATGATGTGGTCTTGCGCACACTGTAACGACTGAAGATGAAAAGCGTTTTATTTCCGAAATACTTTGCCTTTGATTCGTTGATGAAATACTAACTAGGAATGACTCGAAAGTTGAAAACTTGAATCTGGGGATAATCTATATATATTTTCTGAAATGGTTTGTCGAGCAAGTTCCAAAGCAGATTTCAATTCCTTGCCCGGAAGTGACCTTACCTTTTCAGGGTTGGTAATATATAGAACTTGACCTATTTATATCTTATATATCAAAGTACTCCGCATGACTAGTAGATTAAGAATATAATATGCACTACCCAATTATATCCTATATCAAGGTAATGAACCCAAAAATGAATGTTTCACTGTAAATATTCCATATTAATTAATCTCACTATCACGCCGTAGAGTGATGGTGATACAGTAAGTTACGTGGCTCTCGCACCTTAAAAACAAAGGCCAAGTCATGGCAGCACCATCTTGCCAGGACCGTGATGTGTGAGTTAAATGACTTTCACACATGGCCAAAAATTAAAGGAAAGCTCCGGCAAACAACATTCAGCCGGAGCCTTCTTCCTCTCATTACCTGGGCCTTGTCATGACTAGACGGCTTAAACCCTGAAGGGCGAACAATCGGGTTTATAGCGAGTTTTAAAAGTTGTTGGAATCGAGTAAATGAGTTCAACTTGCCACCATGACTAGTTTTCCCTAATTAGTAATTCAAAATCTATTGAACGTTTTTGTACCGTGCTATCTATCAAACAACTCGTCTAGATGAGCAGTTGACAAATATATGATGAACATACTTATCTGACAAGTATATAGGTGAAATTGTGGAAAATATAGAAATTGAAATACGTGTACCGAATGTGTCCATCTAATCATAACAATGAGTCACATTAGCTGTGATACCAAATGACTTATTGTTGACTAGATATTATGGTTATGCATTTCTCAATTTTATAGGTCCACTAATATAGAATATTTATAGTGAAATAATCATGTTTTTTGGTTTTATTCATTAATATAATATATAATTGAGTAGTGCATATTATATTCTTAATATACTAGTCATGCAGATTACTTTGATATATAGGACATATAGATCAAGTTGTTCCATATATTCCAACCCTGAAGGGGTGGGGCCATTTCTGGGCAAGAAATTAAAACTTTCTTTGGAACATACTCGACAGACCCTTTCAGGAAATATATAGATTATCCCCAGATTTAAAGTTCAACTTTGCAGTCAATCCTGGTAAGATGAATTTTTAATTAATCAAACTACTTTCTTTGTAAATTTTCTGTTAGACATTGTCAGCCAAGTAATCTCTAAATCTACAACACTATATAATTTATTCTACTGTTTTAAACATCATGTACTGTTCGACTAATAACAAAGAAATGAACCTAACGTTAAAACATTTTCTGTAAACTATAGAGATAATGGTTAGAAAAGCAAATGCTTACAAGCCAGTTCAAAAAGTCTATTATTTTCTTCATTTATCATACACATCAGTTTCTTTGTTTGTTTTAACTCTACATTGCAATTGCATTCCTATAGCTTGTATAAGCTTAGCACATCATCGAAAATCGAAATCAGGAATGTAAACACAGGCTTTCATGGCAAATACGTTACATTTTATACTTGTTCATTGTTTCAACAATGCATTTAATTTTTATAATTTCAACGTAAACAATATATTATTCAAGGACTTTTTATTCGTAGTTACTTTCTAGATAACCGGAAAACATATGTTACTGTTTCAACAATGCATTTAATTTTTGTAAATAACATAAACGATATATTATTAAAGCACTTTTTATTCGTAGTTAATTTTAACATAAACGAAAAACGTATATTTTATGCTTGTCCATGGTTTCAACAATGTATTTCATTTTTATAAATTCAACGTAAACAATATATTATTAAAGTACTTTTTATTCATAGTTAATTTCAAGATGAACGAAAAACATATTTTATGCTTGTCCATGGTTACAACAATGCATTTAATTTTTATAATTTCAACACAAACAATATATTATTAAAGCACTTTTTATTTGTAGTTAATTTCTAGATAAACGGAAAACATGTTCCCATAACTTTAATCAATATTTAAAACTCGCTTGACTAGTAGATAGAAGTGATCCTCCCGTAACTGTCTAGTTAAAATTTAAAGAAAACCCAGAAAACTAGAAAATAATTTCGATCCGGTTTTCGTATTTGTTCTTAACCCTTAGTAAATAAATATATCACGTACATTACTTACATCTTGTCCTCTTTACAATTTTAACATGAAATTTAAAATTGATAACTTATTTCCATTGTTTCACAATGCTTAGGACTTAGGTCAGCTGCACAAAGAAGAATCTCAAGCAACCAAAAAGGATCAGGTAAACTTTGGACAAACCTTAATACACATACATTCCATAATTTTTCAAAACATCAGAAACTATATCTTTTTATTTTTATATCATACCTGTATAATAACATACATGTTGCTTTTTTTCTTTCACTGTAAAAAAATGAATTAAATACTTAATTTTACATCCCACTGTTACGCTCTTTAGTCTGAAAATACAGATTATGAATGAAAGTAGGAGATTATTTCAAAAAAATAATGGAGTGAGAGTGTGAGACGAAATGAGAGAATCCCGGGAAAACCTCCTCAAACAATGTTGTCTATCACAAACTGATACGGTGTGGGATCGAACCAGAGAGTTTTCACATCAAAAGTGACAACTCTACCGCTGAACCGGTGCGGCCCCTTTCATTGTAAACATATTGTTTCTTAGACTTATGGACTAGTAGTGTTTAGATAAGTTTTTTTATTGAAAATATGCAAAAAAAGATTGATTACGTTCAAAAGTTTCTATCATATTTAGCGTCTTTCTCTTCCTGTCTTCCAATTAGACAGGGTGTAAATAAAATATCGTTACCAAACTTCGGGAGATGATTCCTGATATCAAAAGAGGAGAAAAAGTTCTCTTGCAATTTGTCGATTTCAGCTTCGGTTTCGAGATACAGGGTTGCAAACCTGGAATCTCAAATCAACTCCTGATAATTGGAACTGAACACAAACATGAGGACAAACTTCGGGAGGTGGTTCCTGAGATCAAAGCTAGAGAAAAAATTATCTTGTAGTTTCTCGAATTCAGATTCGTTTGCGAGATACAGAGTGTCCAATTTGGACTTCAAAAAGCAATTCCGTTCAATGGGAATACATGAAATACTTAACAGGCTATCAGAAGCGAAACATTATTAGAAAAGTTGCTTGTCCGAAAGTAGTGTGTAGCAAGACGCTGAGGATTAGGGGAGAACGAGTAATGCCATCAAGTTGCCAGTGATGCCATTCTGGTATATCGAGTTTGGTTTGCATATTGCACTGTCATATTATTAGGCACCTATGTATTCACTAATAAGTGTATGCAACATATAAAGCAGAGAACAGAGAGTCATTGTCTTTTTTTTTTTTTTTAACAGTACAGTTGTTTATGAAGTCGATTTTGGATTCCAAGTTGGCAACTCTGTATCTCGAAACCGAAGCTGAAATCGAGAAACTGCAAGAGAACTTTCTTTCTTGTTTTGATCCCAGGAATCACCTCCCGAAGTTTGTCCACATGTTTGTGTTCAGTTCCAATTGTCAGGAGTCGATTTTGGATTCCAAGTTGGCAATCCTGTACCTCGAAACCGAAGTTGAAATCGAGAAACGGCAAAGAGGACATTATCTCTTGTTTTGATCTTAGGAATCACCACCCAAAGTTTGCAACGACCTTTTCTTTACACCCTGTATATTATTTCTTATAAAACTTTGGAGAAGTGTATTATTTGAGTCAACAACTAATCTTTTGCTTCTCTCTTTTGTTTTACGAAAATTTCTTTACATATTTACTTTCTTTGTCTGTCGAGGAGACAAAAAAGTCTCAATAACTGCTTGATGGATGATCTTCTATTTTGGATAAGATTTAGAAGATCAAAGGTTAGGGATAAAGTTTATTGGTGAGAAGATGATCTATAAGGGTGACACCAATATATGGTCAGTGAAAAACTTGTCCCTCAAGCATTATAGGGTGAAATGCACAGTTATTGGTCACTTAAGGAAAATTTTGACTTTGGTGTTCAGTGGTGCCCTTATTTCTTGCAATTTAAAACTAATTTTTTTTTAAGTGGACTTATAGGGATATTAGCTTTCGATTTCGGTTATTCTTTTTGTTCTAAGTTATACAGCAATTTTACAGAATCTCTTTTTGTAAAAATATGCGAAAATGTACAGTAATTGGCCACATTTTTTAGTGATTGGCCGGGGTTTGTACTAGTGATTGGCCACTAAACGCAATCAAAAAAAAATTTTTTTTTTTAGTGATATACGATAATTTAAGCTTTATTTATTTATTTCAGAAAACAACAGGCGGATGCCTAATTACAGTTTTCCATCATGATAATATAATTTAAAATACACACATGATAACAAAATAATACGATTGCAAAATACTTTAAAATACATATAACATGATCTACACCTTATTTATTTAGAGTAAAATTCTGTCTATAGCTAAAAATGTCTATCTCTGGATGCTTTTCTGACACCTTATTATACAATAAACACATTTTTCTGACAGGCGATACATCCAATGCATTAGTCCTTTGCGCTGAGAGATGGAATATGCTATTATGGGGTCTGGTTGCTCTATGTGGGACGTGAAGTTTGATTTCTGATAGTAAATATTCTTAATCTACTGTACTATGTATTATTTTATGTAAGAAAGATAAAATGAAGTGAGTCCTCCTGCTTTCAAGTGATTGTAATGAATATTTGCTTCGAAGATCTTCATACTTCTCAAATTTCGGATATATCCCTGTTTCTTTATATGTTAAAAAGCGCACAAATTTATTTTGAATGTTTTCGATTTTACTTGTATATTTCTTACTATCAGAACCCCATATTATCGCTGCATATTCCACCTTAGACCTTACATAGGCAATGTATAATGTTTTGAGGACATCGGTGTTAGAAAAATCACTTCATAATCTCATCACAAAGCCAAGGTTCCTAAAGGCCTCACCAACTACTCTGTTGACATGAATATCAAATGATAGGTTTGACTGCAGAGTGACTCCAAGATCAGTTATATAATCCACTCTTTCAATTGGTGTTTGATTAATAGTATATCTGGTGGCTCAGTGGTAGAGCGTTCACCTCTGGTGCTTGGGGTTTCGGGTTCGATCCCAGCCCCCGCCAAGTGAACTTTGTGGTGGACAAACATCGTGCTCGTGGGTTTTCTCGGGATTCTCCCGTTTCCTCCCACTTTCTTCATTCCACCATTTTCACTCATCTCTCATCATCACCGTCTCCTTTAGCCTAACCGACATAACCGTGGGACGTAAAACTTAAAGATTTCATTTCATTTTCAATATTCGTCTGTATTTGTTGTGTTCCATTCGGGCTCCTTTGCACATCAGCACTATTAGTTACACTCAAATGGTTTTGATTGAAAAATTTCCATATATTGTACAAGATGACAAAATTGTTGTCTTCATTTACATCTTTCTGTTGAAGGCCATTTCTATCATTTTCTTCAAATTTTTGAATTTTATTGTTACCTACAATACTGCAAAATTTCTCAAATGAAAGAACGGGAGTGTTTCTGTTAACTTTGTGCTCACTTTTGTTCCTGAAGTTGTTAGACATTTAGAATAATCAACGGCATTAGGATCCCAAGGATCCCAACCGTTAATGATTACTGCAGGTTTTAAATAAGTTTGTACTGCATTCTGTAACACTTCGGCAAAGTTTACCTTTGTGAGTACACAATTAGGATTTTTCCTGTACCAATCGCTAATAGCTTTCTTCCAACCAGATTTTATTGGTTTAAAAGCTGCTACATCAGCTAGTTGCAAAATACGTGTCGAATTTGGGTAAAGGGCAATAAGTTATATTCCTAGTTCTTTGCAAAGGTGGCTTAACTGATACATCAAGTGAGTTTTGTGTCCATCAACGAAGAGGATGACAGGGAGCTGAACCCCTTCTTTTACAACATAAGGATAAAATATATTTGCTATATATTCATAAAACACTTCAGATTTCATCCAACCGTTTTCACTTCTACCAATTCCCCAACCTTCAGGAGCAGAGTTTATTATTACACTTGGAATTCTTTTATATGGATAAACAATCATCGGCGGACACAACTTACCATTGGCAGCGAAGCAGAACATCACTGTCAGATTTTCTTTGGAAGAGGACGTTTTTACGTCGTAAACGTTTTTATCACCTTTGAATGCAAGGACTTTACCACTCGAAGGGCAGACATGAAAATTAGTTTCAATTCCGTTGAACACTCTCCATGGTTGTGTTAGGATGTCTTGCAGTGCTGATTCCTGTAAATAACTGTATACAACCAACTGTATACAACAACCTGAAACCAACTGCGAATGCCTTTCTCACTTATACAAGCACTGGCGTACGTTACATCTTCTGCAGTGCGCTGAGTCAGTTCCGGATGTCTCTTTAGAAAAGCCTGCAATATTGTAAAAAGGAAAAAAAAATAGTCTCTCTAATAAACTAGAAATAAAGTTTAGAAATATAGGCCCTATCTTTAAATTTTAGGTTTCCGATATAAATTTCTACACTGACAACAAGAACATAAGAAATCACGTTTAATAATGCTATGAATGTCACCAATACTATTATTGCCATCTCTTAGTGGTCGACTAATGTTTGATTCCATGCAGTTTGAATTAAGTTTTTGTAAGTGAATACATAGATTAGTAGACCTAAGTAGAAACATAAGTATTAATGCAGATATCAATTGAGCTTACCGAACAATAGTCTCTTCTTTCTCTTTAGATAAAATAGGGGAAGGACCAAACGTGTTCTTGCAATCGGGGTTCTTTACCTTATATTGTAACGTAGCTCTTGGAATTCCATATTTCTTTGCTATGGATCTCTGAGATGCTTTTGTTTCATGTAACTCACTGAGAGCCTTCTCTATAATATCCTTATCGTAAGGCATTTTAGCAACTTTTGGCATTATTGCGATTACGACTGCAAAGCCTGAAACAGAAAATCGAGAAATCAGAACTGTACATAATGATTGGCCACCCGATATATTTAGTTATTGG
Source organism: Thermobia domestica (assembly GCF_964235325.1). Lineage (NCBI taxonomy): Eukaryota > Metazoa > Arthropoda > Insecta > Zygentoma > Lepismatidae > Thermobia > Thermobia domestica. The sequence goes on along the minus strand of NC_137461.1, from coordinate 8,224,636 downwards.
CCAGCATGCCAACAACTGGTAAATACATTCAGATTAACGTGAGAAAAAGATATGTTTCATAAAGTGCATAATAAAGGCTAAGAATACATAGTAATTGGCATACGTGGCCAATGACTGTAAATGAAGAGTAATCAGGTTATAGTTATTAGCCACCGCCAGAAAATGAAGAAAATAAAAAAATAGATATAATAAATTCTGTTATATAGTGCTTCAAAGCTTAAGAAATCCATTATCATCAATTACCACAAGCAAAACAACTTTAAATCCTGAAAGCGAGTGATTTATTGTTAAAAGAATCCTTAAGCATTTCATAAGACTTACCTAGAATTTCAGACTGATCCGCACATGTCTTCACTTCCGAAACTCTAGCATTACAAAGGCACAATCTTGCGGAAGAATGACGATTTACAAACAAAGAAAAGACAATCGCCGTCCGCTTCAGCAGCATAATTACGAGAAATTTCGAAGCACGTCCTTATTATTGTACTTTTAATCGCAATGTGGCCAATTACTATTTGATGGCCAATGACTGTATGCTTTACCCTATTACCCCTTTGTAGTTTACTTCGACTGTATCTAAACGTTAGACTGGTTGCATAACACTCAAACCAAACTCCTTTACGTTATGTACACTGAACACTACCAATTGTTTCAAAACAATAGTTCTACAACAGGAAAACTAACGAAAAAAACATTGTTTATTATGTACATCTACTGCATGTTATCTATTTCAATCCTTACATTACAAAAAGCTGTGATATTTAGAAATAATTTCATTATTTGTTTTATTTTTATTATCTATGAAACAGGGTTTAGAATGAGCCGTCCGAAATCTGGTACAAGATCAATGAAATCTCCAGAGGTAGCCGCAACCACTACAAAGAAACCTTCATCTAATGGTGAGTAGGACTATGACCTCTTTTCTTACGAGTAATTCTATTTTTCAGACATTGTACTAACACACTCAGGAATTCTAACAATATTTCATTTCATTATTGTTTAGACAAATGTATTTAATTACCTTATATAATAGAGTATTACACTTAGTTAATGCTGTTCTTAGCATATTAAATATGTAATTAAATTAAATTTTATTACAGTATTACTATTTGTCATTTCATTTCATTTTCTTCAATGAGAACATATAGTGATGAGAGTTGCGTTTGTATTATGTTTTAGTTTTTACTTAACCATAATTTTCTGCCTTTGATATACATTCTGTAACTCAATTCTTCTTCATAGGATATTGAAATTATTTCCGAATAATTGATCACTAAATGGATTTATTTTACACTATTTATTACATCCACTTTTATATTACATCAAATTTTATAAATAAGTAAACTCTAAATTTCTATCTATTCTCAGTAGAATAGTATAAACTCGCATCTGTATACTATTTATTACATCGAATCTTATAAATAAGTGAACTCTAAATTTCTATCTATTCTCAGTAGAATATTACAAACTCGCATCTGTATACTATTTATTACATCGAATTGTATAAATAAGTGAACTCTAAATTTCTATCTATTCTCAGTAGAATAGTACAAACTCGCATCTGTATACTATTTGTTACATCGAATTGTATAAATAAGTAAACTCTAAATTTCTATCTATTCTCAGTAGAATAGTACAAACTCACATCTGTATACTATTTATTACATCGAATTGTATAAATAAGTAAACTCTAAATTTCTATCTATTCTCAGTAGAACAGTACAAACTCGCATCTGTATACTATTTATTACATCGAATTGTATAAATAAGTAAACTCTAAATTTCTATCTATTCTCAGTAGAATAGTACAAACTCGCATCTGTATACTATTTATTACAACGAATTGTATAAATAAGTGAACTCTAAATTTTTATCTATTCTCAGTATAATAGTACAAACTCGCATCTGTATACTATTTATTACAACGAATTGTATAAATAAGTGAAATCTAAATTTCTATCTATTCTCAGTATAATAGTACAAACTCGCATCTGTATACTATTTATTACATCGAATTGTATAAATAAGTAAACTCTAAATTTCTATCTATTCTCAGTAGAATAGTACAAACTCGAATCTGTATACTGTTTATTACATCGAATTGTATAAATAAGTGAAATCTAAATTTATATCTATTCTCAGTAGAATAGTACAAACTCGCATCTGTATACTATTTATTACATCGAATTGTATAAATAAGTGAACTCTAAATTTCTATCTATTCTCAGTAGAATAGTACAAACTCGCATCTGTATACTATTTATTACATCGAATTGTATAAATAAGTGAACTCTAAATTTTTATCTATTCTCAGCAGAATAGTGCAAACTCGCATCTGTATACTATTTATTACATCGAATTGTATAAATAAGTGAACTCTAAATTTCTATCTATTCTCAGTAGAATAGTACAAACTCGCATCTGTATACTATTTATTACATCGAATTGTATAAATAAGTAAACTCTAAATTTCTATCTATTCTCAGTAGAATAGTACAAACTCGCATCTGTATACTATTTATTACATCGAATTGTATAAATAAGTAAACTCTAAATTTCTATCTATTCTCAGTAGAATAGTACAAACTCGCATCTGTATACTATTTATTACATCGAATTGTATAAATAAGTGAACTCTAAATTTCTATCTATTCTCAGTAGAATAGTACAAACTCGCATCTGTATACTATTTATTACATCGAATTGTATAAATAAGTAAACTCTAAATTTCTATCTATTCTCAGTAGAATAGTACAAACTCGCATCTGTATACTATTTATTACATCGAATTGTATAAATAAGTGAACTCTAAATTTCTATCTATTCTCAGTAGAATAGTACAAACTCGCATCTGTATACTATTTATTACATCGAATTGTATAAATAAGTAAATTCTAAATTTCTATCTATTCTCAGTAGAATAGTACAAACTCGCATCTGTATACTACTTATTACATCGGATTGTATAAATAAGTAAACTCCAAATTTCTATCTATTCTCAGTAGAATAGTACAAACTCGCATCTGTATACTATTTATTACATCGAATTGTATAAATAAGTAAACTCTAAATTTCTATCTATTCTCAGTAGAATAGTACAAACTCGCATCTGTAATTAAAATTCCTGATTCTGTTTATCTAAGGAACATTTTTGTTCTTAATATAAACTTTCTTACACAGGATGTTACAAATATATGTCACAATATTTTGGGAACTGATTCATCACATCAAAATAAATAAATAATAAAAAAAAACATATGAACCTGTGCTCAAAACAGGATAGTTTCGGAGTTATAGGGTGCCGAAAACAAGTGAAACAAGTGAACTTTAAAAAGTTCATAGCTCCATTATTATAGGACCTATCGTAGTCGGGTCAAGACATCACTGAGGACCTGGTATGTGGACTAGAATGCTTCAGCACTGGTACAAAAATTTCAAATTTTTAGAGGTAGGTAGAGAGTAATCAAATACTCCCAACCAGCCTCTCTAGAAATGATTGTGCAAGTACCGAAGCTTCTGAAAGATGGATATTTGGATAGTTAACATACTAGTTCCTCAGTGATGTCTTGACCTCACTACGATCGATCCTATAGTAGTGTAACTATGAATATTTAAATTTTATTTTTTCACTTTTCTGCATCCTGTAACTACAAAACTATGCACTTCAGATTACAGGTCACAGGTTCATTTTTTTTGATGTGAGGAAACTATTCCCATAATATTGTGACCAATTTCTGTAACACTATGTATATATATATATATATATATATATATATATAAATGAATAATTCAAATATGCTTTTCCTTTGACTTATTCTTCAGGTAAAACTACTTTAGTGGAGCCAAAATCAAACGGGCCAAGGAGAGGTAATAATATTGTATTTCGCTAACTTCAATTATTTTACATTTTTAATGCATAATAACTTGCAGGTATTTACTCACAGAGTGTTATAAAACAAATGCCTATTTCTCCATGATATATACCAAACAAGCTGTTCCCTTTCCTAACTATTTCTTGAACTGTCAAGTTTTTATAATTGTTAATTGTAAGAAAACCTGCATGGCTCTGCGTACTGTAGTCACTAACACTCTCGCCTTTACTTCGAACGGTCCCTGGTTTGATTTCGGGTGGGAACACTCAATCGGAAAGTTGTAACAACTTTTTAAGGCCAGCAATCCTGAGTGAGTTTTTTCTGGGTTTTTCTCATTCACATCATGCAAATGCCGGGATAATGCTATGGTTGCCAACTATAAAAAATAAAATTACCGGCACCCCCTCGAAATTCTCTATGACATAGGCCTAATTGTGAAGTATCTCCGTTCGGATTTAGCCATTGGAAGGAAATCTATCGTGGGTAAAAGTGCATTAACACTTGTATTCTGCATATCTTAAGTACATTCTGTAATAAGCTTAATAGATACATTGTGCTAAAAATGAGAAACTGAAGTCGGTATTGATCATTTTATTATATTTACCAATAACTGCCACTTCTTTAAGATTATCGAAGCATACGAACAAAAGTATATTAATCCTTACGTGAAAATTTGAATTTACAAAATGAAATTTACATTTTAAAGTTATACTTCAACTACAGGAAATTACTTTAAGAAGTCCTAAGGAAGGAAGTTGGAAGTTTAAGCAAAATTATCATATACAGCAGCTAGAGTTGTGAAACTAAACAATGCAACATTGTACTAACGAAATGCCTAAAAGTTATTTACCAACAATCGATGGACTATTTAAATTTATTGCTATATTTATGCAGCACAATTATGACAAATTGTTTTCTTTTTCTTCAATGAGGCATTCTTTATTATTTCGTTTATATTTTTAAGTGTTTTCAGAAAGATATTTAATTTCATTTAACACATTTGAAACATTTTTTTTGAATATTGAAAATTCATTGCCACAGAAACAAATAGTTGTCATAGACATAATTATGGACAGAAGATACATTACACTAATTCTTTAGTGTATACTTCCGTCTGTATTGTTGAAAACAAGGTTTCACAAATAAAATCTAATTGTTATCAAATTTCTTATGTTAAACAAATGAAAAAATTGCCATAGATTAAAAGAAAATATATCGCTTAATATATAATACAACGGAAATTTGCATTTGTAAAGGCAGTGCTGAAGAATTTCGATGTTTGATATTTTGTTCTGGATTACAGATTTCAAAATACCGATCCTAAAGAGGCTGGCAAGAAGTTTGAACCAACACTGGCCTTAATCAACGTAATAGTAATATTTCTGATCAGGATGGTGAGATACCGTTCAGTTGTCAACCCTAGGTAATACCTAAGACATAGGCCTATGTCCTACCCCGCTTCCTTCCTTCCCAATTTCCTTCTTCTTTCTCCCTTCTCCGGATAGTGTAATCGCCAAGTGATATCATTCTTCATATTTGACTGACTTAAGGCCATAGGTGCTGGCAATTCACATAAATATGTATAAATAAATAAAACCTGCAATTTTGCTAGAGAAATAAAGCCCATTTGGAAGCTTATTCCACACAGTCATCCTCCTCCTTCTTCAGTGCTTTACAATGACTGATATTTGGTAAGTGGCGCCTTTATGTGAGAGGAAGGATGCTAAAAATGTTCTTTGAACAGTAACGTCATTTCAAGTTTTACTAGGCTAGGGCAGGGTTGAATCCAGGGGTAGCTCGGCGGGAATCCCCCCCGAAGAAAATTCATTCCCCCCGAAGAAACGCAAAAAAATTCAGTCACAAAATGTAGAAATTACTTCACCCAATTATTGGCTTTCTTTCCGTGCACGTGCAGACGAAATCCGATCTCTCAATATACATATAAATGACGCAGACACATTCTATATAAATATTAAACATGTAACATCTAAGATAGAATACCAAATAGTCAATAAAACTTGTATTTCTTAACGCTATGACCGAGTTTGGCAGAACATGAAATTGTCAACTGTTGAAGAAAGGTTTGTATTTTAGTAGGTACTATACGCTCGCCCTATATTATATATAAGTAGGTAGCACTAGCACAGATTGAGATAGGAAAGTAAAGATAGGGAAGATCTATCGATCATTCCATATGATCTCTGATGTCAGCAGACTTCAGTTCTTGAAAATGTACAGTTCTTGCATTATTTGAAATAGAGCGCCTAAATCCCATTTCTCGCATCGGAAGTAACAGACGTAAATGTGTTTTACGATTGTTAAAGTAAACACACCTTTCTTTAACTAAAAATAATTCAATTAAAGGGTGAGATTCAGAGGATGTCATTTAGAGGGATCAGAGAGGAACAGTTATCCCTCCTGGGTAAGAGATTTATATAGAATTTATGAATATGACAGTAGTAGATAAGTGAAAGATTGCCATTGAAGGTGATGAAGATCCTTCTCAGTGCCGTGCCATGGGGGAGGGGCAAGCGGGGCGACGGCCCCGGGCGCCGAATTAAGGGGCGCAAAATTCGGGAGGGAAAAAGAAAAGAAAAGAAGGAAAGAAAAACAGAGGAATGAAACACATGTGCACATGTATAAAGTGAAAGGAAAAAAGTAATGAAAAGTGCTCAAAGTCAAGCAGGGTTTACTTTTTAAAATTTTCTCACTTTCGCGGTTGGTCTGTCTACTTCACTCATATATACGGGGGTGCTGTCGTATACTCTCACGCCAAGCGGTGATTTTCCACGACACGGCACTAATCCTACTGAAGATTTCATAAACTAAACTATTGATGTGTATGCAGTGAAAAAACCAAGGCTAATATGCTTGATTTAGAATCAGAAGTGTGAGAAAGAATGATAACTTTTTGTTAAGATATTCCTATATATGTTTGTTTTAGGACAAAAAATATTTGAGTTAATTTAAATCTTCTTAAAAAGTACTACATTAGTAACAAACAGTAACTACTGAATATAGGAAATAATAACAAAAATAGTTACTGTAAATACCAGTTAAAGTTTGGTCTAAAATATTTTTGCCAGCCTTTATTTAATGTTTTAGATAAAATTAAACGATTGTTTTTTTTAATTATAATCTCACATTGAATATTTATCAGCAATTAGTCTCAATATTAGGTAAGATGTGAATGGAATTGTTAAATATGTTGCTTTCTTGCAAAAATACAGAAAAACAATCACCCCCTCGAGGAGTTGACATTTCCCCCGGGTGGAAATGTCTTAATTCAATACTTGGCTAGGGCTTGAGGGAGAACCAAGTTGTCCACAAGCATAAGAGTTTCACGTTTTTTTTTTTTTTGTTAGTATATTAGTATTTAGTTTATTAAAAACACGTGTTCCTAAAACTCAGGGGAAGAAGAGGCAATTGCCCTCATGCCTTTCCCTGATACCTGTCTGTAAAGTATGGTCAAGGAGACAAAAATTTAAGTTTTGAGTATGCCTCAAAATATGGGAAGGAAAGTGTCTTTAAGCTCTTCCTGCAGTAAGTTCGATATTGTGGTTTAATTGCGTATTGAGTTATGCTTGTTTCTGCAATGATAACAGGTTTCCTTCGATAAAAATGAAAAGCTTCACTTTTGTGTATACGTAACCAGATGAGAACAAAACAGTTTCGAGTTCGAAAACCCTAGAATTTCATCTTGCACATCCAGCGTTGAAAATATGTACATTTTCCTATAAATCGATATTTTTTTCCTCATAATTCGCAAATTATACTTTTGGTATGATTTGCAGATTTCATGTAACGTGACCGAGTGCATCATTCGTATATGTTAACTTTGAGAGTTGATAATGGACTATGAGGTTGTAGTAAAAAACTTGGAACTGAGAAAAACAACTATATTTTGTTTTCAGTTTTTTTCCCCTGAATAGACAGCTGACACTTCCTAGCACTACAATGCACGAAGAGTTATGGTATGCACGTTCGATCAAGGCCAGTGAACCGACTCTTATTGCTATTATTTCCTGCTCTCTAGAGCGGATTTCTCTCCCTCTTAATACAAGTGGTTCCTAACCGTCTCACGATGCGGTATCAACTTTTAAAAATATGTACTTTAAGAGGACATCAAGACCGAGATCACCATTAACACTATAACTAAAATGAAGAATATAACAAATATTTAAAATTAGCAAAAGAAATCTCCTTTCCTACGGTTTTTATTATCTTCGTACGTTTTTTACAATCTTAAAATCGTGGAAAGTTTACTTCTTAACTAATATTACAACATGATTTCAGTTATGAACAATAAATTAAATTAAATATGTTAACTTTAATTTTGCAGAAGGGTAAGTTTTTCAATAAACTGGTTGGAAATTAGCTATTCAATAAACAGACACAAATGCGTCTTTAAATGTTCCGATGAATAAGTAAAGTCAGTGGTCTATTCAGCCGGTTCTTACCAGTTCGCTAGAATCGGTTGTTAAAATATTCTGAGTTCGCAGGACCCTGTGTTATACCCAGACATAACAGTAAATTTTACCCAGTTATATCAAAGAACAGTAGATTTTAGTTTAACCATCTTTGTTTTTAGTAGAAATTCTTACAGCTACAGGGTTAAATATATGATCTTTCAGAAAAAGGTGCGTTTATTTCTTAATATCAAACGCTCAGATATCAAGAATGAGATCTGGGGACATATGAATGTAGTAGTGAGGGTTATTTGAAATGCATCGTACATACCATTATCAAAAATATGTCGATGTATTGCTAGACTATTAAGGTCTTTCCAATATCATTTGACAACCATCAATCTCGGATAATTCGTTTCCAAGATATTCGCTGTGCTACCTAATTTCGTGACACAACCTTGTGTAAGGATGCTGTGTAGGTTCTACTTGTCATTTGTGGTATCCAGTAAAAATTTTGCTTTAGTCTACATTGTACGTTTTTTCCTAAGAGAGTTGTATGTATCCATCTACTCTCTTTCTTTCCTTCTTTCTTTCTTACATATATATACGACATGTAGGTGTATACACAGAACCGTTTGTTAAAAATTTAGAATAACATCACTGGGTAAAGAAAGTCTTGCTTGTACGTATATAAAGCCATATATAGATAGATCAAAGTTAACTTTTCAATAAATAAGAACAGATAAATCTTTGTATCAGTACAAATTTTAGTGATATTTCCAATGAAGAGGGTTGTAAATAAATAGTTCTAAGACTAAGAACATTTTTAATGTCTGCTTCCAGGTTGCATTTATTTTCCGTCATAATTTAGCATTTTTCATATTTACCCCCCCCCCCCAAAAAAACACCAAATAACTTGATATAAAAAATCACGAAATAATTATTGTTCACCTCCTGTCGTGTTTTTGTTAATTAGAACACAGTGATAAACAAAACTTTTGATTTAAAACTTTCAGGATTCTTTATATATACATTAATTTACAACTGGAAAGATTTCTCTTTATACCTGAGTATATTGTGTTTTTATTTATTATTTGTTCCTTACTTTGAACAAGTATAATAGCATAAGTGCTTAATTTTGTAAATGGAATACTTTAATGTATTTTTCTTCTTTACGGCAAAGCTAACTAATGATCCTACTTCTGCAATGAAATTCAAAAGGTAAAAGGTGAGACTGGGCCAGAAAACTAATTCTAATCCTTAGCCTCAAGTGCAGGAACACTAGGAAATATGTTGGTAATTTAGTCTTCTGATTGCCCGTGCACTTTCATTCTTAGAGTCGAAGCTCAGTCGTTACAAACAAATAAATTTATAAAGTATTATATATATATATATATATATATATATATATATATATATATATATACATATATAAAAATAAATTACATGTAAGTTTTGATGTTTAGTTTAGCCAATGACTGTACGACAATTCCTGTTGGGCTTCGGAAATTTAGTGTCTATATATTAATAAGAACTTAATGATAGTTAAATTAGTTATGATATGAAAGACAGAGAATAAACCGAATTTTCTTCGGTCATATTCTCCATAGCTCACTTAATGAAAGTTAAATATTAAAAATGTGAGACTGGGAAGAGAATCAAACCAGGGTCTTTGACAAACTTTACAAGCGCTCTAATTTTTATGCCACCTAGTACTTCATTATTCAATGTCATAGATAAGGCCCGTATTTATACGTAGTTTAAAAAAAAACTGAAATATGAGTTTAAAAGTCAGAAAATATGGTCTATAAAAGCATAATATGCAGTTAAGAAACAGATGTTAGGTTCACTCGTTCACAATGTTTATTTCATGTATGATAGATTTCCACAGCACAAACTACTACGAGTTTTTCTAGAGTTCCTAGTCTGAAACTTCGTCCGGTGTCCATTAAAACTAGGTATGCATGAATTATTCATATAATGTTTTAGTGCCTCAATTGTTTTTGTGAACGAACACCACATGCAAATAGTTGAATTTGGCATAGCAGCGAAAAGCGTAATGCTTTTGAAAATTGCTTCGCCCTATCTCTAATGTTGAAATTTACATTATCCATTGTTTACAATGAGAATTCGCGTGCCAAACTCTTTTGCAATGTTAAGTCTACGAGCATCGCGTTTTTCGGTGATTATTCCTCAATAGTGTGTCCAATCGGGACATGAGATTCTTATGACACTCAGAGTACGATCTCCAATCACCATGTCAAATTTGGTATAAAGAATGATTTAGGCATCTCGAAGGACTACTCGGATAAACGGACGCCTAAGTTGAGTAAAGAGGAGCCTCGATCCAATAAGTTTGTAGGCCGAAAGCGGCCTTTCAACATAAGCTGACATGATTGGACAATATTTGTACAGAAAGTTTGAAGTATTCATCTGTCAAAGATTAATTTATCTCACACTTGTACAGACTGATTTACTCGATTTTTTGTAATCTTTAATTTCAGATATACACCTTATCGAAATTCTCTTTAACATTTCTTTCCAGTTTCGCCTGGGACGGAACTTAAAAGAGTTATTTTCTTTAGATGTTCGAGTGGATCGTAGACATGGGCGCCCGAAGGGAAGGGAAGGGTGGGGCCCGGTCCCCTCTCTGGCTCACGAAAATTTATATGTAAAATAGCAAACCACATATATTAAATACCAGACGTAATATAGCAACCATGGAGATGAGCCCCCCTAGAAATTTTTTTCGGGCACCCATGATTGTTGAGATATGGTCCTTTAATTTTCACACACTTAATTGTTTCAACAATTCTTCAAGAATGTACCGTGAACAGGGTTTCTTTGTTCGAAAGGCATACTAGAAAAGAGTATCCCTTTATTCAGAAGGTCTGTAAAGGGATACCAAACATTCATGTACAACTATAGACTCAAAACTTTAATTACATAAAAAGATTCGAAACTTCAAATATATGCAGAAATGTGCAAGTATCCTTAGAATATGTAATAACGTTGTAAATATGAATTTACATATCGCACCCTTGCTACAAAGTGCCACAACTCAAAAATTGTCCATTTTATGTTATGTATATATTGGGATGCGTGAGCCTGCCCTCTATCCGGCAATACTAGAAGCTGCGTGATAGTGCTAGTTTCACTAGTGAATAGCATTAATGTGAATGTATTAAATCACTTTTAAATGCGATTTACTCAAAACTAACTTTTTTTGAATTATGGCACTTTTGTAGTAAGGGTGTAATATGTGCTTACGAACTTTTGAAACAACTGGGCTTTACTCACAGGCATTTTCTTATAGATACATTGATATGAATTTCCAAGCACAACAGCGGTTGTGGTGCAGTTTATTTAACTTGAAACTCACGAGTGAAAGTGAGTATCTGGATAACGAATAAATTAGATAATTTAAGGATTAGGTAGTAGGCACGGTAAGCTACAGGACCATATTCGATTCTCAGTCCAGTCTCACACATTTTCACTTTTCAAGTTTCAATAAAGACGCAAGTAGAAGGAGTAACTTCTAATCTATATCTTATGTATACATTTTTCATTAACTTTAAAGTACAAAATCATTTATTAAATCACCACATTATTGTTCATAGGCTCGAAAATACCAGCAAGAACGCTGCAAGGTAGAAGACGTAAGTAAATTCTAATTACAAGCAAACATTAAACAATTGAACATATATTTATTTGTATGTATTTATGTCCATATACATGTAGAGAACAACTGCATGTTTTAATATCGTATATTGTAAAAAGAAAGTGATTTGCTCAACAGCATTTATTAAAAGATAATTACAGTAGATAGTATTAATACATCACAGAAACAAAATGTTTGTTTTCAGCTTTATTTTACATTGTAATGTTACTTTCTATAGCCAGGGCCGGCTCTACTATATATTCAACACATGCAGTAGCGTACCCAGGAATTTATTTCGGGGGGGGTCCAAACTAAATATGAAGCTATTTTATATTAAAATTGCTAAAATTGCCCCTAAAATTAGGCTAAATTTTTAAAAAGTCGAAATTTCGGGGGGGGGGTCCGGACCCCCGTGTCCCCCCCCCTCCGTACGTCCCTGAACACATGCATTTGCACGGAGCGACAAGATTTTAGGGTTGGCAAAATTTGTCATAACTATATTATTTAAAATAAATATTTCTTGTTGGAAACAGACTTCATCATGATGGTAGTTAAATTTACTAAGCTAGCCTTCTATTTCAACACTACATTCTTAAATCATGTTTAGGTCGCATTAGTTTAAGGTCACATGGACAGTACTAAAGCAAACGGCCAAACAAATCCCAGCAGAAATTGCTTGATTGTTGTCAAATACAAGAACACAATTCTCGAACAGTAGCGAACATCTGTTCCATTTAGTTAATTATCGCAGTTTTGATATGGAAAGTAGCCTTGTCTTTGTCGTAAACAAGTTTCTTATAGTTGAAAGTGGAAACAAGTCCTTTTTTTTTATTTTTTAACAGATGTACGTAGAAGGAAAATTCAAAAATAAAGATAAAAGAGCTAGTTGCACTGGAATTGATAACTGGTATATTGATATTGAAGCTATAAAATTATTACTCTTCCCTGCAGATGTGTTTGCTTTATCTTTCACTGACATAATAGATTATTATTTAAAGAAAGGAACAAACACAATGAGATTGTCTTTGTAGTGTTCAGGCCTTTCTGAGTACGGATGCCCTTTCCCTCGCCTTCGCTGTTCATGGAGGAGTAGCATACGTAAAATCGTGGCTTTTAAGATTCTTTCTTTCTGGAAAAAGGAGACAGCAAATGATGCCATTTCACTGGGCGGCAAATTTCGCAGGACCGGCCCTGTCTGTAGTACCTACTAATCAACAAAATTATTAAAACTAGTTTTGATAATAAACCTCTTTTGTGTGTGTGTTATTTCTCCTCCGGAAGAAGAATAGCATTAATGACTTTTATTTCAAAATCTTTCTAATGTATTTTATTAAGAACAGCACATTTTGAGTAAAGTAAACTTAATTATGTTAATAACTCTGATTATGCACGAAAAGTCATTTTAGAATTGAACAACAGTAAGCAAAATTAAACACTTGAGTGATATTATTATTAACACTGTAAAATTTTATTTAATAAATTTCCTAAAACAACTAAAATGTTCAACGTTTGTATTTCATGAATATTACAATGACATCAAAATATTGAGGAAACATACTGATGATTAAAATAACACTGTATTGCATTTATGAATTATTATAATTTATTTTAACAATATTAGTCTTAAGTGAGTTTTTTTTTAAATGTTTTGTTTCTTAATGACAGAAATGTGGAGGAATGGGTGAAACACCATGAATGAAGATTTATGGAGTGTTCATGCAAGGTATATCTATGTATTTTATTGATATCTTAAAATTAAACGACAAACAACTCGGCCTAACCGTTACGCTAATCCCAATAATAAACAGTCACGCTAATAGATTTCGCTACTTGCTCTATCACTTGCATGCTTACCGCTATTAGATTTCGCTACTTGCGCTATCACTTGCATGCCTTACGCTAATAGATTTCGCTACTTGCTCTATCACTTGCCTGCCTGATGCAAATAGATTTCGCTACTTGCTCGAACATCAGAAGTTTGTATACCATAATGTTTTACATACACACTAAACTTATTAAATCCTACGACCATGCCAATTTTGGTCAAGTTCAAGTTAGATGAATTCATCAATCGTGCTTTAGAGAAATTTGTTGATTTCACTAAGTCCAAACCCACTTTTAAAGGGCAATAATTCGGGAACCAAGGTATGAACATGATAATGTTTTATGCAAAGCTCACATATGTACTTAGCTCGTAAAGATCTACCATCATACAAAGTTTGGATAAGATTAGATGCGATTAATTGATCCCGTTTTAGTGATATTTGTTGATTTTATTGAGTCCAAATCCAAATTTGATGGTCAATAACTTGGAAACCAAAGGTCTGGACAACATAATGTGTCACATGCATGCGAAACTACTGGAGATCTATCACCGTGCTAAGAGTGGTCAAGATTGAATGAGTTTCCCTGATATTGAGCGATGCATAACATCCTTCCCAAACCTAACTTTGATAGTCAATAACTTGAAAACCAAAGGTTGAACACCGTAATACAGGCTGTTTCAAAATGAATTTCGGGATTTTAAGGTTTTATAGTATTTATTATAATTAACTTAAGATTATGAATAATACATCAAATGGAAGAGCAACTCAAGCAGTTCTGTACGCACGCATGTGCATGCACTGATTCTTCTGTCTACTATTAGAAAGCGCTAGTAACAAGGGTGACGACTAGTTGCTGCATGACGATAAAGATTTTTTGGATCGTGTTGTCTTCAGTGATGAATCGACATTTCACCTATGTGGCGATGTGAACACTCATAATGTTCGCATCTGGCCCCACGAGATGGTACAGTTACAATGAGACTTCCCTAAGTTGAATGTGTTTTGTGCGATATCCCGGCGTAAAGTTTATGGACCTTGTTTCGTATGGCCTCCACGTTCACCAGATCTAACGCTATGCGATTTTTACCTTTGAAGATTCATAAAGGATCATGTGTATGTGCTTCTGCTACCAGCTGACCTACACGACTTAGGAAAGAGTATTGAAGTTGGTGGAACAATTACTCCAAATGCAAGATCTGGGAAGAACTTACCTATGAACTCGATGTGTGCCATGTGGCGAATGGTGCTCACATTGAACACTTGTAGCAAAAACTATTTGAGTTGCTGTATTATTTATAATTGTACGTTAAATGTAATAAATACTACAGTCTTAAAACCCCGATATTCATTTTGAAACATCTTGTATTTTACATGTGCACTAATCCCGTCAATTACTACCGCCACACCAATTACTTGGTCAATATCAGGAAGTTTTCTCAATCACCTATAATATATACTACCCTTGTAATTAAGCTTTTACAGAATAATCAAATAATTATGATCTTCATTTAACAGAGTAACAACCATATTTTTTTATGTTCAATGTTCAAAATTTGTTCATCCTATTACCTCTGATATTGCATTAATTTTTATTTATGTATTTATTATTTTATAGCAAGTTCAAGAAGTTTGGGCCATGGCACTGCAGTAAAATCTCCATCACAGAAAGGAAGAAAGAGAACATCTAATTAATAAGAATTTGTTTATATTTGAAAAACCAATTTTGTATAAAGAATTGTAAATAGTTATCATTTAAATAAAATGTATTTCAAAACAAATTGATTTGTGTATTGTTTTCATAATGAATTTATCAAATGATGAACGGCCGTACAAACTTAACGCGGTTCGTCTTTTGACAGATGATGATAAATAACCACAATTAAATTATTTTCCTTTTACGGATGAAAAATAATGGGCTTCTTTCACAACTTTTACCTATCTAGTTTAATCTTTGAAGTTTACCACTATTTGCTACTCATTTTTCTACTAAAGTGTTTTGATATTTTGGTTTTTAAAAAGAAAATTACGTTGGGTTGACTGAAATGAATTGAAAATGAAATGAAATATTTGAGGCTAAAGGAGACGGTGATGATGAGGAATGAATGAAATAGTGGAACGAAGAAAGTGGGAGAAAACGGAAGAACCTCGAAGAAATCCACGCACACGGTGTTTGCCCACTACAAAGTTTACTTGGCGGGAGCTTGGGTCGAATTCGGAACTCAAAGCACCACAGGTTAATGCTCTAGCACAAAGCCACCGCGGCCCTGGATTAACTGAATTACTCCGCTGGTAAAAGGAGAATTAATTTCAACACATGCCATGGGAATATGTTTGTTTAAAAGCGTGTTATCCCATTTGAGATAGTAAATGCACAGGTACGTGACTTGAAATTTTGGAATATTGCTTTAGATCTTTATAAGCAAAATGATTTAACGTCCCAACTAAATGCACTTTATGCTAAAGAATAGAGATGTGTAATGAAAGTCTATGATTATGATAGAATCGGTGGAAGGAAAATGAGGGAAAGTATTAGGGTAACGTGAGAAAACTCATTGACACGATGTTGTCTACAACAAACTAACACATATATTAGAATCGATTCAGGCAAAACTCTCTCAAGAAGTAAATGTTCTACCAATGAGCCACTACACATCAATTTTTAAATGCTTATATTTCATTGGTATCAGGAAGAATAAAGTCTACTATTAAAGTAAGATCCAAAGTAATGGTGATTATTTATTTTATTTGTTTAGAACATAATTCCAGATACAGCTGAACGCTACTTTACACTGGAAATATCTAACAAATCTAAGAGATAACATAATATAATAAAAATAATAACAAAATAACATCTACGTAATAATAAGAAAGGTTAACAATAGCCGAGTAAAGTTTATAAACTAAAATGACGTCGTAGTGCAGAGTTATATGCAGCTTCAGAATTAAATAAATCTACAAGTGTGTGTGACAATCTAGGTGAAATTCTAGGTCGTACTATATGCAAAAATTGTGTATTATGTGTTTGTCTCAATGGAATTCGGAAATACAATTCTGAAAGTAGCGTTTTAGACCAGAGTTGACCGAGTGTGAGTGTATACCGATATTATCTGGGGCTAAGAGGTAAACTATGCCAAGTCACTTTTTTGCCGAAATTGAGTTATCATATTTTTCTTTGCCTACATTAGTACGAGGGACATTAGGAGTTTTTGAGATGTGGACATCTGGAACGCAGGAAGTGAATAATTTTTCCGCTAATAAACAATCGACGCAATTCAACAAAATATTGTCTTGGAGACACTTTTTCGCTTCTCCTGTGAAGTTAATATTTTATGACTTCTGCTTCTTTACTTCTCAGCCCCAGATTTGAGGTTATTGATTTTATGATGAATGTCAGGTGGTTGAATACTCGTATTTAATGTTTGTGACAGTTCGTGTTTTTTCATTGCACGTGTGCAAGGTACTCTAAAACGTACTATTCCAAGAAAGAAGTTGAGAACTGAGTTTAGCCGATATATATTATTATTATTATTATTATTATTATTATTATTATTATTATTATTATTATTATTATTATTATTATTATTATTATTATTATTATTATTATTATTATTTGAGGCACTGTAGTTTTGAACATAGGAGCAAAAGTGTTAACTACAAGGTATGGAGGCAGCTTCAATTAGAAAATTTGTTTTTGAAATTTACATTATCTCCTGTTTCTAAACCATCAGAATAGAGTTATTTTTACTTTATTTCATAAACATTTACACATAAACATAATATAACGTATTTTTGGAGCACACTATCATGAAACTTTTGTATGCCTTTAAAAAGAAATGAAATGAAATCTTTGAGTTTTACGCCCCACGTTTATGCCGGTTAGGCTAAAGGAGACGGTGATGATGAGTAATGAATGAAATGGTGGAATGAAGAAAGTGGGAGGAAACGGGAGAACCCCGAGAAAACCCACGCACACGGTGTTTGTCCACCACAAAGTTCACTTGGCGGGGGCTGGGATCGAACCCGGGACCCCAAGCACCAGAGGTGAACGCTCTACCACTGAGCCACCGCGGCCCCGCCTTTAAAAAGAGTTTTTATTTGTATTATTACAGTGTTCAAGGATAGCTTAATACTGAACGCTTGTGCATCTCAAGGCGGCCTTGCGATCGTCCAAAAATTAGATTCTCCGTTATTATATTTCAATGGGTTGAATTTATGAGTTGTTATGATGTGTTTTGTGCCCCCATTTTCCATGCTACTCCATTACAGACTAGTCTTGGCATTCAAATGAATTCATTTTTTAAAAATAATTTTTATTTCATTTTCTCATTCATGTTGTGAATTCCATTTCATGTTGATTTGATTTCAAACAAATTTTCTTATCTCTTCGAAACTAGGAGTCATTTCAACTTTCCGACGACTCTACCACTAAACAAAGTGTAAAATAAGCATGTGTATTATTAGAATTGACATAAATTAATTAAAGGACACAGATATACGCATCGTATGTTTGAAAACATTTTCTATCACTGTAAAAGAAAATTATTAACAGCTTTGTAAACTATGATTTATTCATTGTTCAAAACCTAAACTTAACACACATTTCTCGCATAAACAATAATAAAAAAACATCATTGTATTTTTTAAAGATACAAGCATTCATTATCACATTGAATGCTTTAGGTAGAAATAAAAACAAATTGTGTCATTAAGAAAATAGAGTTTACTGGAACTCATTCTGTGCCAGAATTCTTCGCTATTGAAGAGTTCTTTGGTTTTCTTTGCTTCAAGTCTCAAGATAGTTAGGAAACAATTGCGTAACTTGAGTGACGACATATTTACCTTCATGTTGCACATTCTAAAAAGTGAAGTTACCTAACCATGTTTCATGGTTTAGTAATACTGTTGGTGGTATTTAACTTTAGCAAATGTACGTCTTTGCCCACAAATAATAGCATACTACTACAAAAAATTGGTGAGCGAACAAATAATATTGAGTTATGATATTTTCTACTTGTATAATTTTAATATCTGATTTTAAAAATTGCAGTTTTCAAATTTTGTTTAAATTACATTGCAACCCAAATTCTTAATTTATTAAAATACTGTTATTTTCAGATATCAAATATATTAATTGGATGATTTTTAATTAGAATAAGTCATATCTAGCATTAAAATAAGACATAATACTTTATAGATATTTTGCAAATTTTTATATATTTATCTCGTTGCAAAGTTTTTTTCTTTGTAAGAAAAGTTTCAACGAATATTAAATTTTAAAATTTAATATTTGCTATTGAATTTAAGCCTTCCATATTATGGTTTACAGAAGTATGAAGGTGTCTCTGTGTGACTTTGAACCGTTCAATTGAGCTAGTAAAAAATTGAAATTAATTCCTAAGTAAGTAGCTTCAAATACCAACATTTCTTCCAGTTTAAATGTTTTTGAAAAGATGATAATAATATTACTTATGCCGAACTATTCTTGCTTTTCTGAACTAATCTTCAAAGCAAGTGGTACACGAACAGGGATATATTTACCATGTGTCAACATAAACCGTGGCCCGTGACAATAAATTTCGAGGGGTGGCAAATTCTCCCGGACCAATTTTTGAAAAATATTTTTGTTCAGAAAATTTCAGAAATTTATTATTCATGTGCATATTAATATGACACGGGCTTTATCATATAGTTACAAATTCATGTTCTTAATTTCTCTTTTCAATTGTCGACACAATATTCTTTGGACGTAATTTCAAAACATTTCCCATTGTTGATTAACTTCCAGAATTACCTACAGCTTTTAAGCTTTATCATCCAGCCGCCAGCCAGGTACATAGACAAGGACCTTTATCATCTCCCTTCGAGATCAGAAATGAAAAAATTAAGGAAGGATGAAACAAAAAGAAACAAGGAAAAGGAAGAATCAGCGTTAAAATAAAAAGCCAAAAATAAAATTAATTTTTCGTCATCGCATCCTTGCAGTATCAAACACATTATTTCAAAAACAATTTAATACTGCTCCTTTAACCTGTCATTTGGAACAGACAGTAGTTGACGGAATAATAAAAACAAAAAAGTTATGTGGAAAGAAAGTTCTGTTAACATTTGATTCAACAGAGAAAGGAACGCAGATATTATAAAATATTTTACAAGACATTATTGGATATGTACTTTTTATAATAGTTGAGGTCATAATGAAAGGAAAATAGTCATATTTGAATGAACAGAGGAAGGAACATAGATATTGTAAAATCTTTTTCAATACCCTTTTAATTCTTTTACTCGAAATTTCTTCACAGTTTATTATTAAACTATTTACTAACATATTCTCATTTTATTGTCCTAACAAACTAATATATGTTGCTAGTAAAATAGTTTAGATAGATCAAGCCCCTGGTGTGATGACCACAGTATTTTATATCACACTCCCCCTCCCCCCGCAATTACGAAAATCCTGGCTAAAAGAACCAATATATGTTGTCAGTAAAAAAGTTTGGAATGATCGATCCCTGGTGTGATAACCACAATATTTCATGCCACGGACCTCTCCCCATTACGAAATCCTGGCTACGTGCCTGAGTCAGTGCAAGTAATTTATGACTGCTTTGTTGTTTGGCAAACTAAATATAAGTTCATTAGGATGGGTCATTTTTTTGTTTCGTTTGATCAGGTTGCTGTAAAGGTGTCATTCGGTTAGAGTAGTTTATAAGAAAAATTGCTTATTTCAAGAAGGGCAAAGTTTTCAGCAGCCGAAGGTAGGCAACAAGGATGTCACAGGCCGCATCTTTGTCCCTTGATTCATACATAAGAAACTGTTTTTAACAGTAACATTGTAAGCTTTATTGTTTTTAATGTGAAACGTTGTATCTTTTATTGCTCATGTTTACGTTACAATGCGAAAAATCAAACATCTTGTGTAAAATTGTAATTTTGTATAATTTTTTCTTGTTTTGTTGTATGTCGTTCTAAGAGCTTGTTTGGTATTAATGGCATATAATTTCTCCATACCTTTCTAAATTTATAGAACAAGAATGCCTTAGCGATTCTTATTATGATGATTTTTGCAGTGCTTGTCTGATTTCGGATTCACTCTGTGATAGTTGGAAATCACCCAAAATTCACCACAGGAAGGTGGCTGCAAATTAAGTTCCTCCCATCTACCTGTTATTCAATCTTTTCTTAGCAAACTTGTTCGTCTTTATATGGCATAATTATGCTTTGTTTCGAATACTGGCATACGCTGACATGTGGCCAGTTTTACCAGAAAGTGATCGTTTCTTTTCTTTGGTTGACAAAGTGCTTTTGAAGCCTCTGTTACCACGCGTATGATTATCTCAACGGGTTGACTATGATGCGAAAATGACGTTGTGTTAAAATCATTCTTGACTATATTCTTGATGTTTTCTTTGAGCTGGTCGTCGTTAGCGACTTTGAGATGGTATCATTATCTCGGTGGAAAACTAATCATCATGTCGTAGTAATTGGCTGATGTAAAATTGATTTCTAGGACGGCGAACTTCGTAAGAATCTTCTTTTCTGTTATCGACAATTTTTGATACGTCATTATCCTAGTGTCCTAATGTTGCCGTTTTCATCCGTTATCATGGCTGAGAGGAGGTTTCCATGACAAGAGAACAATCCATAATGCATACGGATTAGTGGAAAATTTATTTCATGTCTTCTGAAATAAATGTGGCCAATTCAACGATTTTCCATAAAAGTCGGGATTTGTCACAGCAACAAATAAAACACATCTGACCAGAGCAGAATGAAATATATTAAAAACTATACTTACAATGTGTTACAGTTTCAAGGACCTAACGTCCTCTTCATCAGACACAAACACTCTGAGTGTTTGTGTCTGATGAAGAGGACGTTAGGTCCTTGAAACTGTAACACATTGTAAGTATAGTTTTTAATATATTTCATTCTGCTCTGGTCAGAACTGTGTTTTATTTGTTACTCTACTTATCCAGAGCCATGGAGTTTGTTCATTGTCACAGCAAGATGAATGTAACTTAATTTCGAACTACACATGAGTGCAGACTCGAATCACGTACAGGGCGGGCACAGTGGCTTAGCGGTTGATGGCTTACCTCTGGTGTGTGGCATCCCTCGATCGATAACCGGCTAAGTAAGTTTGTGATGAAGAACATAGTGTCCGTAGGTTTTCTTTTTCGCTGCTGATATATCATGTTAGAATGAAGAAGTTGAATGTACATATGCTTGTTGCGAATGTTACCTATGTCACTAAGAACAAAGCTTGTCAAAAATAGTTCCCGGACACATTTATTCTAGTTGCTAAAACACAATGATAAATTCCACTCAATCAATAAAATTAGAAGCAATTATTTTGATAGGGTACAACATATAAACAAACATTTTTGTTTGTAGGTGGAAATGTTTCTTCTAAAGAAGATGAGAGCAATACTAAAGATGAAGACATAGAAACATCCAAAGATGAACACATACAGAATGTTACCAACAACACTGACATCATAAATGAAATAAATTATGTAAAAGGTAAAATTCTTGTTTACTTCAATCCTTACTTGTAACGATGAATACACTGTAACCACTGAAATAATTAACCTTATAAAAATTTTGTTTCCTCTGTTGATTTGCATGCGTTCATTATTACAAATGTGTCTGTTTCTCTGGTGCAACTTTTTAAACTTTTTCTATCATGCGTCCTAGTTTTTACTGTAGTATATATTTGCTTCATGATAATTACATATGATTGTTTCTAAGTAAGAACATAACAATATTAAAAGCTAAAAATGTTCTGTTGGAAAAGATGTTCTAGAAACTTACGGTAATTCTATTGTAAACATAGTACCCGTCCTTTTGCTTTATTTTTTAAAAGTTTATTGTTTCATTTCAGAACGAAGACCATAGGAGTCGTAGACCTATAATTTAAGGTGCAATCGGAACCTCCGGTATGGGTTCAATTTTCTATCTTCAGAATCGAACCGAGGATTACCACGAGACCTACAAGAAGTGCTATAATACACCTTGTTTTCGAGGAACCTAATGCTTACGTTCTATCGGGAGGTACTTGTCGCGGACACACGGATTACTCTTTGAGCACAATGTCCTATTTAATACTACTCGATGCTTACTGCTTTGTTGATTTCTACTTCTTCTTGTAGTGAAATTAATAAACTTCATTAATTGCTCTAACAAAACCTGTTTTCAGAAAGTAAATAATAAAAACGTTTTCGCAGCGTACAATAATTCCTCCAAAAATTCATCATTGAATCTTTCTATTAACGTATTCACACTAATGACACTATGTGACAATTTAGAAATTTTACCAGAGAGAGAGAAAGAAAGAAGGAGAGACAGATTGGTATTGCACGTAGAAAATCAACGAAACCTAATATTTGTTCCAAGATGATTTAAAATTAAAGGAGGTTTTCTTTCGTTTCCGATACCATATTTGAGCTACTGAACATAAATTAGACAAATCATATAAACAGCGTACAGAAAAAATCTTAAAATTTCTTTTCTCTCTCATTGCTGATATGTGATATTAGAAAGAAGAATTTCAGTGTGCCTTCATTTGTTGCAAATATTATTTGTATTACTAAGAACAGAGCTAGTCAAAGATACTTCTCGGCTCGTATATTCTAGTTGCTGAAACACAATAATAAATTCCAATCGAACAATCAAATGAAAAGCAATTATTTTTACAGGAAATAAATATTTTTGTTTATAGGTGAAAATGTTTCTTCTATAGGAGATGAAAACAGTATCGAAGATGAAGACATAGAAGTAGTGAACAATGAGCACATACAGAATATTATCAACAGCACGGACTTCTTAAATGAAATAAATAATGTAAAAGGTAAAGTTTGTGTTTACGTATTTTAATCTTTACCTATAACGATGTAACTAACCAGAGAAATAAGTAACCTCATAAAAGTTTAGTTCTTTCTGTTCATTTGCATGCGCTCATTATTATGAATGTTTCTGTTTCTCTGGTGCAACCTTGTAAACTTCTACTACCCTGCTACCTAGTTTTACTATAGTATTTATTTGCTTCATGATAATTACACATGATTGTTTAAATGTAGAAACATGAAAATATTAAAAGCTTAAAATCTTCTGTTGGAAAAAATGTTTTAGAAACTTATGGTAACTCTATTGTAAACACAATAAGGAATGCTCTATGAGATATGCGCTAAAACATCGTAGGATTTATCTGAGGGAAAATGTTATGACATATCTAATAGGTAATCCTACCGTTTTGTGATATATACCTAGCTACACTGCACACCCAACTAATATTTATACCAGGCGCCATAATGTTAAATTGAACACCTCTATAAAAACATAAAAATCAGAAGATACGAGGGGCATACTGAAAGTCGTGAGCAACCGTAATCTTTAGTTGTACGTGAAACCAAGTATATTATCTCAATCTACAAACCAAGTATATTATTCTTTCTTTCTTTCCAGACGTTGACGTTGTTTATTGCTAGCATGTAACACAGGCATGATTTCCAAAATGGCGGGCAGCAATGTTTCATTTCGACAGCGTGCTGTGACTGAATTCCTTGTTAAAGAGGACTAACCTGCTTCTGAAATTCACTGCAGACTACAGCATGCCTATGAAGATGTGTGCATGAGTTCCAGCAGTGTTAGGAGATGAGTGAAATATTTTAAGGATGGAAACACGAACATCAAAGATAAGCCTCGTAGCGGGCTCCCTCGAACTGCCTCAACGGAACGTAACAAGGTAAGGGTTGATGAGGTGATTAGGGGAGATAGGAGTATCACTGTGAATGAAATCGCTGCAAAACTTGGCGTTGGACATAGTGAGGTGCAATAAATGATTCACAGCTTAGGTTATCGGAAGGTTTGTGCCCGTTGATCCCACTTTTATTAACCGAGGGCCACAAACGTCAGAAACTAATCATTACCCAAACCCTTCTTCAAAGATTTCGACATGAACGTGATGATTTTTTGACGAGTATTGTGACTGGAGATAAAAACTGGTTCCATCGTTATGAACCTGAAACAAAATGACAGAGTATGAAATGGCACCACTTAAATTCGCCACCTAAGAAGAAAGCGAAGACAGTGCAATCGGTAGGGAAAGTTATGGGGAGCGTGTTCTGGGATGTATAGGGTTGCATTCTGATTGACTTTCTTGAGCCTGGACAAACCATAAATTCTGCCCGCTATATCTAGACACTTTTGAAGCTCCGTCATGAATTTCGTGATAAACGTCCTGGAAAGAAGACCATCCTTCAATAGGATAATGCTCGTTCGCATATCGCAAGTGCCACTATAGAGGAGATCAGGAGATTTGGGTGGAAAACACTTCCACATCCTCCCTACAATCCTGACATGGCACTCTGCGACTACCGTCTTTCAGAGTTTGTGAAGGAACAGATGCGAGGCCATCGCTACGAGACACTGGAGGATATTCGTCAAGCAGTGCGTCAGTGTCTATAGGCAGCTGTTACGGAATTCTATCGCAAGGGTATTTTCAAACTTGCAGAACGATGGGTAAAATTTCTGCAAAAAACGGAGACTATATGGAAAAGTTAAAGAAAGGTTTGTAGATTGAGATGATATATTTGGTTTCACTTACAAATAAAGTTTACGGTTGTGAAAAAATGTTGCTCACGACCTTCAGTATACCTCTCGTAAATTAACAAAACATACCTCATCAGTCCTTGCACCACCCTTCATTTTGTCAAGCATTTTACTCTTTCACCTACATACATCTGGCGGGGAGAAAAGAAATTTGTTTTCCTTTCTGTCACCTAATATTGCTTAAATAGAAATTTTACGAATTTTCTTTCCGAAGTAAAGCGTGCTCTAAACAAGAGAAATCTTACAGGATCGTTCAGAACATAGGAAATAAATAACATGCAATCTGACGCCATACACGTTGATATTTTAACTCAAGGAAAAATCGTAAGAACTTTTTACGATTTATCCTATAGTCTATAGCACATCTAACTCCTTTTTCTTTTGTTGTTGTTTTAAAGTTTAACTTTTCATTTCAGAACTGAGGCTATCTGAATCGTAGGCAAATAGGAATCGCAATTTAAGGTGCAATCGGAACCTGGATACGGGTTCAATTCTCTCCCTTGAGAATTGAAAGGAGGATAACCACAATACTAACAAGAAGTGCTGTGATATCCCTTTGTGTCCAGAATCTAATGCGCTTACGTTCTATCGGGAGATCCTTGTCGCGGACACACACGGATTACTCTTTGACCATAATGTCCTATTTAATGTCACTCGACGCTTAAAAGGAAAGTTAACCAGCTTCCAGTCGTGCAACTGCACGTCTGCAATCGTACACACTGAAATGCTATGTTGAAGTCATTTTGCACTTAATTATTGCCCCACCACACTGAATTTCACGGAATTGAGTTCCACCACCGCTATTTATGTCAAATAGCTCACTGCATGCACTTTCAACTGAATATAGAGCTTTCGTGCACTGCCTTTTATACAGAAAGCAGGATCAACTCAACTACATCCCCTGCAATGCATTTGACTGTAATTGGTCGGCTGCCGGGAATGCTACGTTGGCATAAATCAGTTGTTCTTTAGTAGCAATTGTCAAGCAATGTATATTAATACCAACAAAACTGCTTTCTAAATTAAAGCGTGTAACGTTTGTTCTTTTTAATTTCAAATATTTAAATCTTTTCTTCGTTATTTTTACGTTGCAAAAGCAACGAAGATTCAAACATCATGTGTAAAACTGAATTTTGTGTAAATTTTACTTGTTTTGTTGTATTTCGTTTTAAGCAACCGTTTTTTTCATTAATGGCATATAAATTTCTTCATACATTTCTAAAAGAACAAGAATGCATTAGCCACTCTTCTTGCATAACTTAACTGTTTTCGATTTACCCTGTGATACTTGGAAACCAACCAAAACTCACCACAAAAAGATGACCGTAACTCGAGTTTCTCGCACCTATTCTGTTATTCATTCTTCTCCTATCAAAATTATTTTTCTTTATATAAAATACCGTAACCATGATTCGTTTCAACTACAGGTATATGCTGAAGAGAAGCTACTTTTAACTGATAATGGAAAATTCTTCTCTCGGGTCCATAAACTGCTATCGAAGCCACCATTATTACACGTACGATCCTCTCAAAGGGTTAAGTACGATACAGAACTAATGTAATATAATCAGTTTTAAGTGTGTTCTTAATGGTATCTTTAAGCTGCAAAGTTATTAATAGTTTTTTCTATTTATTAGTTTAATGTCCCTTTTTTAGAAGCAACCATACGAGATTTGATCCTACAGCATGATGTGAAATCCGAATTGCATGAGATTTTACCAAGAATCGAAATAACTTTTCTAGTGGAGATTCTTCGTGTACAGTCGTTTGCTAATGTGAATATCTATTTTGGTTTTGTGAAATGTTTACTTGCCTAGAGGTAAAAAAAAGGTAGGACTTACAACAGATACTTCAAAGAATATGGAATATCAACGTATTTATTCTAATAACCCTGTGTAACAAATTCCATATAATACCAGAGAGAGAGAGAGAGAGAAAGAGAGAGAGAGAGAGAGTAAGAAAGAGAGAGAGAGGGAAAGAAAGAGAGACAGATTGGTATTGCACGTAGAAAACCAACGAGATCTAATCCTTGTTGCAAGAAAATTTAAAATTAAATGAAGTTTTCTTTCCTTTCTGATATCATATTTGAGTTACTGAACATAAAATACACAAATCGTATAAACAACACACAGCAAAACCTTAAAATTTGGTTTCTTTCTCATTGTTGATATCTGGTGTTAGAATGAAGAATTTCAGTGTGCCTTCATTTGTGCAAATCTTACTCATATTACTAAGAAGAGAGCTTGTGAAAAATACTTCTTGGCTCGTATATTCTAGTTGCTGAGACACAATAATAATATCCAATCAACCAATCAAATGAAAAGCAATTGTTTTTACAGGAAATAAATATTTTTGTTTATAGGTGAAAATGTTTCTTCTGTAGAAGATGAAAACAGTATCGAAGATGAAGACATAGAAGTAGTGAACAATGAGCACATACAGAATATTATCAACAGCACGGATTTCTTAAATGAAATAAATAATGTAAAAGGTAAAGTTTTTGTTTATTTTAATCCTTACCTATAACGATGTAACTAGAAAAATAAGTAACCTCATAAAAGTTTAGTTCCTTCTGTTCATTTGCATGCGTTCATAATTATGAGCGGTTCTCTTTCTCTGGTGCAACCTTTTAAACTTCTACTATCCTGCGACCTAGTTTTACTATAGTACATATTTGATTCATGATAATTACATATGATTGTTTAAAAGTAGAATATTCTGTTGGGAAAGATGTTCTATGATCTTATGATAACTCTATCAAAAGACAGCAACTCTTCTTTTACTTGTTTTTGAAAATTTAACGTTTCGTTTCAGAACTGAGACCTAGGAATTGTAGACCTGTAATTTAAGGTGCAACCGAAACTTTCGATATTTGTTCAGTTTTCCCTTTTCATAGCCGAACTAGGGATAATCACAAGACCAACAAGAAGTGCTATGATACCCCTTTGTATCCAAAAACCTAATGCACTTACGTTCTATCGGGAGATATTTGCCGCGGACACAAATGGAATACTCTTTAAGCAGAATGTCCTATTTAATATGACTCAATGCTTGTTGCTTTGTTGATTATAATTATTGCTTCTTCTTGTAGTGAAATTAATCATCTTCATTAGTTAGTCTAACGAAAAGTTGTTTTCAAAAAGTAAATATTAAAAAAGTTTTCAGAGCGTAATTACTCGAAAATTTGACATCTGATCTTCATTCTATTTCACTTCACAACATTTTGAAACTTGTAAAGCGTTACAGAACGTTTCATAAAAGCTAATTTTATCGTTATTTCTTTTTTTTAAAGCCGAGAAAAAATAGAGTTTAATTATGAGTATGATTTAGTGATTGTGACATTTAACGCTTAAATCAAAATATTGCTGACAAAATATAAGAGTTTCCCATGAAGAGCGCGACCTTTCAATTGCTAGTCATTTCTGTTCTGGTAAATTGGCAGGATTGAACGTTACACGATTTTCATCTGTTGTATTTGTCGTGACTATTAAGTTTTGAGCAGCTAAAAGGTAGACAACAGGGATGTCATTTTTTGTCATATTTCGTCCTTGACATATATTAATACCAATGAAACTGTTTTCTAAGATAAAACTTGCAAGTTTTATTATTTTTAATGTGAAAAAAATGTATCTTTTCTTATGCATTTTTACGTTACAAAGCAGCGAAGATTCAAACATCATGTGTAAAACTTTAATTTTGTGTAAATTTTACTTGTTTTGTTGTATTTCATTTTAAGTAAACGGCATTTTTATTAACGTCATATAATTTCTCCTAACCTTTGTACATTTATAAAACAAGAATGCATTAGTGAATCTTATGATGTTGTTGCAGCACTTAGCTGATTTCGAATTCACGCTGTGATACTTGGAAATCATTAGAAACACATCACGAGAAGATGGCTGGAAACTCTATTTCCTCCCACCTACCATGTTATTTACTCTTCTCTTAACAAATTTATTCGTCTTTAAATAACATAATCGTGCTTCTTTTCAAATACTGGCATATGTTGACGAGAGGCTAGTTTTACCCAAATGTGACCATATCTTTTCTCAGGGCCACAAACTGGTTTCGAATCCTTCGTTATTACACTTACGATCCACTCAACGGGTTAAGCATGATACGGGAATGACGTAATGTTATAATCCGTGTTTTTTCTAAGCTGGTCCATCGTTATCAGATCTTTTTTCTGTTTGTTAGTTTAATGCTCCTTTTTAGCACCAACCATATGAGACGTGATGCGACAACTCAATGTGAGATCCGAATAGTATGTTATTTTACCAGGAATCGAAATAATTGCCGATTCTTCGTGTACAGTTAGTTGTAAATGTGGATATCTATTTTGGTTTGAGGAACCTCTACTTGCCCAGAGGCAAAAATTGGTAGATGGACTAACAAAAAGTAGTTCAAAAATAAAGCAAATAAAATTATTTACTCTAATAACAATATGGGACAATTTCAAAATTGTGTAAGAGAGAGAGAGAGAGAGATTGGTAATGTAAGTAGAAGATTAACGATACCAAATTCTTGTTGAAAAATAATTTAAAATTAAAGGAAGTTTTCTTTCAGTTTTGATATTTTTGAGCTACTGAACACAAAATACACAAATCATATCAAATTATTATTATTATTATTATTATTATTATTATTATTATTATTATTATTATTATTATTATTATTATTATTATTATTATTATTATTATTATTATTATTATTATTATTATTAAGTATTCTGCCTTTTAGCTGGTCCTGGGACTAATGAGTGTTTTTCTTTTCTTTTCTTCTTCTTCTGAATTTTCAGCTTGGGAATGGAAATGTTTCTTCCATGTTTCTCGATTTTAACCTCCTCTTTTAACTCCCAATATTTTCTTCTATTTTTTAAATCATCGATCATTTGTGTTCTTCTTCTTCCTATTCCTCGCTTTCCTTCCATCTCTCCTTCTATTGCGGTATGAAGAAGACAATTTCTTTGCAAGATGTGACTAATCCAATTTACCCTTTCTACGAAGGATGATGGCTTAGAAGCGTCCTCTTCTCTGCTATCCGTTTTAAAACATCTTCGTTTGTTACTCTTTCTGTCCATTTTATCGTGTCCACCTTCTTCCAACATCACATTTTGAAGCTCTGTAAATATTTATTCTGTAACTTTTGTAATCTACAAGTCTATGAACCATAAAGTCCAATACTCCATTTACAGAACTTGACCAACTTCTTCCTTAATCCAATATCAAGGCTGCTAGTTAAGGGTGACCTATTCTTGTTGAATGATTCTTTGGCTATGGCAATTCTCGACCTAAACTGTTTGATGCAGTACACGTCTTTCGTCAAAATACTTCCCAGATATTTGAAATGATCGACCTCTTCAAGAACTCTTTGTTCTACTCTGACCTGTAAGGGCGACATACAGAAAACCTTCAAATTCGTTTTTTTTTCTCATTGCTGATATGTGGTGTTAGAAGGAAGAAGTTCAATGCACCTTGGTTTCTTGTAAATGTTACTTGTGTTTCTAAGAACAGAGCTTGTCAAAGATGCTTCTCGGGATCATTTGTTCTAGGTGCTAAAACACAATGATAAATTCTAATCAATAAATCAAATTAAAAGTAATTGTTTTGGCAGGATACAGTATACAAACAGATATATACTTTTTTTGTAGGTGAAAATGTTTCTTCTGGAGAAGACGAAAGCAATACCAAAGATGAAGACACAGAAGCACCCAAGAGTGAGCATATACAGAATATTACTAACAACATTGACATCTTAAATGAAATAAATTCTGTAAAAGGTAAAGTTTGTGTTTACTTCAATCCGTACGTATAACGATGAATACATTGTAACCGCTGAAATAATTAACCATATAAAACTTTAGTTCCTTCTGTTGATTTCCATGCGTCTATTACAGATGGCTATGTTTCTCTGGTGCAACTTTTTAAACTTTTTCTATCCTGCGATCTAATGTGAACTATAGTAGGTCCTATATATATTTTCTTTATGGTAATTACATATGATTGTTTCAAAGTAGAAACATACAATTATTAAAAGCTTAAAATGTTCTGTTCTGCTCTAGAAACTTATGGTAATTCTATTACGAATATAGTAAGACTTCTTTTGTTTGTTTTCGAAAGTTTCATTTCAGAATTAAGACCATAGAAAGGGATACGGACAAAATCTCGCGGCCGAAACATCGCCGCCTAAAATCTCGCCGGCCAAAACCTCGCGGGACAAAATCTCGCCGGGCCAAAACCTCGTGAGACAAAATCTCGCCGGGCCAAAACCTCGCGTGGCCAAAACCTCGCCGCCCAAAACCTCGCGTGGCCAAAACCTCGCAGGACAAAATCTCGCCGGGCCAAAACCTCGCGTTGCCAAAACCTCGCCGCGAATGAAACTTTTCTTTAAAATTTACCCAATGAGTTTCTTAATATGCAATTCCACATTACAAATAATAATAATAATAATAATAATAATAATAATAATAATAATAATAATAATAATAATAATAATAATATGATATAAAACATCGTGTGCGTGGACTTTCTCGGGTTATTCCCGTTTCCTCCCACTTTCTTTATTCGATCATTTCCTTGATCCTGGTCATCTACGTCTCCTTTAACCTACAGGACATAATCAAGGGACGTCCTAAAATCTCATATATTATTTCATACTTTCATAAATATTGTTAGATTTTTGTTGAAATTTTAAGTTTTTGGATGTTCCGAAGTTCACGAAACTAACCCCGTTAGTTATCATTACTTTTCTTATGCAGACTTTCGTTCCCTATAACCAGTTTAAAAACATTGTCGCCCTACCTTCACATTGAAATTCTCTAATACAGAAATAGAATTTTCAAATGGTATTGCGGGACTTGGTCAAATACCTGTGATACTATTCCTGAAACAGCGTCTTTTATACCTTCATTCTTATCATCTGTTGGAACATTTAAATTTTGGTCAGGCGAGATTTTGGGTATGGCGATAGTTTGGGGCGCGAGGTTTTGGCAAGGCGAGGTTTTGGCCCGCGAGGTTTTGGCCAGGCGGGGTTTTGGCCCGGCGAGATTTTGTCCCGCGAGGTTTTGGGCGGCGAGGTTTTGGCCGGGCGAGGTTTCGGTCCGGCGAGATTTTGGGAGGCGAGGTTTTGGCCAGGCGAGGTTTTGGTCCGCGAGGTTGTCGCCGCGAGGTTCTGGCCGCGAGGTTTTGTACCCAAACCCATAGGAATCATAGACCTATAATTTAAGGTTAGTGTAAAGGGACAATTTTTGGAGATAAATGTCACTACAGTCTTCGTATCTCTCATGCATTTTTTTACCTTTCACGAAAATTTACAATTTCTCTTACAAATTTCAACCTAGAGACTTCAAATTTTTAGAAAAGCAACTTCATAATCTATTGAAGGCAATAATTTCTACCGATTTTTTATTTAGACTTTTCTTCATTGTTGAGACAGTTCAATTGTTAAAGGTTTGGATATCCATTTCAACAATCTAGCCATTTCAACAATGAAGAAAATTCTAAATAAAAAATCGGCACAAATTATTGCCTTTAATAGATTATGAAGTTCTTTTTCTAAAAACTTGAAGTCTGTAGATTGAAATTTGTAAGAGAAATTGTAAATTTTCGTGAAAGGTAAAAAAAAAAAAAAAAAAAAAAATGTATGAGAGATACGAAGACTGTAGTGACATCTATCGGCAAAACTTGTCGTTTTAAACCACAGAACCTCTGATATGGGTTCAATTTTCTCTCTTCAGGATCGAACTAAGGATAACCACAAGACCAACAAGAAATGCTATGTTACTCCTTTGTGTCTGAAAAGCTAATGCACTTGCGTTCTATCGGAAGTACTTGTCTCGGGGACACACTCGAATTACTCTTTAAGCACTATGTTCTATTTCATATGTCTTTTAATTGTGCTTACTTTGTTGGTTGCTACTTCTTTTTGTACTGAAATTATTGTCTCTGCAACTTCCATGTATTTAGTTGTCTCTGCATTTTCTTCTAAATCCATGTCCCTGGAAGCGTTTAATAAGACCTCTGCATTTCTTTCTGTCATTCTACTATCATCCCCTATTAAATTTACATCATCAGCATATTCCATATCCTGGTGAACAACGTTCAACTCTAGGCTCTGGTTGCTATCTTTGATTTTCCTTTAGCGTACTCCAGGATAAAGTTGAATAATAATGGCGACAACGCATCTCCTTGTTTCAAGCCATTCTCGATGTGAATGCTCGTGAAGAAATAATTTCCTACCCGGATCTTACTTTAGGATTCATTTAAAAATATGTTTATGATATGTTTATGAATGTAACCAGCTTTCTTGTTTGTTGTAAATGTTATTTAAACAATGCTTGTAACAAATCTTGTTAAAGAACAGAGGTCAAATATATTTTTGCGCTTATTTATCCTAGGTGTTAAAACACAATGATAAATTAGAGTTGCGAACTGTGCAAAATAAACAAAACCCAGAAACCCTCTCAAAATTCCCTAAGATATAGGTCTAAGTGAGAAGTATATATGAGAAACTGAAATCGGCATTGATCATTTTATTGTATTTACCAGTAAGTGCCACTTCTTTAAAATTATCGAAACAGATGAGCAAAAGTGTATTAATCTTTATGTGACAATTTTGGATTTGAAAAATGAAATTTATTTTTTAAATCGTATACTTTAACCACAGAAAATTACTTTAAGAAGTCCTTTTTCACTCTCAATAAACGTGTAAAATTCCTTAGAAGTAAATGTCAATTTTTCCCTGATGCAATCCCTGTCATATTTAAAATTATCTAAACTGATGAAAAAAATTCATTAATCGTTGATAGATGGCGAAAGTGACAGTTTTGGATTTACAGAATGAAAGTTACATTTAAAATCTATACTTCGAACTAGATACAAATTTAAGAAAAAGTCATAAAACGGTTGGTAAGAAGTTTGTACCAGTCACCGGCTTTAATCAAAATAACAGCAATATTAAAGGCCAGGCCGGAGAAAAACCGGCCAGTTGGCAACCCTAGGATAAATTCCAATCTACCAATTAAAGTAAAAGCATTTTGTTTTGAACAGAATACAAACAAATATTTTTGTTTTAGGTGAAAATATTTCTTCCACAGAAGACGAAAACAGTATAGAAGATGAAGACGTAGAAGCACCCAAGAATGAACACATGCAGAATATTACCAACAACACTGGCATCTTAAATGAAATAAATTCTGTAAAAGGTAAAGTTTGTGTTTACTTTAATCCCTACGTATAACGACGATTACATTGTAAGCGGGAAAATAAATAAACTTACAAATAGGGATGCTCACGAGACAAGATTTGTGGCTGTCTCGTCTCGAAAATGTACTGTAAAAATGATGTCTCGACTCGAAAAATGTATATTTCTCTATTGGAAGAGTCGTGTCTCGACTCGAATTTTATCATGAAAATCCTATCTCGACTCGTCTCCTGCGCATCCCTACTTATAAAAGTTTGGTTCCTTCTGTTCATTTGCATGCGCTCATTTTTAAGGATGGCTCTGTTCCTCTGATGTAACTTTTTAAACGTTTACTATCCTTCTATCTAGTTTTACTGTAGTATACAGGGTGTTTCAAAAAGAATGACCTGATTTTAAAAGTCCATATGTATTGATAAAACCATGCTACGAAAATGGGATAAATTGCAAAATACTCACAAAGTGTTTGTTTTAGCGATGCTATTACAAATGATGTACGTATCCACCAGCAGCCGGACGAACAACATCTAGACCAGTGTTTCCCAACCTTTTTCAACTTGTGGCACACTACGGGTGTAACTTGAATTCTCGCGGCACGCTAATAGATTTTATTATATGTAACATTTAAAATACCGTGGTCGTTTTCTGTGAGTACTAATCTCCTCTCAGAGTAGAAAGCTCAATTACTGGTTTTCCAACGTGGCAAATCATTATGTTTATTTTTCATTCTAATTTAAAAAATAGAAAACAATTGCAATGATATATTGCACTTAGGTTTTTTAAAATACGCTTTTTTTTTTTTTCGAAAACCGTATCCAATCTTTCACCAAGAAGGAAAATCACTAAATGACGAACGAACAAACAAGTCTCTTTTACTTTTAAAACACAAATGTAGGTAATTGAATCACTGATTGGAAAAAGGGAATACGTGCATCAGACCTAAGTTTTCAAAAACGCTAAAAAACCTTCCCGAAGCGTTGTTTCTATTTGTTGCAAAAAGTGTATAATTGATTACTTGTAGCAAAAGAACTAACAAACACTAAGACAAGAAGAAGAATCTTGTATTGCAGCACTGCAATTGGTTAGATAAGCTTAAAAACGAAAAAAATATTCCCTTTTTCCAATCAATTAGAGTTGGACGCAATTGTAATTGTGTGTAGGGTATGTAATGTGCAGTTTATGATAGAAAACTATGAAAATGTACATGCTGAATACAATGTTGTATGTTAATCTTGGATATATGTATCCGAACTATCATGAATATTAGGCTTCTAACACTTTTATTGTCACCGTTCGTTTTTTTTTCTTGTACAACACATGTTATTCGTATAGCAAGAAAAGTAATACAATAGACAGCTGAACAAAATACGTAGCAAAATACGTTGTCACAATAGAATGGCTTTACATAGGGTCCTATCCGTGTGCATCTTCGTCTTCTACAGTTTCTTGGTCAGTGGTTTTCCATGAACAAATCATCCTATAAAACTGTTTGTATTGGTTGTTTTGTCCACAATGCTACCTGAAGATTTCTTGT
Source organism: Thermobia domestica (assembly GCF_964235325.1). Lineage (NCBI taxonomy): Eukaryota > Metazoa > Arthropoda > Insecta > Zygentoma > Lepismatidae > Thermobia > Thermobia domestica. The sequence continues at coordinate 8,188,526 of NC_137461.1, read as the reverse complement.
AAAACGGTTGCCATCCATGTTTAAAATATAAGATTTCTTCATTGACAACTTCGTAAACCTGAAATGGAGAATTAGTATTTCTTGCATTCGCAATCATGTGGTTATACTGTGCTGGTAAATAAATACGATTGTGTCGTTTGAGTTCTGGGTTGATTACAGCAAAATTTCGGTCACATGGTAAAAACTGTGACCTCTGACAGGCAAATATTGCTGTATAGTGCTGAACACGATCAGGCTGAAAAGCATTCATGTCATTGAACGATTGCAGTTTTGACCACCACTTGTATCACTGAAAACATGTAAATCTGTAACTGATTGGGGCAAAAAGTTTTCTATAGATAGTGCAATGCGAAAAGAAGGCGAAGTATCGTAACGACAGCACAGGGCTCTGGTAGTTGTCTACTTACATACAGTCTCACAGTTGTGGTGGTGTCCTGTAGTGACTGGAAGAAGGGAATAAGAAACGTAGTTATTCCCTTTTTCTAATCAGCGAGAGATTTTGTCTTCTACATTGGTCGTATAGAGTTGCGCAAACATTCCTAATTTCTACTCAACGATGCAACTATCTTAAAGGAACACATCTGCTATCTCAGGTTAAAATCGCAAAAAAATGTACTTATTCCCTTTTTCCAATCAGAGGTTCAATTTGTATGCATGTTTGTTTTGTCAAAAGGATTGAATATTTTAAAATTTTAAGTTACGAAATAATCTGCATCAATAAAGAAGGAATAATGGTCATAACAATGCTAACAAATACTTTTTTCAATATTAAAAATGTACAGAAAAGTAACGCGGTATGAAACTTAAAATTGTAGTTCATATTAGAGGTTCATAGTAATGTGAAATACAGATATACATTTTCCCCTATGTCTTGCAATTTAAATGCTATAGAATTAATAATTTTGTTTCGATTTACTCGCGACACACCAGCAGCCCATTCACGGCACACCGATTGAGAAACGCTGATCTAGACAATAGCTAAATTCTTCATTTTATTAGAAGTGCGAGGCCGATCTGGAGTCTTACGTTTGCACAAGCATCTTCTCTGTTTTAATTGGCGATATCAACGACGAACGTTTTTGGGTATAGGCGGATCAATGCCGAACCTCCGACGAAAAGCACACTGGACCCAAATCACTGACTCACTGTTTTCAAACAGCAGCACATAATATGCCTTCCGTTGAGCGGACGCCATCTTACTTCTGACTGACAGCAAAACTGAGAAGACGCAATGACTGACATCTAACGGCGATTTTCTGAAACCATAGGCCACACTCATTCAAACAACATACATTTCCTTGCAGGTACGTCACAAATTCCGTAATTATTACCGTCCCAAATCAGGTCAGTCTTTTTGAAACACGACGTATGTTTGGTTCATGATAATTGCATATGATTGTTTCAAAGTAGAAACATAAAAATATTAAAAGTTTAAAATATTCTGTTGGAGAAGATGTTTTAGAAACTTACGGTAAATCTATCGTGAACATACCTTCTAAACCCTTCTAAAGTTTAACGTTTCATTTCAGAACTGAGGCCATAGGAATCGTGGGCCTATGAGTTCAGATGTAATAAGAACTTCTAATAACTGTTCAATTTTCCCCCTTCAGAATCGAACCAAGGATAACCACAAGATCAAGAGGTAGTGCTATAGTACCTCTTTGTGTCCAAGAAGCTAATGCACTTACGTTCTGTCGGAGATACTTGTCGCGGACACACACGGATTACTCTTTATGCACTGTGTCCTATTTAATATGACTCGATGTTTAAAAGGAATGTTTCCACAGTTCACAATAATTCCTCCAAAGTTTACTATTTGAACATTATATTATTTTGTAAGTTCTAAACCGTTACAATAAGTTTTATTAATGTTAATGTTATCATTATTATTTCTAGAACCGAAGAAAAAGATATAGTTTAATTATGACTGTGCTTGGCATTTCTGCTGAATCACCGGAGCACACGAAAATCGAAAAAGAAGTACCAAAATGTACTAAAGTATGTTAGGTTAGGTTAAGTCATCATATTTCTGAAGTACCTTTCATGGCAGCTTTTTGCTACTTACATTGAATGCTACGTACTTTTTTTCCACACTTCAAATAATGTGTTCGTCTTCTTTTCTCTAATTTCAGTTCGTTTCAACACTTACGACAAACTGTTTTCTGTTCAGTTGACCGTGTCGTTCAGACAATTTCAACAACTGATGCTGCTTGTTTGTGTATAATTTGATAAAAACTCAAACACGATACGTCACAACCTTGACATATAAGCGTAAATTACATTTCTTTCTATTTCTTTCTGGGGGGCATTAATATGCCTATCTGGGCCCCCTAGAAAAGTTGTTTTTGTAATTCTTGGGCCTCCTCATTCCAACTTTCTCTTACTCTTTATGCCGCCCCCGGAGCCTGTGGACCCTCCCACACGGCAAGGTCTATGGGGCCGTTAGTTGTATCCCTGGGCCCGTCCCATACATGACAAATTAATTAAGGGGACAATGTTGACAAATCTCAAAGCCAAACGAATAAACATTATTTCTAGGGCCCCTAATAGTAGACTCTTTTTTACTGAAATGGGTCCACGTCTCATTTTTGTTTTATTGACCTTTTGTGTGCTGGTTTGTTCACAACTCAAACTGCGGGGAGCTTCCTTGGAGAGGCAGTTGCCCCTCTGCCCCCCACAAGTTACAGCCCTGTAACAGATACATTTAATACTATTTCACAGGCTACTCACACAAAACCTTGAAATTATACGAATCTTGGCATGTTTGTTGTGAGGGATTGTAACTGGTAGATGATAATAGATGTTACTGTATGTGCTATTTTTTCTTCCCACAATATATGAGATTCTGCACATTTCTTTTAACATGAGAAACGTACTTTAACATACACTAATTTAACGCAAAGCTTTGGTATTCATTTCATGAAATGTATTTATTTCAGATGATGGAAACTTACAGTACGCTGATGATGATTACTATTACTATTACTATGATGACGATTCAGAAGAGAAAATCCAGCGACGGCAAGCAGAACAGGATCTTTATTATCGTACGTTATCCACTGATTACAAAATTTGGTTTGAATCAGGGGTAAAAGTGCGGGGCAACGCGAGGTAACGCCGTTACCCCACCTCCAAAAATATGTACTGGCGTCACCCCAGTTTCAAAGAAATTGCAATGCACAAAGATAGACAGGGGGGCGGTATGACGTCATGCCGCTACCTACCGTCCCCCTACCTTCTCAGATCTACTTTTACTCCTGGTTTGAATGATAATCTAAGTAGTGAAATGTAACTTATTTTGTTCACTTTTAATAATCAAAATTTCCAAAGAATTTTTCATTAGTACGTCTAAGTTAATAAGTAGTGTTGTGTCAAGGGAGCCTAGAAGAGCAGACTCAGTAATATTTCCCTGCCATTTAATTACGTAAGAAGAAAGTCCCAAAAATACTTAATACTTTTTTCTTAAAATTTAAATTATTTCCTTTAACGTTTGTCACTAGATGCTTGAGTGTCATGACACAATACAAAATAATTATGATCTGTAATGATACATCTGTATCAGAAATTTTATATTATGCTTTTTGGCTCAAAAGATCCAATGCATTTCAAACAAAAATTTTCTTGTAGGCCTTATCTCTGGAGAACTACATATAGTGTAGCCAAACCCAAACTATCACTTAACTCAGTATGATGTGTTTATTCCACAGAAAATACGAAAACTTGATTTAGGGCCGTTCGGAAATTTTGTGGCCCCTGATTCAGAAACTAATTATTTTCCAAGATCGCAATCTTTTAATCCATTTTTTGGATCATACCTAAAATTGTTGGCCAAGATCGCAATCTTTTAATCCATTTTTTTGGATCATACCTAAAATTGTTGGCCAAGATCGCAATCTTTTGGGAACATCCCTAAAATTCTTGTTTATTTTTGAAAGTACTTTGAGTCATCGGATTTATATTGAAACAGCGTCCCTTGTGTACCTCTCCAATATTTCCAAAATTAGTAAATAAAATCAAACTCATATGATTTGGATTAGTATGCATAATGCCATGTTGGTCTATTGAAGTTAATATAACTCTAAATTAAATTTGTAAGAAGGCTTATTATGCAAGTAAATCGTAAATATGGCTATTTAAGAGCTTCTTTCTCGTCACGTGACGGACACCTCTGAAGTGAAGCAATAACATTTGATACGTAGAGATTATAACAGTACGAAACTCCATCATCTCTATATTCTAAAATTAATATAAATAAGTGATGAAATGGTGGGAATCTTTCTCATTCAGATAGATGTCTGCTAGTGTGTTTTACTTTTGTCATGACAATCATGATTTGTTTTCAATAATTTAATTGTCCTCTGTACATACATAAGCATATACTTGTAGCTTGAAAATGGAGACAATATAGTATTGAAAACGAGGAAAACATGTTTGTTGCTTTGCCATGAAATAAAATATGAAAAATAATATTAATAATTAAAATTTTCTAATAATAGTAGTGTCCTTGGTCACTCTTGATCAAAACAGCATGTTCGTTCGTTATAATAGAAAGTGCTATCCAGTTATTACCTCCAGACATTGTAGAATAAAGAAATATATTTCAAGTTTCAGTCTAGAATGAATGGAATTGTCGATACAGTGCTTTTGAATTAATATTTCTCATTAATATTTATATTATGGTATAATTAATGTAGTTTATGTATTGTATGTAAGTCAAAAGTTCAGAGGAGAAAATGATACGTTTTAAAACTTTTTAAACACATTTGAAGTCTTGAGTCCCATAACCGCACAAGTTCAGCTGAAGAGATATTGAGAAACTAAATAAAAACTGAATATTTGTGGGAAATGTGAACTTGAAAATCAGACTTTTTTCATACCTGGTTACATTTGCTATTCAGCAAAGTGTAAGTATGAAAAAAGTCTGATTTTCAAGTTCACATTTCCAACAAATATTCAGTTTTTTATCCCTTTTCTTAATATCTGTACAGCTATACTTGTGTGATTATGGAAGTCAGTTTCATTTTATTTTTTTTATATTTTTTTTTCTAGAAATTATCTTAATTCTCCGTAAGAGTTTATTCAAAATATTTGCAAAATTTGAAGTAAATGATAATTATACATGTTCATATTTTAGTTACGTCTTTACCTGTTAGAAGTGTGATTACACATTTGTCTTACAACATTTTGGAAAAGTTTTATTTTTGATCATAATTAAAAAAAATACTACAGCTTCGTCTTAAAGTATTATCCCCTCTTTCTCTTGTTCTCTCCGAAGTATCACCTGATCTTAACACAAAATATCATATTTTTCTTAATTAGTACGATTAAATTGTTATGCATTTTAAGTAAACAAGTAAATATTTTCATACACTAGCATTCAGTGCAAGTTCTTAATTAACACTAACAATTATTCATATTTTTTTTTAAATAATTACTCAGATCTTTTTTTTTTTTTTTAAATTCTAGTCTAAAATTTCTCTCTTGGCATTCTTATACGATTGAAGGAAACCAGTGGTTTGTTTACAAAGAAATTGCTTTTATCTACAGGGCTAGCATAGATGATTCGTTCATTTTTGACAAGGCTATATTTTCAAAACTATTACACATACACATATAGAAGATATATGAAAAGAACCAGTCCAGACTGAATGACTTAGTGAGGGATCTAAATCTGAGTAAGCAACAAGCTGAGTTGCTCGGATCGAGACTTCAAGAATGGAATTTACTGGCTCCTACCACCAGAATTTCAATTTTCAAAAACCGACATGAACAATTTTCAGGTTACTATATATTGCAAACTTCCCTCTGTGCATGTACAAATATAGATGGTTTAATGGATGCACTAGGTTTCCAACACATCCCTGAAGAATGGAGGTTGTTTATCGACTCCCCTAAAACAAGCCTTAAGGCTGTTTTGCTACATAATGGGGACACTAAACCATCAATTCCAATGGCATATTCCGTAGAGATGAAGGAAACTTATGAAAGTTTGTCTGTGTTGTTAGCTGTGATACATTATAACAAGTACTATTGGCAAATTTGTGGTGATTTAAAGGTCATTGCTATATTACTGGGGCTTCAGGGAGGATTTACAAAATACTGTTGTTTTCTTTGTAGGGCAACTGAATCATACTACATTCAAAATGAATGGTCCCCAAGAGAAACATATATGCCAGGAAAACACAATGTTAAGTATTCTCCCTTAGTTAATTCAGAAAAATTCTGCTGCCGCCTTTACATATAAAATTAGGCTTAATGAAAAGCTTTGTTAAGGCCATGGACAAGAATGGAGAAGGTTTTGCGTACCTTAGAAGTCAGTTTCCAAAACTTAGTGACGCGAAAGTAAAAGAGGGGATATTCGTCGGGCCCCAAATTCGGAAACTATTAAAGGACAACATCTTTGAGACAAAGTTAAATAATGATGAACTATCCGCCTGGAGAGCTTTCAGTAAAGTGGTGTATGGATTTTTGGGAAATCATAAGGCAGAAAATTACCGTCAATTGGTTCAAGATCTTTTGGATAGCTATCAAAGATTAGGATGTAGAATGTCCCTAAAAATTCACATAAATATATGCTATGTGGATAGTACACATAGCATATATTTATAGAAATATATTTATTTCTCAATGAAGAATGATGCGACTCATATGAAACTTACAGGGTTTACTAAGTATAAATCAAGCTAACCTAGAATATAATTTGTATGTTTATATGTCTAAGAGTACCCGAGCTAGAGGTACAAAAATGAAGAAAAAGGGAAATTTGGGGGGAAATTTCCCGAAGATCCCTCTGTCACGGGAAAACTGTGCATGATAGAGAAGAACGGATTGCAGATTCGAATTCAGCGGCCAAAGTTCCTTAAAGGTCAGCATTATTCTTTCATGTGGCAAAAACCTTGTTGACTAGTGTAATTAAGGTATATTTCTTGCTTTCGCTTCCTTCATTTTTAAACCATTATCTCATTGCACTAATGATTCACAAAACAGGAAAGCTTTTAGTTTTTTCTTCACATCTGCCAAAATACTAGATCAATAATGATGATATATTCACCATTGATTATGATTACCCAAAGTTTCCCTTACATCCTTACTATAGGTCAATATTTCAATCCTTCACAAATCTTTATGCAAAGTTTTTAAATTTTAAGTTGAATTTAAACTGACACATTTTCGGAAGTACTTTTTAAAGTTGCTCATATTCACTGTGGTGTTAGATACCTAAAACCTATGTATTCTTACTAAAAATATTAAATTGTTAACATTCTTAAGGTTAGTCTGATTTCCGGCTAATCTTATTTTGGAGTACTTAATTAATATTCGAGGTAAAAACAGTAATTAGTCGTATTTTCTCATTGTTAATTTTATTTCATTATACACGGTGATTCTTTTAAAACTCATGAATTTCATTTGGGTCTAGAATTTCTAACTATGTGTGATTTTCATGCGGTTTGTGGCAAATGATCAAGGAAGGATGGAAGATTTATGGAACTATGTTTACTTATTTAAATTTATCCAGGGTAATATCGGTCAGGCCTCAAGAAAAACACCAAATAAACACCAGTGTAGATTACAATTAGAATGAGGTGAGGTGCGATGTGGAGATTTGAGTTTTCTTAGTTAGACAGCAACCTCGCCAAGGTTAATAAGAAATAGGAAACTGGGCTGTTGTTTTGGGAATTGTGTTGAATAGTTCTGTGCCACTATGTAAGTATGATGAGGACACATTGCGAATATGAGTTTGGAACATTATGAATTTATTGTTCAAAGATTTTGGAGAACGGAATCTGCTGTTGCTACGCAAAGGGCATTTAGAAACAAATTTTGCATCACGTTCTGTCCCAGACAGGAACACAATATGGTCACTAGTGAATAAATTGGAAGAAGCAGGATCGTTTCTGAGTGAGACAGGGAAGCATCGGACCCCGCAGGTGGGTGTTGTGGAAGATGTCAACTCCTTAGGTCGCCCAAGAAATGTCTTCGTCGTTTGTTGGAAGAAGCCGGCTATAGGTATCCAACTTGTGATTTAGAGAAGTTACCACTAATACTTAATTTGTATTCTGCAGTTTCACATCAAGAATCCAAAACCTCATTCCAATTGTAAGGTACACTGGCAAACATTTGCTGTTTTTCTTGAGGAGTGGTCGATATTACCGATGAATTTAAACCAATAAACATAACCCCATAAATCTCCTGTCCTTCCTTGATCATTTGCCACAAATTGTATGAAAATCGGACTTCAGTTAGAAATTCTAGACAAAAAAAAAAAAAAAAATCAGTCAGTTTTAAAAGAATCACCCTGTATTAGAGAGTATTTTCACAACCTCTTCTAGGGAGAGTACTGACCTAGCAGTCTTACATTAAGTAGAATTGTTTACTTCAGTTCGGTATATATGTATATATTTTCCTTTTTTTCAGCTGCTCCTAAAAATAAGCCTTTTATTAGTGCTAAGATGATTGTTGTAAACCGGAGGGATTGTGAGCCTGTAGGAAGCACGACAACTACCACAACAGCTCAACCGTCCGTTACCATACCATGGTACATGTGTCCCTTTGCTGCTATGAACCTTGAAAACGAATATGTTATCGAAGGAAATGGAATAATCCCTACTATAATAATGCCAGAAACTTTCTTCAAAACAACGCTTTCACCCATTCTTCCGGCTCAGGGCATTAATACAGCACTGACTGGACAGCAACAACCACAAGTAGAAAACGTGGGACAGAGACCAAATTCTGTTTTCCATCCAACCAATACTGGATCATCGTTGTCAACAAATTTAGCAAATGATCCCACTGCTTCTCAAAAAGCTTTGCAAGAAGAACGTGCTGGCGCCAAAAATCAAACAAAATCTGAGTCTGTTGAACGAGTGCCGACAGACGAGAAAAATACACAAATACAGAATGATTTTCATGACACAACTGGATCTTTATCGGCTATTAGTTTACATGAAATACCCTTACCAATTGAACAGGAATCAGTATCGCAAGAACTCAAAGATGTCAAAAAGAGATCACAAGGTTCAAATAAAAATGATTCTGAAATTTACCGTAGGCATAACGGAACTTCTACATTAATGGACATTGTTTCCGGAGATATTACACATTTAGTATCGCATAACAAAGGGACTGATCCAGTAGCTGATGTAACTTCAAATAACAAACCTAATTCTGGAAATGATGAAAAGGGTGATTTGGTAGTAGAAACGAAACCAGTTCTCTCTAGTAACGCGAATACAAAATTAGGTTTTAATCATAATAGAACAAATAACCTTCATAACAATACAATGAAACTGACGATTAACAAGGAACTATCAAACACAATTATTAGAAAATTGGCGGAAAAAATCTTACGAACTGATTTTCTAAACAAATCTGGTGACTCAAAAGAAGATGTCAATAACGAAGTTAAGAATGTTATAAATTCTGAAGATACTTCAAAGAAATTAAAGTATAAAGAGTTCGTATTGGATTTTTTAGTTCACTCCTTATTTCAAATTAAACATATATCTTATGACAATAATATCATAGAGTACTACAAGAAATTAATATTGACCCCTACTGACATTCTCACCATTGCTTTGAGAAACAACACCACGATACTTAATAAAGTGAATCAGGCGAAAGCCCTGTTTAATTTGTTGTTAGATAAAGTCAATCGTAAGGTAAACACTCTGCTCATGGAGAACAAAATGTTAAGCAACATACGAGACAAGAGGAGCACATCATCTGATGAACATGACGGCATTCAGTCTGACGATACGGATTTGGAAAATGACATCGACGCTAGTCGAGAAGTGGAAAACACTTTTGATGGTATTTCACAGGGACCTGGATACAGAGAAGTTGTTCAAGAATTTGAATATGTTTCTCCCGTTAGTGGCAAAGATCAACAGAGAATACGTCAAGATATCCCAGGGGGTGGTGGTCAAAAGGAACTGATACAGGAATTTGGAAATCCAACTAGCGGGGATGCAATGGGACATCAAATCATTACATCAGAAATTTTACCAGAAAATAGTCATCGGGAGATGATTCAGGAATTCGAAACCGTTAAAGCAAAAGGACTCCAAATTTCACGCGAGGAAGAACAAACGGGCTTTGAGCATCGAGAAATGATTCAGCAATTCGCAACAATGAGGAGTAATGATTCGGAAGAAGATAATAAGACAAACAACATACCACCAAACAGAATGGTGGAAATTCTGCAACAGATAGGTTATCAGGGAGAAGGCCAGCAAATTATTCGAGGAGAAATTCAAAGAAACCACAACAGAGCTGATATGGTTCAACAAGTAGGAAATATCAGTGAAGGTCAACAGATAGTTCGGGGTGAAGTTCATAATGGAGGCGGACATGGTATAGTGGTGCAGCAGGTATTGAGTATTCACGATGCAGATAAAATATATGAGGAGGACGATGAATCCAAGGAAATAGAAGGTAATCCTTTACTCCAAAAGTCGAATAACGTTTCTGTAAGTTCACCAATGCCAGAAACTATAATGACACCTGTTGAACCGATTCAGTCTCAACCACAGACAATAAACAAAACGTTAGAAACACCTCAAGTAAATCTTCCGGTTCAACCAATTCCATCACAGCCAGGTCAAGCACAACAAATAAATAATCCTACTCAGCCAGTTTCCCTTCTACCACTGAATCAACCAGCAATTTCTCCATCGCAACCAGCAAATTCTTCATCACAATCACCAATTTCTCCATCAACCGAGCAACCTCAACCACATAACGTAATGCAAAGTCAGGTCATTCAAAACCTAATTGGTAAGAGACATATGAAGGCAGGAAAATCATGATATAGCACTATACAAAATGAATATAAGAGAATTGTAATATGAATACTTAGCAAACTGTTTATGAAATATGTTTCCTTATGTTTAGATGACCAAGTAGCACAGAAGTTGATTCAAAGTTGACCCAAAAGTTTTTCAACGAATTCACCGTTCCCTAACATTGGACCAACGATCTGTGCTACTTGGGAGGAAATATTTCTCAGCAAGACATAATGTATATATAATGTCAGTAATTTGTTGCGTTCTCATGAATTATAATTTAATTATGTAATAAACATAATGTCAAGAATCAAGAACGAGACAAACCTTACAACTGTGAATTTATGTACGTGGAAATTTAGTTTCTCAAATCAATTCATATATTTTATTTGTAACTTAAATGGTTTACTTTCCGCAACTTGTACACAAAATCACGTTGAATATTGTTAATTTATCTTGCTCTTATAATTAAAACAAAATTTGATAAAAGTAGGTTAATTTTCAAGTTTCAACAATTCCCTAAATATTGAAGGAAGATTACTTTACAAGGTGTTAGACAGGGCATAACACAGGTTGTCACAAAAATGTGCCACAATATTTTGGGAACATTCCTCACATTAAAATGAGAAAACAAAGTTCATATGGACCTGTGTTCAAAAGTGGATAATTTCGGAGTTATAGGATACCGAAAACATCAAACAAGTGAAATTTAGAAGTTCATACCTCCACTAATATGAAACCTCTCCTAGTCGGGTCAAGACAGCACTAAAGAACTGGTATATGAACTATCCAATCGTCCATGTTTAAGAATGCTCCAGTACTTGAACAATAATTTTTAGAGACGTAGGTAGAGAGTGATCAAGTGCTCCCAAACAGCCTCTCTAAAAATGATTGTGCAAGTACCAGAGGTTCTGAAAGTTGGATATTTGGATAGTTTACATACTAGTTCCTCAGTGATGTCTTGACCTAACTATGATCGATCCTATAGTAGTGGAACTATGGACCTATTCACGTTTGCGGCACCCTATAACTACGAACCTATGCACTTCCGACCACAGGTTTATATAAACTTTTTTCTTATTTTCATCTGAGGAATCTATTTCCAATATATTGTGATACATTTTTGTAACACCTTATGTATATATATATATATATATATATATATATATATATATATATATATATATATATATATATATTATGAATACTATCAATATCACATTTAAACTTGATGTATCATGTATACTCACAATACATAAAAATAAGAGTAAAAAATGCGACACCAATTTTTATAACATATTGTTTCTGTGGATTAATATAAACAAGAAAGTATTACCTTTATTTGAAAAAAGATACATATATTTTACCTAAAATTGGAAGTGTGTTTATCTTTCTTAAATAAAAAATGAAATAACTTTAAGTGGTAGCTAATACTTGAGGATATATTAAATAGAAATTATAGGTTTTCATATATCAAAGCATAGAAGGATGATAGTTACATTTTTTCATTCCCCATTTGTTATTTTAGTATATTGTAAATACGTACAGTACGTTAACTTTAAACATAAATAGAGTATATATTCTATCTAATTCACAATAAGTAAATAAATAGTTTGCAATATATATATATATAAGTAAAAGATTGTTCGGGGTTTATCATAATTGAGAACAAAGAATTCTGGATACGAAATATCAAAATATTAGTAGAAGCTTAAATTTGGTGACTAACTTGGTATGAATATCAACAAACTACGTTTTGTCATATATATACCAAGATATTTTGGAAATAATTAACTTCATAAATCGAAAGAATTGTAGAATATAATTATTTTGTGAAAAAAATAGAAAAGCTTAAATATTGTAAAGAAAGTGTTTGATAGCCACAGTTGGAAATCTCTGGTTTCATGAGAAAGTACAAACTAAATATTAACCTTCATGTAGCGAATACATTGCACTTGTAATTGTCGTATCTTAGTATTAAATTATATCGAGAGAAAGATATTTGGAGATTTAAGGTTCTTACATATGTTAGCCTTGTCACAACAGAATAATGAAACTATCATTTGAGTTATGGATAAAAATCGTCGCTGTGCTTCATCATATTCTGTGTATGGTTTAAAATAGAAAAACGTTGTGAAGCGGAACTTAGAAAATTTGTGTTAGTTAATTAATTTATTTGTCTGATTTTAACACTAACTACCCTAAATATAAACAGGAAGTCTTCCTCTCAAAAGAACTGTATAAGATAATAAATGTAACTTCAAATTACATAATGAAATAAAAAATGAAGGATGAATAAAGATTTTTTGTTCCTTCCACAATGTAGTTCTCCTATGAAAACACAATAATTTTATATAGAGATTGATCTTCATAGTTAGCATTTCACATATGAGTTTTCTTAAAGCTACACATATGTGTATAACACAAATAAAATAAGTATTTATTATAGGTAATTCTAAATTTATTTGTGTATTATTCGTAAAAATGAAAACGTGTCTATAATACTATTGTACGATACTATTCTTTACTAAAGGAAAGCATGCCCTTTGCGTTTGAGTGTTTATATGGGAGAAAACAAAATCATCATAAACATTCAAGAGACTAGATGGAGAATGAACTTTACAAAGCTAAATTACATCAAACACACTATTAGGTTAGTAATAATGAAAGCTCGTAAATTATAAAGTACTCCGGTCCTCACTGCTAATTTCTCACCTTAGATAGTGTATATTTACAACGAAAGGGGGTGCACGTGCACCTTTGCACCTCCGTAAATCCGGTCCTGTATATATATATATATATATATATATAGGACCGGATTTACGGAGGTGCAAAGGTGCACGTGCACCCCCTTTCGTTGTAAATATACACTATCTAAGGTGAGAAATTAGCAGTGAAAATAGCAACACTCTCCAAAAATTTCTGCTGTCATGTTTCCGTTTGGGCTTGAAATACTCCTAAAGGGAAGTTTTGCAAAATCGATAGTTTAAGTCAATTTTCAGAGCTGAAGGAAAAGGATTCACCGAGAACAGACACTTAACATTTCCAGGGCATTTCCTTATTCACACTACAGATGCCTAAAGGCATTTTTAAAAATTCCAATTCAATTCAAATGTAGTGGTAGTTATTGGTTCACCCCCGTTCAGAAAATCCTGGATTCGACCCTATATATATACGGAGAGAGAGAAAGTTAAATGTTAATATATGAGTGGATATGGGGAAGGTAATGGTATGTTACATTTTTTTATGCCCTTGCAATTGAATGCAATGACAGGATAAAAAAAATCCCCTACCACTTGCAAATGAAATTCCGAACTTAAACTACCTACATATTGTTCTGAGATCCAATCACAACCACAGCGGCGCTTCAATTCCGCCAGAAGTATATCTTCCTCCAAGGAGCTCATACAGTTACACATAAATTGCTGTCTCAATCGCAAAGTAACATAGGCAATCTCTCCTAAACTAACTACAGTCAATTCTATTCATAATCTAGGCCGTATATTATAAAGTTCTGCGTGTGCAGTTGTTGGTAGAGCATATGTAGAGCAAATTACAGACCGAAATCGTTTGCCTACTACTGTTTTTTATTATAAAATCCACTATTGAAAGCATATCACAAAAATGTTACTATAATATAAATTCTTTAATACTGGGTGAAGAAAAGCGATTCTATGTCCGAGCACCCTAGGGTAGGATCTCTACAGAGCTCCAAAGCAAGCTAGATGGGAGTGGATTTTAGGATCCCCAATACTCCGTGCAAGCATTGAGGGGATTAAGAGTCACAGAGCTCGGAAGCAAGCTAAGAGGGTAGATGGGAAGCTTAAAATTCCGAAGCAAACTAGAGGTTTTGGGATATGTATCTCCTAGAACTCCAGAGCAAGCTAGAGGAGGGATGACCAGTCGCAGACTAATGTCTTTCCTTGGAATCCTCTCGGTTATATAGGTGCTCCAGGTGAGGCGGTGGCGCTGCTGTTTCCTCGTTGTCATGTGACGAGTTGTGTCGCTACTTTTTCTGTCGTCTGCAGCCTCAGTACTCCAAAGTAAGACTCACATATTTGGTGTTTGTAAATAGAAGCATATGTTTGGTGTTTGTAAATAGAAGCACATGTTTGGTGTTTGTAAATAGAAGCACATGTTTGGTGCTTGTAAATAGAAGCACATGTTTGGTGCTTGTAAATAGAAGCACATATTTGGTGTTTGTAAATGAAAGCACATATTTGGTGTTTGTAAATAGAAGCACATATTTGGTGTTTGTAAGTAGAAACACATGTTTTCTGTTTGTAAATAGAAGCACATGTTTGGTGTTTGTAAATAGAAGCACATTTTTGGTGTTTGCAAGTAGAAGCACATGTTTGGTGCTTGTAAATAGAAGCACATGTTTGCTGTTTGTAAATAGAAGCACATGTTTGGTGTTTATAAATACAACACATATTATATTACAATATTCATTTCTTAAACTTTGGCTAAACAGATTACGAGCACCATACTATTTTTTCTTATTTTAATATTATTAAGAGATACAATGTTTTAGTTGCTACTAAAATTTTATATCACTATACGTTGTTTTCTTCAATTATTCTTTATTTGAAATGACAAACTTTCGTAGAAAATAGTAAGCAAAAAACAATTTCTTATCTATGTCAGATAATTTTCATCAATAAGGTAGATGAAAAACAAACGGTTTTCTAAATTGAAAATTTATTTGTACAAAAACATGTTACAGAAAAATGTGAACATAAACAAAATCAGAAACAAAACTTTTCTGAATCCACTGATAAAAGACATGAATTGGTATTCCCCTGTTTTTTTTTTTTTTTTTTTTTTTTGAAAATGCCTCAAGGATTAACATAAGTTGTTAAAAAAATATCATCTGAAATCAACAACGAACTATCATTGAAACAAAATTAGAAACTTTAAGAAAGTTAATCATTAAAAGAATATAAAGAATAAGGGTTTAGGTGTATCAGAGAGTCAAAAAACAGTTATTCTGCTGAATCAGGCATTTAAATCAATTATTAAATGGTAAACATTAAATTAAATATGTATTAATCTTATATAAATCTAAATTTCAAATGGAAAGAGATAAATGGCGTGTTCAGAACAGAGGGGAATCAAGTCGAATTACCAAATTGTGAGAAAAAAGACACAAAATTTGTATAAGTGCACAAATCGTTAACGTCTACACTTATTAAAATATCTAGACGTGAATCTTAAGTTCTGACCGGAACTTCAGATACAGATACAGATACAGATCTTAAGGATGAAATATGTCCAAAATTATTTAAGAAAATGCGTGTCAAATAATCATTCTAAATATTTGCTGGGTATCTTTATTTGTTCATCATTGAACACAAATAAAGATACCCTGAATGTAAGATGGATTAAAATTATAGAAATATATAGAAGAAATAAGAAACATACACTTATTATGTTTTATTGAAAAAAAATCATAACATATTTATTCACATAATTTCATCATGAAAAGTTATTCTCTAAAAAGAGTTTGGTTCAAATACAGAAAGATATTCATTGCAAACACCCATCAGTATATTAATTTTTATTACAACTAGCTGAACCTGCGCTGTCTACTCAGCGCATCCTTCTGTTATGACCATGAATCTCCTCCCTACTGTGCATGTCTCCTTACTCACACAAGTAAAGGATAGGAGACTCACAAAGGAAGTGAATGGCTATGTATAGATGTTGGAGTGAGTTTGTAGCAAATTTGTAGAAGTAACACGATATCAAGTGAAAATATCTTTTTCTAATAAATCTGTATCCGTCCGAGTGCTCTTCATTGCGTCTCTTCAGACTTTGAAGTTGCCAGCATGCAATAGGTTTTGTCATTCAGATTTAAGCAAAGCGCCTGCAATGTTCGTCAACCCGCTGTACGTAACTTCGCTACTCTTTCCTAACACTATAGTTTCGGCCTGCAACTATGTTAATCTTATGGGATCAAAACAGCTCCTAAAAATGTTGAATAGAATAATAACTACACGGTTTTTGGAAATTTGAATGAGAACTGGACAATCTACACAAAATTTGGAATCGACCAGTGAAAGTGACCTGTTTCTAGCACTTGTGGTTTTCGAGATCTCATTGTCGAAAGGATTGTGAAAGGAAAAAGAACGACGAGATTGTGTTTTAATGTTTAGGCCTTTCTGAGTGCAAGTGCACTTTCTCTCCCCTTCGTTGTTTATGATGGGTATCGTATCTTTTGAAATTTGTACTTTGTGAGGATAAAGAGAGGCAAATAATGCCATTGCACGGGGTGGCAATTGCCTAGGGCAACCCTGTGTAAAAAGGTTAAAACGGAATAAAAGGTATGAAGCACAGGGTCTCTTGTTAAACAAAAGTCTATTGAGTGAGTGACTTGTGTTTCACAAGAGGCTACGTGCTTCATATGTTTTATTCCTTTTTTAAGCGTTTCTATTCAGCCATATTCCTCTTCCATGTTTTAATTTCACTTAGAACTGTTTTAAGCTGAAGAAGGAAACAGGGTTATTCGAAAGCGCTAGTTAAAGGAATACTTTGGTCTGCGGTGAGTATTAGCTTTCTACATATTTTTCTCTTAAAATATATTGACCGCTAGCAATACACAGTGATAAGTAATACTTAATTTTCTGGGAATCTAGAGTATTTAGTGTAAGTTCTTTTGTGAATTAATAAACTATTCAATACGCAAAGTGCTAATAAATAAATAAATAAATAAAAAGTAAAAATAAAAAGTAAAATAAAATAAAACAAAATAACAAGATGTGGAAACTTAAAGATTCAGCAGAGTTCCTAAATCTCGGTCACACGCTGGAAGGGCGAGAAAACCCGTTCAAGTATTTTTCTGAGGTTTGTCTTATCATGTAACTTACTGTACAGTGTGTATTCATTAATATTCATGTTCATGTATAGTAAAGGCTCCATGCCTTCATAAAGTACGTACTTTTCCTTGTTTAAGGGTAATTGGGCAGTTTATTCTCTGTTGTACTCTCAAGCAACCAATACATACAAGTAGAGTACTGTATTTTCATGTATAGTAAAGGCTCCATGCCTTCATAAAGTACGTACTTTTCCTTTGTTTAAGGGTAATTGGGCAGTTTATTCTCTGTTGTATTTTCAAGCAATCAATACATACAAGTACAGTACTGTATTTTCTGAGGGAACACTCGTACTTATTATTTTTTAACTCCATTCCCATTAACAAATGACTTGAACATCACTGCATTATTTGTATATGGAATAAGAGATCAAACCGAGTTATTTCACCGGCTAGAGTTTTACACAAAAAATGATAATGAAACAGCTAAAGAAACTTCAATCCACAATTATAAGCCATACGCACCTTATGAGTCTACTTAAAATTGTAATAAGAAATGTACTTACCTATAATCTTCACGTAGTCTCGTATTTCTTATAAAAACAGAGAGACTACAATGCTGAGAAATATTTGTTTCTTAAACCAAATCAGCAACACGCTTTCATTTGCGTAACACGCTTTCACTTGTCATAAGACAGTGCTTACAACCACGAAATGTACGATTAAAAGTATTTAATAATTCTTCAAATTATTTTCGATTAAACCAGAAGAAATTATAATAAAAAAATCTTTAAAACTTATTTTCTTTCGTGTAGCTTAATATGCATTCTATTTTTCAAAATATGTTAACTTTAAGCAGCACAAAAGAGCGTTTGCCAAATGCTGGATAGTGGATACACTGCTCTAAAATACAGAAATTTCACCTGAAAAATACATTCTGGTAAAGGATCTGTAAACTTTACGGTGAATTTTCTGTTAAAGCACCTGAAGTTTTAAGAGTGCAATAACTCGGCATTTTCACAAACTCGACCACCTTTCGGACCACATTAGGCAAAGTTCACGGGACTCTACTGCAATGAAAATGTTTTAATTATGATTCTCATAGAAGAGTATATAACACGATATAGAGTCAGAGAAAGAAAACGAGGGTATCCTGACAGCAAGTAAAGAAACACTATCATGGAAGAATTTGAAGCTCTGAAGGAGTTTGTAAGGTAAGTAAAGATGTGTATCGGTGAAAGAAGAGGAAACATGAAAACAAAATGGAGGTTATTTGAGTCTCTTGAATTTATAGAAGTTTGAAACAGACAAAAATCTTATCTCTTTCACCAATTAACTACACTTTAGAATACGTCCATTTTCTTGTTATTTAAGTAATAGCATTTATTCAAGGCTAGTACTTCTTGACTTTTTCTTTAAATTTATATTGTAAAGCTCTGCCTGTGCAGGTATAAGTAGTTCATAGGTAGAGCTGAATTACTCACGGGAACGTTTCTCCTACTATTGTATTTTATTATGAAAGATCTCATTATTATAAAAGGTGCAATACAAAATCACTCTAATATAAATATTTCACTAATACTGGATAAAGAGTGATATTCCAAGGCCCAAGCAGCCTCGAAGCAAGTTAGGTGGAGTGAATTTAGGACCCCAATGCTCCACGCAAGCAAAGTGAGGTTTGAAGCCACAAAACTCCAAGCAAGCTCAGTGGCTGAAGTTTAGGAGTCCTACAGAGTTCCGAACAAACTAAGTAGGCAGGAAAGGAGGACTAGAATAGTTATGTAGACTATACTTATTCGATTGATGGGACAAAATTAAGCTCTCCCAAGTATATCAAAAATCTTGGAATTTTCTTTGATCAAAATTTAACATTTAAGCATCATATGGAAACAGTAACAAGCGAGGCTTATAGAAACCTTGGTTTTATCATGAGGCTAGGTAAAGAGTTTCGTAATGATTTAACTTTAATGAAATTGTACTTCACTTACGTTCGGTCAAAGTTAGAATATGCTACTGTTGTGTGGACACCAAATATGCAAAAATACTGTGATATGATTGAGGGAATACAGAAAAAAATCCTAAGACTTCTTATGTACAGGAAAACTGGGCTTTACCCGAAATATGAAACTTACAGAGAGTTACTGGAAAATTATCAACTACCCACTTTATACGAAAGAAGAAGATATAATGATCTAATATTTTTATATAAATTAATACATGATAAGATTGACTCTATTGAGCTGCGTTCGTTGCTTTGTTTCCAAGTCCCATTAACCAGAACGAGGATAGGAAACACATCTACGTTTTATTAAAGAAAGGCAAGAACAAATATCCTTCGGAAATCTTCTATATGGAGGATAAGCACTTTCCAGAATGAGGTTGAAAAAGACTTCAATATTGATATATTTAGCATGTCGGAAAGTGTGTACAAAAGAACAATTAAACAGGCATGTTTTGAAAACGGGATATAAGGAGCTCATATGCTAAAGACAATATGAATGTTTTTCTTTTTTTAAATTGTCTATTTTGTAATGTGTATTTCTTTTAATTATTTGTATATCTCATTGTTTTGTATTAAAATGTATTTCGCTGTCAAAGACAATACAATAATTGGGCCTAGAGCCTGTTGTGTTGTGCTTGAACTAAAATAAAATAAATAAAATAGAGCTTCGAGCAAGCTAAAGGCTTTGGGTTAGGTTCCTCTCAAAGCTCCAGACAATCTGAGAGAGTGGAGATGACCAGCCTAAGACTGATAATCGTTGCTCAATTTTTTCTGGTTTTATGGCTGCTCAAGTGTAGCGCTGTTCTCTCGTTATCACATAACCAGTGGCTTCACTGACGTCACTGTCTTGTGAGAGTGTAGTAACTTGTAGTACTACGCAAATAATTAATATTTATAAATATGAACACGTTTTAGTTGTTAGTGAACAGAGCCATGTGAGGGATATTACAATAAGTATTAAACATATCTACAATAAAACTATACTATTTATTAAGTTACCTTGTGGAAATTTGAAGTTAATTAAAGGGGAGTGTACATACAGTCTTGTTCAAAAAGAAACCTGGCTACCCATCTGTCTTTGAAAAACACTTCATTCTTACCTACACCAGGAATTAAGTCAAATAGATTGAATTCTCTTTTGTCAATTAAGATCTTAATTTATAGCCAAATTATTAGAATTTCCAAATTTAGGTTGTCACAATATGGTCGTCTAAAACAAGGTAGGTTGTCAAGATTTTTTGAACCAGACTGTGCATTCCAGTTGAAAATTAAAGCAACAAATACTTTCCTGGGTTTCATCACATTGCTGACCATGTTTATTTCTCTCGAATGTTTTGTGTTAATATTTTTATGATATTCATTTACTGTGCTAGATCTGAGGAAAAGTCTGGTATATAAATATTCTTCTACTTTTCCAGAAACCGATACACTTTCTGAGTTGGGGCGCATTCACACTCCATCCAGTAAACAACGTAACTATTTTAACTTGTTACATAAAGAGTTAATAGAAGGCTACATAGGATCAGTTCAAGAATATGCGAATATCCTTGTTCCGTCTACTTGAAGTATATATAAATAAGAGAAACCAGTCTTGAAGTATATATAAATAAGAGAAACCGGTCTTGAAGTATATATAAATAAGAGAAACCGGTCTTGAAGTATATATAAATAAGAGAAACCAGTCTTGAAGTATATATAAATAAGAGAAACCGGTCTTGAAGTATATATAAATAAGAGAAACCAGTCTTGAAGTATATATAAATAAGAGAAACCGGGCTTGAAGTATATATAAATAAGAGAAACCAGTCTTGAAGTATATATAAATAAGAGAAACCGGTCTTGAAGTATATATAAATAAGAGAAACCAGTCTTGAAGTATATAAATAAGAGAAGTAATAACCCTAGTAGGCCTACTATCTATGGAGCTGTCATACACATAGTGCAAAAAATTAAGGAACTTTTAAATTAAGCAAAACGAATTAGGTATTTTACCATCTGCAGTTCTTTTTGTTCAAAGTATCCCTCTTCCGCATTCAATACGCCGTTACTAGTGTTCAACCAATGCTAGCATAGAGTTTTTAATGTCCTTTTTCGGAATCACCTCAATGACCCTAATCACGGCAGACTTTTCAGAACTTTGTTGTTGTTGTTGTTGTTGTTGTTGTTGTTGTTGTTGTTGTCATAAAGTGTTCCTTTCATGACCGATTTTGATTTTGGGAATAGAAAATAGTCTCATCGCCAATTACAATCGATTCCAGGAACGTTCTGTTCCATCTGGCTATTTTAATCAGGTCCTTTCAATGTTCAACGCGAGCAAGTTTTTAGTCTTCAGTTAATTTGTGTGGAAGAAATCGAGCACAGACTTTCTGTTCCTTTAAATTCTTTGTTAAAATTTCGTGAATCATCTCTTTATTCTATTTGACTCCTCCGCCATCGATCTTACAGTCGAATTCGTATCGTGGGCGATTGTTTCACGCACTTGTTCCACTAACTCATAACGATTTTTGTTTTTCGGTCTATCTGGCTTTGGGTCGTCTTCCAATCGGATCGCCTCAGAATTGCATATACCATTCGAACATACGTATACAAGATAAGCATTCATCACCATACACTTGTTTAATCATTTTCAATGTTTGTGTAAATATTTTACCTAGTTTGAAACAATTGGAGAATAAATTGCTTCTTTGTTCCACCGTGTTTTTATGACGAGATGACACCAGATACACTCATTTTTCTTGCTATAACTTGACACTCAGTTAATCGGTTTTCATGATTGTGGTCTCCAGTGTTTCTTCCAGACACGTTTTTTTGGGGGGGGCACTACCCTCCCGCAGCTCTGAAAGTGCTCCCCGGAAGGACATCAAAAATAGTTATTTAATATAATAATAAATAGAATAGTACCAGCAGTGGCCCCCGAAATTCTAAGTGCCTCCCTCCGGAATATTGTTCCTGAAAGAAACACTGGTGGTCTCGTTTTGTTGAGCAGATATCCAGCTTTTTGATATGTTGCTTCAGTAGATGGAGCTAGTTGTTATTTGTAAAGAAAAGAAGTTCCGTTACATTTGAGACATCCTGTGTAGTCTAGAAGAATATGAAGAAAATTATATACAGAGTATAAAATCTAAGATTTTAATAGGTTCATTATGCCTGTTTATCACATTTTCATGAAAAACTAAAAATATAACATCTATTATGAGTATCAACTTTCTCTTGAAGATAACCATGTTTAAGAAAAGCTCTAGCAAAATGTGGGTACACGAATATAAATATTTGTGATACAAATGTAAATCACATTCATAATAGATGAAAAATATTATGAATTTAAGAAACTTATTGTCATTCCATTCTTTAAACACTATACTACGCTTTCCGAACATTTAAATTCGTGTGCAGAAAGTTGAAAGGTTGAATTTTCCTTTCAACAATAATAATGCTTTATAGCTGATGACATTTTCCATGACTTAAATTTCGAGGACCATGTTCTTTCAAATTATCTTATTATTAATAATATTATGTGAATTTGGAGAACAATTTCCTGTAACAGTAGACAACCCAGTTAATATTAATATAGGTAAGTAAACAATGGCCTCACTTCAATATTGGAAACATTATATATCTAATTTCAAGTAAAATAATGTCTATCGTGACAATTTTAACAATTATTTCTGTCAAATAATGAAATAACAAAAGTGTATGCTTGATTAATTTTATTACATGTTTAATGGGGATGTATATTTGGCACCCTCACTGTAAAGTCCAGGGACGACAGATTGTGTGCATTAAAAATTCAAAATAACACTTTTTACAAGTGTGAAATTCAAGTATAATATGTCAAAAATAAGGCATCCTAAAATAAATAAATAGAATAGAATAGAATAGAATTCGAACGGAAAGTCAAAGGGCAAAAGAACAAATAACGAGGCATAAGGTATATAACTAAAAAGCATTGGCGTCAGTAACACATAAACTTTGAGGGGACTGACTACCGTGGTGATGGGATGTATGGAATACCGACAGGAAAGTGGGAGTCCGGGGGTCCTCCTCCGAAAAATAATTTTTAAAAAATGTCCTCGTGGATTGCATTTTAAAGCATTTATTACTTAAAAAGCTAACAAAAAATTTTAAATTTTGTGTTTTATTTTTATCTTTGATAGTCTAGTTTTCGTTTTTCGTTTTTCTTTTTTTTTCTTTTTTCTTTTTTTTTTTTTGGAAAACACGGTACTAAAAGTACCACACACTTTACAGTTTGCTTATTCAAGCAGTAAATTTCGACTTTGTTTTACAATTTTAGTTAAACTTAAATGATACGAAGTGTACGTCAAAAACAAAATAATAACAATATTTAGTGTGAAGTGAATACTCAGAAACAACAAAGTTTTGAAAACAGGTTTTAGGCCTACACGCCTACAACTAATGTAAATAGGGCGTAACAAGAGACTGAGATTAAACATTTAGTTGAAAAGTATGTTTTTTCTTTCATAGCTAACCCAAACTCGCTTTGCAGTTCGCTATCTAAACCAAAACAGTGTTACTTTACACTTAACTCCACCTTCACCTCTATAGGACAAAAAACTTCCTGCTCACAATTAGAAACAAATTTTTGTGCTACTTTATTCATATCTACTTTGTCTAACATTGTTTAGTGAACGTAGCAAACTACTACATAGTTGAGCCTCTTTTAGGTCATAGTTGACCTTAGATACTTGAAATATTCTGGAGGATGAACATTGTTTACAAATATTGGGGTGACACGTCCCCGGTGTCTCTGTTGAGTTTGACGCCCGTTCTAGAAAGTAAATAAAATAGCAATAATTTTAATATATAACACTTGAATATACTTGAAATATAGAATATATTTGAAAGTGTGTTAAGTATTTTAGTCTCACGAATAAAACTGACTAAGTTTTACCCACTAAAACTTCATTAAAATTTTAGGTAGTCCTAAACCTTCTCTAAGATGTTAGCATTGTGGACATTATACAAGAATATGCTGAGTTTTCAGTGAGATTATACAATTTTTTACAAAACTTTCGTGAGGGTGTTGTGGCTACGCGGACAGTGCAGCGATGGTTTAACAAGTTTAAGGACGGTGACGAAACACTCGAAAACGCACCATGTGCCGGAAGACAAACACATGTACAAAATGAAGATCTTTAGGCAGCAATTGAGGAGAACAGTGGTCAGATGTGTGAGGGACTGGGACTACAATTCAGTGTGAGTGGAGAAACCATTCGGCAGAACCTCCATAAATTGGGAAGTACTACAAGTTGGGTCGATAGGTTCCTATGATTGCACTCCGGGTCAGAAGGCAACGCGAGCAGACACCTGTGTTTCTTTGCTATCTCGTTTGAGGAAAAAGACATTTCTGGACAGTGTTGACATGTAATGAGAAGTGGATGGGTCCTTTACGAAGCTGCACGGCGCTATCATCATTGGTTAGCATTCCATGAACCGGTTCCAAAACAACCAAAGCCAACAATACATCAGAAGAAGGTATTCCTGTGTGTTTGGTGGACTGCTCGCGACATCATGCATCGAGAACAGCTACCTGCTGGTCAGAGCATCAATGCAACTGTCTTCTGTCAGCAGTTGAGCCATGTTCAAGAATAACTCAAAACTCTTTAGGCAGCGCTTCTGAATCGCAAAAAGGTCCTCCTGTTACAGGTCAACGCTAACCCCAAGAGGCTAGGATGACCCAAGACACCATTCTACGCCTTGGATGGGAAACACTATTGCATCCGCCATGCTTCCCGGACATTCCCCCCAATTATCACCTATTCCATTCCTTGGACAATTTCCTTAGAGGACGCTAGTTCAATATCTAGTAGAAGTGCAAAATGCACTTGATGCCTTCTTCGTTTCACGGTTCACCAAGTTCTACCGCGATGGAGTCCATGGACTTCCAGAACGTTGGCAGAAGGTTGTCGATGCTGATTTGTACTATTTTTGATCTTTCAGGTACGTCTTAGGTGACATACCGATCTTTGAAGGTGGTGGGTGAAAAAGCGACAGAACTTTCTTGGTTGCCTTTATAGATGCAATACTCACTAAGTAATTCAGCTTTGATGCTCTATCGCGTTCTTTTTATTATTACATCTTAATTTAATCTCCCCGAGTTAGATCCTCGTACAAACCAGCACCATTGCTTCCGGTATTTGGACTATTCATGGTTGCAGACAAATAGACAGGATTTTGCGAAGAGGGGGGGGGGGTCAGTGACATGAAGTACTGTGGTCATCTCACAGGGGTTCTCGATCATTCTTAACTATTTTACTGAAACATAGGTTAGTTCGTTTAGCCAGGATTTCGTAACAGAGGCGGACATGAAATTCTGAAGGTCCAGGAGCTCGATCAGTCTAAACTACTTTACTGTCAACATGTATTGGTTTGTTAGGACAATAAAGTGAGGAAATATTCCTAAGTATTTTAATAACAAACTATGAAGAAATCTCGAGTAAAATAATAAAAAACACGTATTTTCCTTTCATTATAACCTCAACTATTATAAAAAGTACATATTCACTATTATAACAAGTTCATATCCACTATTATAAAAAGTACATACTCAATAATGTCTTGTAAAATATTTTACAATTTCTGCGTTACTTTCTCTGTTGAAT
The DNA here is from genome assembly GCF_964235325.1 of Thermobia domestica. Classification (NCBI taxonomy): domain Eukaryota; kingdom Metazoa; phylum Arthropoda; class Insecta; order Zygentoma; family Lepismatidae; genus Thermobia; species Thermobia domestica. Next base: position 8,162,303 of record NC_137461.1, on the reverse strand, counting down.
CAAATGTTAACAGAACTTTCTTTCCACATACATTTTTGTTTTTATTATTCCGTCAACTACTGTCTGTTTCAATTGACAGGGTAAAGGAGCAGTAGAAAATTGTTTCTGAAATAACATGTTTGATACTGCAAGGATGCGATTATGAAAAATTATGATAAAAAATGTCCACGCTGTTACACAATGGCACTATGCCTTCGCGAGCTTAAAATCTCCCTGACTAGTAGCAGAAATTCTGAGAACTTTTCTCGAAATTTCAAATTCCCTGACTCTTTCAGGATATTTCGCTCACAAATCTCCTCCTAAGAAAGAGTAACCAAAAGCCGTAGTTTATGTAGCCGATTCTTCTTTTTCTCATTTCAGTTTGTTTCATAATTCCATATTTTTTTTTCATTTCTGATCTCAAAGGGGGACGGTCTGGAACCTCCGGACTCCCCCTTGGCTACGTGCCTGTCTGGTTGTAGTATAGAGCTTAGCTTTGCTCAGGTCTTCTCATGATATACCTTACTCTTATTTCCGTATAGGGAAACTTCCAATACTGTTGTGTGATGCCAACGTTATCTGTTTCTATTTTCTTAAACAAATAGTTTGATTATCGCTTCCTTATTTTACAATAGCCAAAATAAATGTCCAAAATACATGTTTCAATTTTAGGTACTTTACAATACTGTGCAATGGGTCAAGTAACATGTTAAATTACCTTTGAAGCGAAATTTGAGATAATTTTTAATATTGTTAAAAAAATTGTAGGAGTTAGAAGTGCCACTAACACTGCAAAGACGTTAAAGTTGATATTATATTTATTTATTTTTTAAAATTGTATCTGTTATATTTCTATGATTTTATGGAAAGAAATCAAATGTGTCAAAGGTAATTGATCTTATAATGATTTTTCAGAAGAGTCTGATAGTGTTGAATATGAAGATAACATTTATGACGCACTTAACGAGCAAATAATGGCGCTCCAGCCTCTAATGGACTTTGTTAACAGTGAGTAACTATTTATTAACCTCAAGATAATAAATATCTTAATCCGCAAGTCCTTTAGAACTTTAATTGGTGTATAAATATGTAATAGTAGTGAATAGTATATGTTAGAAACAAATTAGTCAGTATTTTAAAGAAAGCTACTTTTCCCAAACTGTGCATCGCAACGCCTTGAGATGTTCATCTGTCTTGTTTTAAAATGTAACAGTTATAGGACGAAAATATGAATCTTATCAGATATTCATACAAGCAAATTTTAAATATTTGTACATAATTTAAGAGTGGCTTAAATAAAAACTCGTACTACTCTTTTATCGTGAATGAGCTTTCTCTACCCCATGCCGTAAACGTCGCCAACACCTAGTGGCCCACTTGCCGGTAAATGTCGATCCTCGATACAGCGAGACCCCGAAGGATTGAGGCTAGTGTACCACTGGCGGCAGGGTTTTGTACAGTCGAAACAGATATCTAGAGTCGGGGTGTTGAAGTTACCGCCACGTAGACGTGAGGATTTCATTTTGGTCCGCATTCCTTCGATTCGTCGCGGAGAATTGCGAAGTGACCAACATGAACTATCACCAGTCATTTGCATGTGGTTACTGTTATATTTTATTTTTTCCTGACGAATTGTTTCTAAAGTGAGCTCCGGGAGGCCAAGAGCAACCCCTGCCTCTACATCATGAAGTTAAAAATCTAGAGATGAGTTCAAATAATTGTATGAATTTAGATGGCAACTGTCGCCGATCATTTGAAAGTGAATATGGGAGAATCATGGAATAAAGTAAATACAAGCGCAACATTTTGTTATAAAATTACATGGGGAACGCATTTTATTTGATCCCTGCCGGTTATCGTCGAGTGTATACTGTTAAAGGAGCACTCTGATTGTGCAAAATTTAAAAGATCTCAACGATTTATTCCTCTAGAAACGAAGTTTTCTTCCTCACCTCCGTGGCAAAGTCTGAAGAACACACGCCTAGTAATCATAAGGTTGATAGTTCGCCCCCATCCCGGGGTACTTGTTTTTCACTCAAAAGACTCCACTTAATGTAAACAAATCACGCATATAGGCAATTTAATATGTTTTGGGTAGGTAATTTTGTGGTTCATTGCCGTTTCGTCGCATCTCTACAGCTGGTAGTATAATTTTGATAACGGAAGTGGGGCTACCTCGGATCATCCCTGCGAGGCCGCCAGTTTTTGGCAAGAGGTCGCTAGGTGACTATCGGCGGTTCAGCGACGCTTACGGCATTGGGTATATGCGTTTCATACTCCGGCTATCTTAAATATATATGTTTCTAACGCATCAAGTATAAAAATATTTTGAATTTGTAGTTTTACATTTAAAATAATGCAAGTGTGTAATATAAATGTCTATATTTAAAGATATGGTTAGATATAAATCGAAATGCGTCCGAGTAATTAATGTTTTAGAAACTAAAAATACCTTGTACCTGAACTCCTCGTTTCTTCTTATATGTTCATTTTCCCAATACTTCATCTCTGATGAGGAGTTTAGACACGAACTTTTACTGCAAGCAAAAATACATTCATTTCTCACTGTTTGCTTATTCCTTGTTCTTTAACAAAAGACTAGAAATCTAAGGTCTTCTAAAAAGGAAAGTACTTATACATATTTTTACAGTTTGAAGTTGATATTGTATCCATCCACAACTAAGAGAAATGACATAGTTGGGTAAGATTATTTTAGTTTCTTATTGTAACTTATTTCCTGTATTAATGATTTGATGTTGGTCCGAATTGTTTTACTGTTGCCTCTTCCGATTATGACCAAAAATCTTATTTTGTAAATCAATGACACTAATTTCTCGTGAATTTCAGAAACTGTCACTAAGCTATTTCGCAGATTATTTGATAAGTAACTTTAAACAAACCTTATAAAATCACTAAATTCAACTTGTGAAAAAAAATTACATTGTCAAAGTAATATATCTTTTTAGTTATAAGCTTCAAGCTTTTCCTCGACTAGGGTCTAGGAACACGTAAGAGACACATGAAGATAGGAACTAACTATGTTAGAACTTTCAAAACATTTACAGGAATCAGGATGAAATCGATTGAAGAGTCGACGTTTTACACTCGCGCTTCAACAACACAGAAAAGGAATGTGTTTGAATCCTTATTTATTAGCATCAAAAATCTTAGACTCAATTTAGACATTGAGAATTTAGATAAAAGATGAGAAATCATAGTTTTACTTTTTCACAATGCAGTTTTTTCACTGGTTGAATTTAGTGGTATTATGAAATTTGTTTAAAATCTATTTACAACAATGTCTTTCAGTGTTGATCTACACACACTTATATAGAGTGATTGGTGTTCAGTTTGATATTCAAGAAGAATTAGTTTCACTGATTTACAAAATAAGATTTTCTTGCATAATTGCAACAAACAACAGTAAAACATTCGCAAGCAACATAAAAACTTTAATAGTGTATTAAATAAACAAATTACAGAACAAAACTAAAATCATCTTCTTATTGCACTGTAATAATTTTAAAACAAATGGATGGACACAATACCAACTTTAAAGTGTAAAACTTTCTATAATATGTGCCTTTTTCTGAATACTTGGACTTTTCTTTCGCCACAATGTAAAATTAGCGGTTTTTTTTGTTTACATTAAATGCTTGCGTTCAAGGCTCCCGTGAAGGTTGACTTTTCTTTTTTTCGAAAATGAACACATAACGAGAAAAATGATAGAGAGAACTAAGAAGAGAGACGGGAAACTCTACCATAAAGCACCTAAAATTTCATGAAGTGTCCTAATTGCTGTTAAAGTTCTTTTCCCCTTCGTTCCTCCCGGAAATGTCTCAAACTATAATTCTTCAAGGTCAAAGTGCATTTTTTTCCAGGAGGAACCAAGAGAGAAAGAAATCTAAAATGAATGAGGAAGCTTCATGAAATTTCAGGAGGTTTCTGGCAGATTCCCGTCTTTCTTCCCTTTTCTCTTCATTTTTTGGCTCTCAGTTCTAACAATCATTTTGATCAGTCAATAAATTTGTTTAATTTAGCTATGTGGTTTTTCTTTCTAACATTCCCATGCCGTAAACGTCGCCAACACCTAGTGGCTCACTTGCCGGTAAACGTCGGTCGTCGATATAGTGACTAGTCGAAGGATTGCAGCTTGTGTACCACTGGCGGCAGGGTTTCGTGGAGTCAAAACAGATATCTAAAGTCGGGGTGTTCAAGTTACCACTGCGTAGCAGCGAGGACTTCATTTTGGTCAGCACACCTTCGATTCGTCGCGGAGAACCGCGAAGGGACCAACACTAACTATCGGCAGTCATTTGCATTTGATTATTATTATATATTATTTTTTCCTGACGAATTGTTCGTAAAGTGAGCTCCAAGGGTCAAGAGTAATCCATGCCTCTACATCATGAAGTGAAAAAATCTTGAGATGCGTGTGTTTAATTGTATGAATTTAAATGGCATCTGTCGGTGATCATTAGATGAAAGTGAATATGGGAGAACCATGAAATAAAGTAAATAGACGCTCGTCATTTTGTTATAAAATTATGTGGCGAACGTATTTTACCTGATCCCAAATGGTTATCGTCCAATATACACGGTTACAAGAGAACTCTGATTGGCTAAATTAAAAAAAAAAAAAACTCAATTTTTTCCCTCTATAAGTGAGGAATTCTTCTCGCTTCCGTGGCGAAATCTTAAAAACACGTGCCTAGTAATCATATCGTTGGAGGTTTGCACCCACCCCAGGGGTACTTTTTATTTTAGTTTTCTTACACACCTTAATATAAACAAATCACGCATATAGGCGATTTAACATATTTCGGGGGAGTAATTTTAGGGTTCATTGGCATTTCGTCGCGTCTCTGCCGCTGGTGGGCCGCTGATGGTATAATTTTGAAAATGGAAGTGGGGTCACAGATAATTGTCGTTGCAGGGCCGCCAATATTTGGTGACAGGTCGCTAGTTCCCCATCGGTCTTCCGCCGACGGTTACGGCATGGGGATATTTTCATGTTATAAAACATCATTATTATGAAGTTAATTACAATTAATTTTATGTTTTTTTCTTCCAAAGGTATCATTCAACCGAAGGTAATTGTCATGTCTGAAAAAAATTGTGAACCACAAACAACAACCACAACAGCTACTGATGAGTCTCCAAACACAGAGCCTTCTTACATATGCCACTTTACATTAACAAACTTACAAAATGAATACATTGTGATAGTACCAAAGAATTTCCTTCAGACGACCTCGTTACAACTTCCTTTCTCATCAATTGAGGAAAGAGGACAAGATGTTGAACAAGAATTTCCAGCATTGGTACAATTTTCTAATAAGCGACCACAAAATGATGCAACTACAGAAGAGCCATCTCGAGAAGGGGAACTGTTGGCGGAAGCACAATCAGCAAAACAATTACCAACTGTCATTCAAACAAATAAGAAGTTACAAATCTCTTCTGAAAAATTGCAAGATGATTCTCAGGAAGGTTTGAAGTATTTCCAAGGCATTCCTTTACAAGAAAATTCATTAGCTATTAAATCACAAAATCTGTCTCAACAAATGAAAAATGTCCATGGAACGTCTTTAAGATTAAGAGAAACGGGTAATATGGAAAATGCAAACTTACTCAAGCTTCACAATGAATGGAAACATCAACAAATTGGTACAGAGAATGAACTCCACATTAAAGATGAAAATTTATCAAATTCTGTTTTTCACTTACATACAGACGATCATAAATCTGTAGATAACAAAGTACATACAGATCATAATGATCCTTTAAGTGTAGAACAGAAGTTAGGACTTAGAAAAGTACATAAAGATGTAAGATATAATAATTTTGGAAATGAAATGAATGAGGAAGTGACTCAAGACTCCAATAACGCTAATGTATACTTTTCTGAAGATAGTACATTATCGCAACCTATTTTACCTACCGAATGTAAGAACATTACGAAAACCGCAAAAAGTATCCAGGAAGATATTTCGAAAACTAGCATTAATGAGGAAGATGTATTCAATTTTAATACTCCAAACAATTCAACTGATAAAATGAATTCTCTAAACAACACTGTTAGATATAACGTAGTTGACAAAGATTTGCATAACAATGTCGAAACAATGAATTTCATTAAGGTAGAAAATTCAGAAGTTTCAAAAAATAGCAGTAAGGACGAAGATAAGGAAACATTATCAGGACAAAGTCAACAAAGTGACATACAATATAAAAATGAAACAGAAAGTTGCTTTAAAATAACTGACAATGTTTCCAACCCACCTCATGTGAAACAAGCGAATATAACACATAATTTAAAGAAAAGATCCACTAACTCTGAAGAAAACGAGGTACATTCTTTGTCCAGAAAGACAAATTTAGCAAAAAATCGAATTCCACGTCAAAATATTAGAATGAAAGGAGATGAAGAGGATTCTGAAGACAATGAAGTTTCTCAATACGATGACTCTTATTACGTAGAGAATGGTACAAATCATGAAAATATATCGGGCCCTTTGAAAACAGGGTACAGAGAAGTTGTTCAGGAATTTGGACTTAAGTCTCCAAGAGGAGACAAGGGTCAGCAGCGTGTGCGTCAGGATTTACCCGGAGGTGGTGGTCAGAAGGAACTCGTACAGGAATTTGGAAGCTTGCGAGTAGGTGGTAAAGGTCATCAAATGGTGAGAGAAGATGTAGAGGCGGGGGAAGGTCACAGGGAAATGATTCAGGAATTTGGAACGGTAAAAGCCAAAGGGTTGCAAATAACTCGCGAGGAACAGCAATCGGGATTTCAACTCAGAGAAATGATACAACAATTTGGAACTACGAGAGGAAACATATCTGAAGACCTCCATGTTGCTAATGCTCTTCCAAACAGACAGGTTGAGATAATTCAACAGTTCGGTTATCAAGGCGCGGGTCAACAAGTAATTCGAGGTGAAATTCAGAGGCTACATAAATTGGCTGAAATGATTCAACAAGTCTCAAACACAAGTGAGGGTCAGCAAATAGTTCGTGGCGAAGTGCATCATGGTGGTGGACATGGTATTATGGTACAACAATTCTCTACTGTCCATGATGTTGCTGAACAAGACTACGATATAGATGAATCAAAAGAGGACGATAACAATGGCACCTCAGCTAGTCTCACTAATGTTACTGCAGAAGGTTCTCCAGTTGCTGCAATGTCAATTAGTAGTTCAGTTGATGGAAAACAACCGGTACTAATCAATCAAGCTCAACTACCTAATCAGCCCCAACAACGGCAGCCTTCCGAAGATCAAATTTCTCTCATACAATCAACACCTCCTTCTCAGGTAATAGGAGTACAAACAGCAATTAAAGTTAATGATCAACAAAACTCTCAATCTCAACTTAAACCTTCGGAAAAGATTACTCCGTCTCCTACATTGCAAGGAACAAATGAAACTAGACAAGTAGTTGCTGCAATTCAACCAAAACAGACTGGTACACTTGCCCCAGAATATCGACAAGTGAATGAATCTATACAGCCTGTTTCGCAAACAGAAGTTGGAACAATGAAAGAAGACGAGGCGTTAAAATCAACAGAGAAAGACAAAATAGTCGGTAATACTGAAAGTAAAAGACTATATAACAGTGATGGCAAAAATGATTCAATGGTACTCCTTATGAAAGACGAAGTTGATCTTTCCTCACGACGACATTCTTTCAGAAAGTCGGGAAAGAAATCGAAGCTAAAGAGATCTTTACAACTTGGTTGACCCCTCCCCCCAAAATCTTTAATAACATAGCATAAGTTACATTCCTATAGAAGAGGAGGTGTAAGTATAGAAGCATATATACAAATATATATATATATATATATATATATATATATATATATATATATATATATGCGAGGATAAGTCAAAAATTATCCGCAATGTAGCTATAACTGTTCTTATTGTTCATACTGCATATGTCCTCGTTTATTTAATTGTTATGGTCATGTTATGGAAGAATGATCCTAATTCCTCTGTTTTTCTTCTTTCCTTGCAGTTAGATTATGGCAGCTCAATTAGAGGTTTGAACCAAAGAGGAACAACTAGTAGTGGTCCAGTTTTTGTAGTCGGAAGGTGTATCAGAGGTGGAAATCTATGAAAGACTTTCGGCATAATACTGGAACAGTGTCTTGCAGCAATGGAATGTCTACGAATGGAGTGAAATATTTAAAAATGGTCGCACATCATCCTTCCTGTGCGTAACACTTGTGCTACCATTTTTAAATATTTTCATCAATTCGTAGACATTTCGTTGATGTAAGACACTGTTCCCATGCGGCCTCTGATACACCTTCCGTTCCTTAACAACCTAATCACTGCTCGTTGTTCCTCTTTGGTACAAATGTGGCCCCGCGTGACGTAGTCGCTAACGCTCTCGCCTTTGGTGTGAGCGTTCCCGGGGTCGATACCCGGTGGGGGACAGTCGGTCGAAAAAGTGTAACAGCTTTTTCAGGCCAGCCATCTTGCGTGAGATTTCTTCTGGGTTTCCTACATTTATATCAGGCAAATGCCGGGATGGTACCTAACATAATGCTCCTAGCTCGCTTCCTTCTTTCCCTTTCATCGGATAGTGTACTCGCTGAGAGACGTCATCCCTCATATACGTGATGGACTAAATGGCCTTAGATGCCGACAGCCAAGAAATCTAATTCCTAATCCAAATCTTTGGTCCAAACTTCTAATGGAGTGGCCATAATCTGTCTGCAACAAAAGGAAGACAAATTGAGGAATTAGGATCAAACTTTCATAGCATGACAATAAAATAAACGAGGACAGAGGTTTGTATCAACAATGTAAGAAAAGTTGTAGCGACATTGGGGATATTTTTTGGCTTATTCTCGTATATAAATTTCACTGAATGTACATATTTCACATAAAGGTTTGTGTAGAATCGAAGGATGTTATAAATAGAGGATCTGCCCATGTGTATCTTCATCCTATTAAATCGGTGAAGCCAAAAAGCAACCGAGCAGCGGCATGTCTGATTGGCTACTCTCGTTTCTGCCATTGTCTGATTGGCTACTTTCGTTTCCGCCATGATTGTTGGCTCAAAACATTGCGATCCTATTGGGCGGAGTGGGCAGAGTAGGGGTGGCGAAACTGTGACGTATCGCTTCAAGACTTTGTTGTAATGGCAGATCCTCTACTTTATAAGATCCTTGGTAGAATCAAACAGCTTCTACAGTAAAGATTTACAACATAGTTGTTGTATAAGAATATGCACAGTTACACAAATTTTTAACTTTTAATTAATAAAGTCAATGAAGTTTGAACACAGACTAAATTCTGAATCTCAATTTAAATACAAAACTTTCTCTCTGAAAGTTCAATGGAATAAATGTTAATACGAAAACAGAAATATTTATGCCCAAGTCACATTGTGTCTGTATTTTTATTGCATTTGCTTTACATTTGTTTCATTATGTTAGCATATCTACTACTATTGTATATGATTGATGTTTTCAAAGCATCTGGAATAAACTACAAGTCAATTTATGTATCTCTATGTAAGCAACTTATTGTCTGGAATGAGTTTAGATAATACCTTGATGCATATACTTTTAGATCAGTGGTCGCCAAACTTTTGAAGCTTCTGAACTATCGTACCGTTTTTAAATCCTACTGTGAGCTAGCAACCAAAAGAACTACCAACATTTTTTTTTTAAATCTTGACATTTGTTTATTGTCTACAAACTTACATTTCTAGTAAAATATGAAATCAAACTATCCAAGTTAGCAAATGTCTAATATACACACGAAAAACATAACGTTTAGCAAATGTCTAACATACACACGAAAAACCTAACGTTTAGCAATTGTCTAATATACACACGAAAAACATAACGTTTAGTAAATGTCTAATATACACACAAAAACATAACGTTTAGCAAATGTCTAATATACACACGAAAAACATAACGTTTAGCAAATGTCTAATATACACACGAAAAACATAACGTTTAGCAAATGTCTAATATACACACGAAAAACATAACGTTCACAACCTCAGGCGTATACAATCAGCTGTGGGATGAAACTGAGCATAGCAGTTGCGCGGGAGAAACAAGCAGTTGTCGTCAGCGCCCCCTATCGTTAACGTCAGCTCAGTGGAAGATCAAGGTTAGCCAACCGGAGGGATGTACCAAAAATGTCCTCGCGAGCTACTAATAGCTCACGATCGACGGTTTGGCGATCACTATTTTAGATGATGAACTTCACGTAACATTGTTAATGTAGAGATAGAGAGTAAATTTTGCTCCACATTAGGAAACTAAAGGGTATGTTCCTGGTAACTCACATTACGTAATGACGTATGTTTTGAAGAACACTAACCACAAATAAACTTAAGAAAAGGAAAGCTGTCATATTTATAGAGATAATTACCAAATATCGTCATTTTATATGATATAGCAAACCTAGGAGAAAAGAAAATACTATAGTAACTCACGTTACAAATTTTTTCCCTACATTCAGAACCTGAGATTTTTCAGTACATTTTCATTTGTGCTGGCATAGCTATGTGCATGAAATTATTATGTAAGATAGGGCACACATAATTTAATTATGGCAAAAATATTAAATTTTTATTTACATTTTATGACTATTTATTTTAGTGGAATATGCACAGAGTCGGGTAACTCACGTTACATTTGTCAACCATCTTTTATTATTAAGTATAAGCAACATAAATTTATAATAAATTGAAATAAGCACAGTTTAATTAAGTTGAATATTGAATTTTACTTTAAGAAAAGGTTTCATCAGTTATGTAAAATTTTACTTGGGATACCGATAGAAAAAAAATAAGACCTATGTAATAATAAATAAAGCTTGTATAGCATAATCAACATTAAAACTTAGTAGATCAAAGGTAACCGACGGAAAAAGTAAGAAAATAGTAATTCTCTGAAAAACAATTAATGATGCCAGCTACATAAAACTATATTTTTTTTTATCAAAGGAACAACTTGACTAAAAATTATAACTATATTTCTTTCATGAATTTTTGTCCCTGTTTCCGTGGACATGCCCTAAAGTAGATTTTCAAATTCAATACTGATACAGGAAGTAATGTATCTAGAATTTTTCAGTTGCAGTAGGTGGAAAAAGTCAGAGATGGAACCTGTTTATCGGATGCTAAATTCCCTTCAGAAACAGTTTTTCGCGGTATTACAATTCATATTACGTGAAGTTTTACTAGTTTTCACTTCTTCTGGTTTCAGTAGAATAATAACTGAGAGGAAATAGGTTGTTGAAATCTTGAATTCAATCCAGTGGCGGCGTAAGGCAAACTGGGGCCCGGGGCCAGTGAAGTACGTTGGGGCCCCTTTTCAAACAATCGTGATTTATACACTTCTATTTTTGACGTTCATTTACATAATCTTTCTTTCTGTTTGCTTCTCCCCCTTTCCCGTTGGTGTGTGTTTAGATCATTATAATCTGGGATATATATATATATATATATATATATATATATATATATATATATATATATATATATAAACAAATAGGGCTGACATTCAGCATCCCTGTCTATTTTTTAAATGCTTAGAACCGCCTTCAGGCTGGTATCTACAAATAAAACTGGACCACGATTATCATTGGATATATTTTTTTCTTTTTTATTCATTTTTAAACAAAGGACACGATAGAAAAAGGATTAGGCTACAAGTGTAAAAGAAACTACAACCCACAACAGAAACGTAACAATAAAAAATCCAGAATTTATTCTACACCTATACTATCGTAATATCAACGCATACTGTAATTAGGTGGAATAGTGGAAGTAATGCTCCTAATAATACAGTTAGAGACAAATTTACCTACAAAACGTAACAATGAGCTGATATTACAAAAATTGCAAAATAACAATACCTAGGTATAACGTCGTGATTTTTAAATGTAAGCTCTATGTTTTCTAGAATATTTTTGTTTGGTTCTCGCCTTTGGTGTTTCTCCTGCGCAATTTCTGAATTTACGTTAGATGGGTTTTATTTGATTAGATTTTTCTTCCTACAATTAGCACCATTCACTTTAAAATTCGGTTTCTCTCCAGTGGTAATGTACGATCTATTTAGTCCCGCTGCTTTTGCCGAAATATCAATAAATAGTTAAACACTAGAATATTTCTCTCCTGCTTGTCTTTTTACTATTGTTTCCAGATTTCGCACTTGTTTTATGATTATATTTTTTTGTATTTAATAATTCAGTCATGTTTATATTCTGTCACTTATGACTATTTCCATTACCATTTACGAACATAGTATTAATATTAGAATATATTATAACAAAGAATATATTGAATAATTGGGGATATTATAGATTAAATATATGAGCACAGAATTCTACTACGGGTTATACCATCCTACTTTTCATTACCACCTGTCCCCAGTCAGTTGACAAATCTTGACAGTATTTTTTATTACTCTTTTGGTACTTTTGGGGGCACGGTGGCTCAGTGGTAGAGCGTTCGCCTCCGATGCTTGGGGTCCCTGGTTCGATCCCAGCTCGCGCCGTGTGCACTTTGTGGTGGACAAACACCGTGCTCGTGGGTTGTCTCGGGGTTCTCCCGTTTCCTCCCACTTTCTTCACTCCACCTTTTCATTCATTTCTCATCATCACCGTCCCCTTTAGCCTAACCGGCATAATCGTGGGATGTACGTAAATCAAAGATTTCATTTTCTTTTGGTACTTTTGTATTTTTATTGCCTTTAATTGAAACATGAAACTACTTTCGACAGTAGTTCGACTACCATATTAGTCTATGTTCCACCAACATTCAGAATGATACCTTCCTTGCTTTGGTAGCAGCAAAAGTCTCAACTATATTATCAGAATCCAGTGGATGCTATTTCATTTTCGATAGAAAGAATGGCCAGATTCGTGAATCTTTCCTGACTCATTGCGGAACGCAAGTATTATTTTATCAATTTCATTTTGGTGAAAAACCTTTCACATGATGTGATAGATACGGTCAGCGTTATAAAAATCTGAAGAGCGGATGCCAAACTTTAGTAAATTTCAAGCCCCATTGAAGATACATATTTCAGGATACCTTGTGAAAAGTCAAGTTGTTCTTTAGCTTTCTGAGCACACCTTAGTGAACAGATTAAATCCTTACAATTCTGAAATAATAATAAGCCATCCAGGTCATTCGGGAAGAACAAAGCCAAATCAGAGCAACATGCTTTTAGGCTTTCCTCGCTCTCATCATCTACATGCTGCACAAAGTTGGCTATAGAACACATGAATCCAAATCTGTCGCTCAGGTCATGCATCTGAGTAAAATGATAATTTGTTGTCTCATCTCATCTAGAATTTCATTGATAGAGCGCTTCACTTCGGCCTGTGCAGTCAGGTTTCATTCTTTGCTTCTCCAGGCATGCATCTCCTTCTACTATGTGTACCCACAATTATGTTCCATGCCCTGCAACTTCTTTCAGCTGTGGATATGATTTCCTTGTCCAGCTCAAGTCTCCAGATATTAATGGTGTTAGCCAGGTTTTGTAACTGAATAAGAGTTTGATTGAAATTCATATGCTGAGATTGAAGGCATTTTTGGATCCGATCAATATATGAGAGATTTGCAGACCAGAAATATAGTAAAGCGATGAAGTTAAATGACTGGATGCTTGCAAGAAGAAGACCAGTATTTCCTGTAGTATCAAGCGTTTCAATCTAAGTGTCACGCAGATCTTTCAACGGATCAATTACTTCATCCAATTGACTAGAAAGTGCCTTTAAAGCTTCTGCTTTTGATCTCCATGTAATGTCATTTTCACGTTTCAGACCAATCCTTACGTGATTTTGCAGCACATTCCATCGGTTAGTAGATCTAGAGAAGAATACCAACAAACGTTCCATTGCTCCCAACAAAGTCACCGCTAGAACGTTAACGTGCGCAGCATGTAAGCCACAAGGTTCAATGAATTATTGTCACAAGGAACGAAAATGGCCAAAGGACTTATATTCCGTATGAAAGTTTGAACTCCAGAATATTACCCGGCCATTGTAGCCTGATTATCACAAGACTTGCCTCTGGAATCTTAATACCAAGCCTATCACATTGAAGTTTCTTCAGTATTTCAGCAGAGATACTCTCAGCAGTCTTCCCTTCGACAGAGATGAAATCAATAAATACTTCCCGAACTTGAACAGAATCACGTTGTATGTCAACAAATCGAATGATTTGTGACAAGTGTTCCATATGAGAACAATCAGGAGTTGAATTAAATATAATGCTGAAGTATTTTGATTATTTGAACACTTGTTTTCTTATTGAACATTTTCTTCACTCTAAATTTGTGGGCTGAAATGTAAATTCATACGCCAAAAAACAAGAGCAGAAATGGGGAAACCAGCTAAGCAAAAGGGTTTCGCTCGCTGAAAATTCGACTTGTAAAGGATAAAAGAATGAAGACAGAAGGAAACCAAGTGAATCAGCGACTATAGCGTCTGCACCAAAGAGCTTTTAATTAGGAACAGAATGCTAGTACCCTAATAAAGCATTATATACGTTGATCTATTCTTTCTACCCTTCCCTTGAACTGATATATGAATAAATAAATAAACAGTGATAGTTTAGGAAGCAGGCTAGCAGACGGGGCCCCATTACTTGCATCATAAGACCTTAGAATGTAAATAACACAATATACTTTGACTTTCATTATATTTTAATCTACATTCAGCTTTTCCTTTAAATTTCTCTGAGGTCATTGAACAGAGTGAAACTTTTATTTTTTTCATATTTTAATCCACATATTTTTTTTCCTTTAAATTTCTTTGGGGCCCCAAGAGAGTAGAACTTTTATTTTATTTATTTTTCACCCACATTCAACTTTAAAAAAAAATCTTGGGGGCCCCAAGAAAGTGAAACGTCTGTTTTATTTTTTCGCCTGCATTCAGCCTTTTCCTTTAAAATTCTTTGGGGGGCCTCCAAGAGTATGAAACATTTACTTTATTTTTCACTTATATTCAGAGCATTTTCCTTTAAATTTCTTTGGGAGCCTCCAAGATAATGAAACTTTTATTTTATTTATTTTAAGTCTACATTCAGTTTTTTTCTTTAAATTTCTTTCGGGTCCCCAAGAGACTGAGGCCCGAAGCTTATAGTTTGTTTAGCTTATACGGAAATCCAGCACTGATTAGCTTTATAGCTTTATTCGACAGATTTTTCTGTTGTTTCATCCGTTTTTTTGGTGTAATATTGATTGACAATTAATTGCTTTTACATTTAGGGAAGGTGTGGATTATAAACCTTGACGGCTTTTGTACGGCTCATGCTAACAAGGTTCCTTACAGTTAGTAATTATTTTTTACCTACCGTTGGGGGCTCCCACAAAGTGGGGCCCGGGGCGGGGGCACCGCTCGCCCCGCCCTTACGCCGTCACTGATTCAATCCATATATATATAGGGGTAAAAGAGAGGAGGAACGCGAGAGAACGCCGTTCCCTTACTTACGGCGTACCCCAAGTTCCTAAAAAATTACAGTGGGCAAAGATAGGCAAGGGGACGGCATGACATGGAGCTACTTGTCGTTCTCCTACCTTTTTAGATCCCTTTTTTACCCCTAAATATATAGGGCTGGATTTAGGGGTTCTAAAGGTGCACGTGCACCACCCCTTTCGTTGTAAATATACAGTATCTATAATGAGAAGCTAGAAGTGAAAATAGCAACACTTTCCGAAACTTTCTGCTACCATGTTTCCGTTTGGGGCGTAAAAGAAAACAGAGCTTTACAAAAGTTTAAGGAAAAGGGTTTTCAAAAAGTTGAAGGAAAAGGATTCGCCAAGCAAAACAACAAAGCATTTGTCAAGTAGAGAAGAAAACAAAAGCCAGGAGGAGAGAAGAACATATAACTTACAATTACATATAACATATAACATATAACTTAAGAATATAACTTAAGAATATAACTTACAATTACAAACCTTCAACAAAGTTTGTGCTTCTTTGTTATTTTTTATTCGTGGTGTCCTAGAACTATTATCAGATGGGCCTGGCACTCCTGCCTCGCGAACGGGGTGCTGGGAATCAACGAAACAACATGGCGACACCCTGGCAGATTAGTAGGTTCTAATACCCATTAAATTGTAAATACGTTGTAATAAAAAATATTGTCGATTGTAAGAATTAGAGTGAATGACTTGGAAAAACAGCAGTGTGATAGTGTAATACGTGAAGAACGTTTGTCATGTGTTCAAATATTAATGTCGAAAATGTTTATATTCAGTGAGAATCAACATTATGTTAGCACTTAAATAACGAACTAAAAATTGACGACAAATACATCATAAATGCAAAGTGTTTCCCAGGAAATATATCACATGTTCCGAGAAGTAAGGACAAATTCTACAAAAGTTACGTCCAATAAAATGTTTAAAAATTACATTTGAAGTGTTTGAGTAGTATACTAATAGCAGAATGGTCTGTGGAAGGCAATTATCAGGTGAAAGTAGTTTCTCTTTCCTTTAGAAAATACATTTTCTAAAAAATAGACGATCATTTTCACCGTTCAGAGTGCATTTTCGGGAAATAAGCTTGTGTTGAGTTCGCTCCTACTACTCGAAACGCTTGAATGATACAGTGGTTTATATTAGGTCCTCCAGTTCATCGATATCATGAGCATTCCTGCTATACACAAGATCATTCACCATAAGCAGAAATTACAATCAAAAGAATACGGAGCCACTAGATTTGTTCCCTATGATCAATGCAGCGATCTAAAAAGATGCAGTCGTGGTAAGCACGAAAAGAACTGAAAAACTGTGGCTGTGTTCCATGTTGTTGATAATCCTCCTGCTAAGATAATTTTGATTCTTCCATGTATAAAAGGTAGTAGGTAGTTTTATTATGATTGTTATGTTGCCATGTAGTTTTCATTTGCTTTGTTCATAATCTTTGTATTTCTTATACAGTCACGTACATGTGGATGTTGTTTGTGTTGTTAGATAATAAGGTTGAAAGACAGCTTATGAATAAACTTGAAATATTTAATATATATTGAAACGTTTCTGAGAACGTAATTTGGTATGCATTTGTATACATATAATTAAGTTAATACATATTATTGTGCTAATAGATTTATTTCACAACCATTTTATTGGAAGACGAACAACTGTTCTTATAACTACTTGTTTTCATAGTTCCACACTGTATCAAGTCCCAGATCTAATGTGGGATAAATGAAACATAATTGTAAATTGTATTAGTGAATAAAGCCAATTCTTTTAGAAAATGTTTGTTGTCTTTAATTTGCTTCCTTGTAGCATTCCAATTCATTCCCTCCCTTTGACATTTTATAATTTATTCCTTGATTCAGAAAACAGAGCAAAGCCTGAACAAGGAAATGTTACGATGCCTAAAGGAAAGAAGAATCCCACATTTTTTATTACGAGATCAATAAGACACGAGACAACATACCTTGATCAGAATATTTTGCTTGTTTAATCCAATTCCGGAGGATTATATTTTTTTTAAAGTATGAAATTATTATTTTAAATTTAAGAAAATATATTCTATTCTGTGTTGAATACTGTCTTAAGAGAGAAGAAAATATAGGCTGTAAAACACTATAAGAATTTTTCATTTTGCAGTAGCTCATTTTTGAGAAGCTCATTATTTGCTGCTGAAATTAAGACTAGATATTATATGCTTTATTGTCAAGAATCAACGTCTGTTGCAATAGACAGTGTCAATATTATATATATATATATATATATATATATATATATATATATATATATATATATATATATATATATATATATATAATACATTGTTCGTTTTTTTACAGGTGAAAGATTTTTAGTACATTTAGATGGGAAATATAAAAACCTCAATGCCACAATGATATTATGAAGATACAGAGCAAGAAATTACAGATATGAAAAATATAAGCTATTTATGCATTATGATCTTATGAATCCGTTAAATAATGGATATTCTATACATCAAATATTTTTCAAAAATTAGCCGCTAAAATGAATTATTTTTGAAAATTTTATAAGGGAAAATTTATGTTTAATTAAGATAAAAGATTTCTTCTAACTTGTGTGAAGGGAAGGAGCTTAAGATACTAATCGCATTGCCTCTTTGTATAGCTAGGCTAATGCTTTGTACTAAAAATTGTTGGCTTCTGGCGTCGCCTGATTTAGTAATCAAATTGGAACCAGTTCTTTCAAAAATTTGTAAGCTTCTTTGCTGAAAACCCCCATAGTTTCAGTTGCAAAAGCAATGAAAAGATGCTCTTCTTTCAGTTTAGAATATTTGGAGAGTTTTCTCTTGCAGGCCACTTCAGCTGCACTACCTGCTTCGTTTTGTGTTGATGGCAAATAAGATGGTGCAAAGGTATCCACGCATGTGACATCCCATATCAACCGTTGACCCATTTTCCATGGAGTTAGGGTAATTCCATCTGGCCGCTTTGCATCTTCTCGAAACATTTCTAGTGGTTCCAAAATGCTTGGAAAATCAATGCTCGCCAGTGTTCGTTTTATTATGTTGTTCAATTCGCCATTCAAAATATATATAAAATAATATTAAAAAATATAACAACACTATTTGGCTTTGGATTCGATATTGTACCAAAAGAAATACTGACCAAAACTTCAACACACACTACATCTGTCTGTATAGTGTATGTAGTGTTTATATAGTATCCGGTGAAGGATATGGTAGATATCCGAAATTGTAACACATTATAGTTTAAAATGCAGTGTGTGTACAAGCTTTGTTCAATGTTTCTTTTGTTAAAAAAAATATGAGACTATCAGACAAATTTTATCTATAGATTAATATTTTTGTTTTAACTGCACGTGATAACAAACGTCTTCAAATTCCGAAACACTGTATACTGAGTTTCTTATGAGAGAAGATTTACAGAAATTTTTGAAATTATCATGGGACATGAGAATTAATTAATATCATAGCTATATACTTGTAACTTTTTTTGGTGTGAATTTGTGGTCAAATGCCTCAGTTGAATGTTTAAACTCTTGCTGGTTATTTGGTATGCACTGACGTTGCACTATCATGGACATGAGAATATAGATATCCACTGGATGTAGTATCAAAGAAATGAAGAAAATGATGCTGGATATTTGGCGAAGTTAACAGAAAACATATAAAGTATAACACGATATCGGGTTGATCAACAAGATTAAATGTTGAGTTCCACTGAGCAAAGACTGGAAAATGTTAAAATATGAAGTCTTACCTCGAAATCATCTCTCGTATCTTATATAATCTTAACTTTATATCGTTATTGCTTACGAAGGTTTATGGAAAATACGTTCTTTCATTGTAAGTTTTACTTCCTACACGAAGAAATTGAAGTGTACTGACAAATTTGTTAATGCTTATATTTAGCTATATATTCGTCACCGTAAGTATTCTGCGAATGTTGACAGAGTGATTGCTTCAAACTGAGTAGTTTCAGTATTTCATGATCCCTACTTAATCTACCTCTCTTTATATTGGAGATAAAGTAGACATTATCTTTACGCAAGCAATTTTGTAATTGTTTCAAGGATAGGGTATTAGGCCCGCTATACGCTATGAGATATCCTTGGAAATCTCTTTCGATTTTTCTTAGAGTCAAAATCTCAACGTGTATGACATCAGATCGCATACTTTGTATCTCTAATTCTCTACCTTGTATTAGAGAATTTACATTATTGCATTATTCTTGTAGAATACTGTTTGTAGTGGATTATATAATAAAACCGGTAGTACGAAAAAGATTCTGGACATATAATTCACTCTATCAAGCTCTATTTATGCCTTTGTAGGGAGAAGGACATATAATTTACTCTATCAAGTTCTATTTATCCCTTTGTAGGGAGAAGGACATATAATTTACTCTATCAAGCTCTATTTATCCCTTTGTAGGGAGAAGGACATATAATTTACTCTATCAAGTTCTACCTATCCCTTTGTAGGGAGAATTAAACATTTATTATCATTATAAATTAGAATAAAATACGACAAATACAAGTTTACTTATAAACTAAAGTTTATTTACAAGCTTCATACAGAGTAGTAATAACTAGTTGTCACATACTTCTTATCATAGTTGCTTTCTTAACATAACTTTAAACAACCCAACTGGAACATGAAGTTTACGAAAGTAGCTCGCATACATAGACAAATCAATCTGTGAACTAAATAATTAAATAACTTTTTTTTAGAAAAGTTACTTGTAAGTTATAAGTTTGTCTCTTCCTTAACAAAATGAAGTTCTGTTTTTCTAATTGTAAGTAATTTTCAGTTCAAAGAAATTCATGAATTATTTATGGCAAATTTATAGAAATTACAAGTTCCGCCAGCTATAGCGACTGTGCGATACATTTTGGTTTTGGTAAACGTTGATTTTAAAAGATTATCAAGCAAGATCATTACTTCCTTCATCTGCATCATATGTATGTTAAGGATATTCATGTAGCTCTGGTGTAACAGGTTTGGCATTATTTCTTCTAAGATTGATTACTTTCTGTTCAAAAACCATTGTTCCTGCAAAATGAAATAATAATGAGAAAATTAAACATATGCTTCGAAAATCTAACATCACATATGCTTCAAAAATCTAACATCTCATTGGATTTGCATCAACAGCAGCTTTGTGCAGCGTTTATATTCCCATTTACCCGGCTCAGAACACTGCCCGTCACATCTTTCCCATAAATAGTGTTCTAATCCCTAACTGGCTATCCCATAACACAATTCATTACAATAGAACATTTGATCACACTTTCTAAGTAGTGCCCAAATTCCAAAACTATCTGTCCTAGAACATAACCTATTACATCAGTACATTTGATCCTACATTCTGAGCATGTAGTGAAAAAATTTCCAATTACCTGTCCTAGAACATAACCCATTATATCAGTATATTTGATTACACCTTCTGAGTAAGTAGTGCTTTAATTCCTTGACTACCTGTCCTAGAACACAACACATTCCATCAGTACATTTGATTACACCTTCTGAGTAAGTAGTGCTTTAATCCCTTGACTACCTGTCCTAGAACACAACACATTCCATCAGTACATTTGATCACATCTTCGAATAAGTAGTTTCCAAATATCTAAATTGTCTGTCCTAGAACACAACCCATTAGATTAGTAGATTTGATCACACCTTGTCAGTGAGTAGGGGCCAAATTCTCCAACTACCTCTCCTAGAACACAACCTATTGCATCCATACATTTGATCATATGTTCTGAGTAAGTAGTGCCCAAATTCCCCAAATACCCGTCCTAGAATACAACCCATTACATCAGTACATTTGATCACACCTTCTAAGTAGCGCGCAAATTCCCCAAATAATTATGCCAAAACACGCAACCCATTACAGCAGTACATTTGATCACACTTTCTAAGTAGTATCAAAACTCCAAAACTACCTTTCCTAGGACACAACCCTTACATCAGAACATTTGATCACATGTTTTGAGTAAATAGTGCCCAAATTCCCCAACTACCTGTCCTAGAACACAACCCATTGCATCAGTACATTTTATCACACCTGAGTGAGTAGTGCTCGTATTCCCCAACTATCTGTCGTACAACATAACCCATTGCATCAGTACATTTGATCAGACTTCCTGAGTAATCAGTGCCCAAATTCTCCAACTACTTGTCTTAGAACACAACCCATTACATCATACATTTAGTCACGCCTTCTAACTAAATAGCCCGCAAATTCCCCAAATAACTACGCCAAAACATGCAATCCATTACAGCAGTACATTTGATCACACCTTCTGAGAAAGCAGTCCCCAAATTCTCCACCTACATATTCCAGAAAACGGAACCCATCACAACAATACATTTGATTACACCCTTTGAGTAAGTAGTGCCGAAATTCCCCAATTATCTATGCCAAAACACACAATCATCATAAGGATCTCCCCTCTGACATATTGGCTAGTCTTTATGTACGTGATGTCTCTGATTTGATTGCGTGGGAGAACCTTATTTTGAGCGGATTATGATTCGTAACGGTTCGGATTCCACTTAAACTGCAAATCGACGTCTCATATAGCCTTGATGCTGAAAAGAGACGAGGTATACATGACTACGTATAATCGTTACCTAGTTAAATTGTATAATTTATTCTTTAGATGAAGGGTTGTGTTCCAGAGAAGCATGTGCCACGTTCATAGTTTCGAGAAAATTGGACCTATAGTCCAGCTTTTTCCTTAGATTTAACACTTTAACAAAAAAAAAAAAAAAAAAAATCACTGCCCTTTTAGTACTGAATGAATCATGTTTGCCCATAGAATAACCTTCGTACACCAGGCAGGGATTTGAACGAAACCATAGACTTTCACGTTGGGAGTCTTGGTGATGCCCCTAATTATCATTGTGTAGTTATTGATACCTCGTTGGAAAGCTTATGAAACACTGATTCTAACGAAGTAACACTTGTGCAATTCTCGCCCAATTCGTAGAAAAAGAAGAACAAGAAACAAAAAGCCCTTAAAAAATAGAATGTGAATTTTTATAAAAAGCTCTGTATATCATTTTTGAAGGGCTGTTGAAGATCTTTACGTTGTTGGCCTTTTTGACCTTCCTGATTGTCTCAGAGTTATTTCTCATGCATCATTGGAAAGCTTATGGATCACAGGTACCAATAAGGTAACCCTTATGCAATTCCCGCCCTATTCGTAGAAAAAAGGAAGAAGAAACAAAAAATCGTCCAGAAAAAATATAATTTACGTCAAAGAAACCGAGACTCAAAAGAAAGAAATTAAATAAAATCTTTGAGTTTTACGTCCCACGGTTATGCCGGTTAGGCTAAAGGAGACGGTGATGATGTGTAATGAATGAAATGGTGGAATGAAGAAAGTGAGAGGAAACGGGAGAATCCCGAGGAAGTCCACGCACACGGTGTTTGTCCACCACAAAGTTCACTTGGCGGGGGCTGGGATCGAACCCGGGAACCCAAGCACCAGAGGTGAACGCTCTACCACTGAGCCACCACAGCCCCCGAGACTCAAAGGATTGGCTAATTTTACCCCCTACTCCCCCATATAAGCAATAAGTACTATTGCAGAGTATTAGCGTGTAGTGTATTACTCCTTTGCTTCACATACCAATTTTTATGACTGTAACCCCAAGGGGGAAATTTCCCCTCTAGAAACTGATAAAAGAACAAAAAAATAAAAAAAAAGACGAAAATTTCTCTCCCCTTCTCCGCCATGGTACCCCCCACATACATAAAATGCAAATCGGCGGGCGAGTTTCATTCTTCAGGGACACATTGGTACCAAAATTATCTTTTTAGCTTAATTAGCAGCTGAGGTATTAAGGTTTAAAGCCATGACACAGTCGTTGTGTGCTTCGTCTTTTAAAAGGTTCTTAGGTAAAGAAGGGTTTCTGGGAGCAGTGCGTGACCCTAACTGAGAAATTTCTGTTTTGGCGCTTTGGCGACTCTGGTACTCAACCTACGTATAACATATACCTGTTTGAAATTCTTGACTATAGCGTGTACCACGCAATTGATTTGAATTTTATTTCTCCTATCCTCTGTTGGACTAAAACCCAGTCTAAGTCACCAACAAGAGCAGATCTCGGGGACCACTGTTTCAGAAACTCTTTTAAATGATTTCATAAAATGGACGTAAGATTAGAAACATCATTTAAAATATGCGGAAAATTAAGGAGATACCAAACTTCGTAAGCAAAGAACAATAAATTACAATATTATCACATATATTATAATTATAGTACGATAAATCACATATACAGGGTGAACCATCTATTTCGATACGCCTTCATACGTTCTAAACTAATAGATAATAAAGAGTGTTGAGTTTTTAAGATTAGCGTCCCTTTCAGCAGTGAAGCTATATGTGATGTGGACCTACTGATTAACGTGAAACCCAAACCACATGAGCTGCCGCCGGGAATCGAACCCGGATCTCGCAAACCAAAGGCTAACCGCCAATCGCTTAGTCACGAGAGAGCTCAAAAAGATCCGAATCTTGTACCATATAAATATTGGCGGGAGAACATTGTTTGGCATACTCTGTAATACCCCAAGGTTAACAGTATTGTCAACCCAACATAAACTTGTATTTTTTTTAAATGGCACTATTAAGTTATTATTATTATATTTCAAATCCACATGTAAAATGAAAATCATGCAGTACCACACTTGTCATACAATGTTGCAAACTAAGGACTCTAAACATCGAAAAACAAACACATTTTGAAGAATTCTATAACAGTAATAACGCAAGTGAAATAAACAGGAGAATGCAGATCTAAAGTACCGTAGTGTCGAATACTACAGTCATCATATGATGTATTTCGAAATTGTAGAAAGTTACAAGAAATTTTAAATTTTACTTTTTTCAAACGACTTTATTTTTTTTAAAAAAAGTTTTTAGATAAGTAACATATCAAATTACGTACAATGTTTCCAATAGATATAATGATTATAATGACGTTTACAGCATTTTCATGTCTTGAACCATTCGGAGATGAAAAAAGGGACCTCACACATCTGTGTTAAGCGCTCTACGACCGTACCCGCCCATAGCATTTTGTTCCGTCTAATAAGGCTTCTCCTAATATTAATACAGCCTTATGAATTCCTGTTACATCAATCTGTGACAACCATCGGTGTAACAGGAATTCATAAGGCTTTAGGAATAATCATAATAGATTACAAAATAATACATGTTCCTTAATTTTCGTAAGAACTACGAGCAGTCGTTCTTTCAGAAAAAAGTGTTCCGCGGGGACACACTTAGCATTCCGGGGGGGCACTGCTGGTACTATTCTATTTATTATTATATTATAGACGTATTATTTTGGTCTCCTCCGGGGGGCACTCTCAGAGCTCCGGGGAGACAGAGCTCCCCCAAAAAACATGTCTGGAAGAAACACTGACTACGAGTACGCATGAGCTTTCACACTCAACCAGGCGAGTACCCAGAAATTTTTGTTGGGAGAAGTCCAAGCGAGGACCCAATAAGACGATAAATGATTGTAAATACTTCCACCAAGATTTTCAGTAAATAAATTAAAAAAAAATAGTTGAGAATGCTCGAAGAATATTCCCAGAGGTGTATATATATATAGCCTGTTTATTCCAAGAATGAGTCAAAATTTCTAACTTTTTAGGAGGAGAAGGTGAAACTTGAGTTGAGTTTATTTTGGGTTTAACGTCTCTTTCAGCAGCGAGGCTATATGAGACGGGACTTACTGATAAACGTGGAATTCGCACCACATGAGCTCCCTCCGGGAATCGAATCCGGGTCTTCCGCGCCAAAGGCGCGTACGCTAACCGCCTAGCCATGAAGTCTCCAAAAACCGGTTCAGTTTTTTCACCGACACTGGTTTCGGTGAAAACCTTTGGAAAGCAGTTAAAACTACTGTGGAAGCGGATTCGGTTTCCGGAGAACAACAAAACACTATTCTGGTCAGAAATAAAACAAATTTTGGGAAAAAACCGGAACCGGATTTTCAAGAAAACCAAAACCGGATCCGGTGAAAAACCGCACCGGTTTTGGAGAAGACCGAACCGGTTTTTGTGCCCATCACTAATATATATATATATATATATATATATATATATATATATATATATATACAAGGGCGGATCCAAGGGGGGGCTATAGCCCCCCTTGATCCTCAGGTATACACTGGATAAAATGGATTTCAATCCTGTTTTACACTGGATAAAGCGGCAAACTATGCTTTAGCCCCTCCCTTGATCATATCCTGGATCCGCCACTGCATATAATATATATATAGACAGTGCAATTTGTATGAAATTGTATATTAAACTTATTTGATTCAATTCAAGAGATTATTACACTTACATATTTTTAACCTGCATATTAGAGGATCTATTGGATTAGCTATATGAGCTATCTGTTTTTATCACCTTATATATACTGAAGATGTAGATATAACCAGTGGTCACCGGTTACTATTTGGTATCAAAATGTTTCATCATCCTCTTAGGGATTGATCAACACCAATATGATCTCTCTATGGCTTATGGTTCCCGAGATATCGCTCCGAAATCAAAAAGTTTTGGGCCAATATCTTGGGAACGATAAAGAGTGACGCAAAAACTTCCACCCCTTCTTTCAGATAGTTTTTGATTCTCTTTGGAATAGACGGCTCAAAATTAAAAGAAAATTCGCAAATTACACACACACACACACACACACAGAGAGAGAGAGAGAGAGAGAGAGAAAGAGAGAGAGAGAATTCAGTAACGAATTTTTCGCGGAAATTTTTGAAAAGAATATTCGATTTATTTTGCTTCTATAGCATTAAAATAATACCTTTTGGTAGATATAATTACAATAAGTTGTCGAAATTATTTAATTTTATGCAGTGTTGAAAGCTTTAAAAATTTTTACCATATCACCAGAACAGTTTGAGATGTCGAATTGTTGTAAACATTATTGTAATCTTCACATCTGTTTAAAGTCATGAACACAATGGGGCAAGGTACTTATCTAAGAAGTTTTACGAAATAAAGGCTTTTGAAAAAGTCAAATTTTGTAACTTTGTCTTATTAATTCGGAATTCCTTATACCCTGATTATAATATTAGACACTAAAGTATTTTAGATGGGCATTGCCCTGTTCGTCTAATTTGCGTTATTACTGCCGTAGAGGACATCAAAATTTGGATGTTTGAGATACTGCAGCGTCCTTAGTTTGCAACACTGAATAACAAATGTAATATTTTAAGTTTTAGTTTAACATATGGCTTTGAAATATGAAATAATGTTTGAAAAAATAAAACTTTGTTAGGTTGACAAAACTGTTAGCCTTGTGGTATTACCAGCAATATTTCCCTGGCGATATTTGCACAATACAAAATTTTAGCATTTTTTTTTTTTTTTGAACGTTTAAAAGTTACAAGGATGTATCGATAAATTTTACACCCTATATATTGGATGTAAAGACCAAAAATGGGGTTATGAAACCTCTTTATTAATATCATTTTTTTTTCTTTCTATACTAAACTTAAAATACTATAACCGAACTGATTATCATTTTCTTTTTCAATTAAGTAACGGTTAAGGAAAATACTCTTGTGAAGCTGAGTGCTTAAAACTCTGGACTTTTGGGAGCAGTATCTGGTATTTAAACTGTAAGTTGTTTTTAAGTTGTTTTTTAGATTCGGTTTCTGAGTAGGAGCGAGAATCTTCAGAGTTAAACAATTTTCACAGGCAAAGAGGCAACTTTTTCAACTGAAGTACATAGAGATTCAGTCTATCGTAAGAAACAGTTTATGTACAAGTACTTATTACCTATAGTGAAGCTATACGGTCACAAAATTAAGGAAAATGTAGATATTGTAACATATATTAAGTTGAAGCAAGACAGGGTTATCCTAAATGATTCATAGGATTTCAAAGCACTGTTTAATAACTAGTATACCACGTACAAAGACGTGTGATACATGAAAAGATAGATACGCTCACTAAGTTTCTGGTACATTCTACAAATGTTTAATATGTGCGCCCTTGGTCAGCAGGCACACATCCAAACGGTAATCCAGTTCGTGTATACGTTCACTAGAATGTCATAGTGGCTGTGATACGTTTCTGCAGTTCTTGCAACGTTGTTGGCATTGGAGGTACACAAATTTTGTCCTTAACATAACTCCACAGGAAGAAATCACATGGCGTGAGATGTGGCCCAGTTCAAGCTTTGCATGAACGGTTGATTGTTGTGGGCGGCGCAAAGCTTTGCCTCACGCGTTCTACGATTTTCTTTGAGACACGCGGTCACCCTGTGCTTTTCCCTTTACGTAGACAACCAGTATCACGAAACTGGCAAACCAAAAACAAAATGATCTGGTGACAGGCGCAGCTTTTCCACATTTGCGTACGAATGCACGCTGAACGCTCGTAACCGACGAACATTTCGCATATTCTAACACACAAATACTATTTTCCTGCATTGCTGCCATTTTGTAGAGTTCCGTAACAGGCCTGTCATCTAGCGTGCACGTGATCCACGAGGCGGGACTTTTAAACTTGGTGAGTGTATTTATCTTTTTATGTATTACCAGTCTTTGTACGTCGTGTACTTGTCATTAAAGAGTGCTTTGAAAGCGATGAATCATTTGGGCTAACGCTGTATATTAGTATAAAGTTAAATAAAAAATATATAGTTAATTTTTATCTTTATACCATAAATTAATATGTTAAACTTTATATGCTTTTGGCTTCTTTCTATTAATTTTGTTTTACGTTTTAACAAGAAAAAGAAGAGAAGGTTCAGAGCCATTTGTAACATTACACGTTGTACAATAGATGAAGAAATAAGAAAGACAACATAGATTTTAATAAGAGTCTATGAAGTAAATATTTCGAGATCGCGTAATACGGGGACCGTCCAGAAGGTGAAGAACAATTGCGCATCGCACGCGACGCCAACCCTCCACCACTGCGATCGCGTGCGCGGCAGTTAGTTCCTTCGTTCACCTCAGTCTCCTTCCAAGTCCCAGCCTTGTCACACTACTTGTTTCTGCCAAATGTCAAATACGGAGTGTCATTTGTTTTCTGAAGGTGCAAAAAGTTAAGCCTATTGAGATTTATAGACGCCAATTTTTTTTCGGGGGGTAGCAGGACACTTTTGTCCCCCAATATTTAAAGGTGGGGTCCTCGCCCCCTAAATTTCAATCGAGGAAGAATTAGCAAAGAGGAGCAATAATTGCTGTCGTAAACTTCGTCGTGCCATTAATTCTATATTAGGAACAGCCTTGTTATTCGATAGACAATGCCGTTTTCGAAACGGTGTTTTTAATAGAGCACTGAAGCTTCAACCAACACTCTGGCAGCACTGATATGAAAAGTAAAGATCAATGTGGTGCTCAAAGTTGCAGTGAAGTTCCCAAATTTTGAACTTGAATTTGTTTTAATTCCTTTAAGCGAATTTGATTTGGGTCGTGAATTCCGCATTGTACCGAAAAAAATGAAATGAAATCTTTGAGCTTTACGACCCACGGTTATGCCGGTTAGGCTAAAGGAGACGGTGATGATGAGTAATGAATGAAATGGTGGAATGAAGAAAGTGGGAGGAAACGGGAGAAGCCCGATAAAACCCACGATCACTGGGTTTGTCCACCACAAAGTCCACACGGCGGGAGCTGGGATTGAACGAGGGACCCCAAGCACCGGAGGTGAACGCTCTATCATTGAGCCACCGCGACGTCCCGCAGCGAACCGATATATGAGGGAGGGAAGGGGGCCTTCATCATGCAGTTGATAGGAATCAGCTGAATATGATATATTGATTCATTGTTTGTCCCCCCCCCCCCAATATTTTCTTCAAGTCGGCGCCTATGTTGACATTTATAGGCAAATAAAGAATGTTTATGGTGATGTGCAATGAAAGACTCATTAGTGAGGAGATGGTGCATGTTTAATCAAGTAAGGACAAGTGTGCACCATGCAGATCGGAGTAGGAGGCCATCATTTGTTACGGAAGAACTGAAGGGAAAAGTCGAAGAAAAAATTCAGGAAAACGACATTTCACTTCGAGCATGTTACACGAATCTTTTCCACCAATTTCACGATCGCTCCTACATGTAGTAGTGACAGTGCGCCTTGGTTACAAGAAAATGTATGCTCAAATCTTTGGCAACAGGTAAGTATAACATTGTCATGGAAAAACTGGTCCAACCTTATAACAAGTGTCTTGACAACTACGGTGAATACATAGAAAAAGTAGAGTGAGGTGCTGTGCCTTTGTAAATAAAGTTTGTGCTGATATCTTTTGTTTTTATTTAACCATGACGAAACGTTCTTTACCTTTCGGACGGCCCTCGTACATGTTAACGGAGATGTTGAATATAAAAAAATAGTATATTAAGAATTTAATTCATACTCACCGTTGTTAAAAGTTTCGTTTTGCAATGTATTTATGTCAGGATCAATTTTAATTTTATTATTATTTATTGAGACATTCAGTGGAATCATTTCCCCATCCCTAAAAACTTCGCCTGCATTATGAATCAAATTAAGTTTAGATAAATTTTGATTCGTTGTATTATGTCGTACTGCTTTAATTTTCTTGCGTTCAAGTATATCTTGTTTCTTAACTGCTGTCAGTACATCCGGATTCATTGTTACGTTTACACGAGGCTGCACAATATCATAATTGTTCAGAGAAGTAAGATCTTCATCTAAAAATGAGCTGTGTTCCTTAACATCTGGCATTTTAATTTTGCTCTTTGCAGCCTTGCTTAGTAAGTGTGATTGTTCTACATAGTCTGATATTGGCGTTACTGAACGCTTTTGCACAATACTTGAAGCCCCTTTCTTCCAGACAATTATTGGTAATTTCGGCATATTCCTTGTTTCTGGTAGTTTGGTTTCATCTTTGGCAGTTATATTGTGAAGAGTTGATGCTGATGATGTAAGTAATCTTGAGGCTACTGGAGCTGATTTATCGAGTAGTCTTGTTGTTTTGGTTGAAACATCTAGTTTTGTTGAAGAAGAATCGAAATTGGGAGAATTAGTTGGTGAAAGTAGGTTACCAGGATTACTATCTGATATCTTAATTTTATCATTTCCAGCTTCTCCTAACTCGTCTGGTTGTTCAACATTAGCTAAAATTGAACTAAGTGAACGTTGTTGTATACCATCTGAAAAATTTGTCGTTGAATTCGATGTTTTGTGTGTTCCAAATAGTTTGATCGTGTTGTTATCTACAGTATCTTGACTAGATGCTGGTAGTGATGCTGATACAGGAGGTAGAGAAGCAACTGGAATACCTTGTCCTACCGAAGAAACTTGATTTGCCAAAGAGTCTGTTTTTGTTGAAATGACCGCTGAATTAGGAGAAACAGCTGATTGGTTTAGCGATTGCTCTACATGATCTGACGTTGTTATCGAACGTTTATGTATACCAGGTAAATATCCTTTTTTCCATATAATTTTTACTAAATTCGACGTGCTTCTTTTTCCAGGTAATTCGGTTGCCTTGCTGTTGGTTAAATTCTGAGTTCTTACAGGTTCTGATCCAAGTAGATCAGATGCTGTTTTAGTGCCTTGAACTACAAGGGAAATTGGGTTTGTAGAGGGACTTTTACTCTTTGAAACTTCACTTAAATTAAGGGAGTCGTTTACTGGAAGGAGATTTCTGGGAGCAGTATTTGGTAATTTAATCGTGTCGCTTACAACTTCACTAAATGAATGCTGTGTGTGCCCTGATATTGGTGTTATTGAACGCTTATGTACTCCACCAGAAGGTTCCTTCTTCCATAAAAGCATGGTTGATTTTGGCATATTTCTTCTTCCTGGTTGCTTTGTGGTATCGTTGCCAACCGTACCTGTTGGTGTTGATTGCGTTGACACTGAAGAAGATGGTACAGAGGTTATTGTAGCAGTTTGTGCTGCAAGTGTAGTCAGATTTGTTGAAGTGTTTGCGTCCGTGGTCGAAACAGTTAAATTAGGAGAAGCAGTAGTCGGAGGTTCAGTACTTGAGGGAATAGCTAAATTAGAACCGGCTATTTGATTACCAGTTGAACTAGATGAAAGGTCTGCAGCAACTCCAGCAGATTGGTTACCAGGAGCAGGCTGAGGACTGCTCAAAATAGGAGCCGTAATCACGGCAACAGGTTTGATAGCAGGAGGTAAATCAGCTGAAGCAGGAGCCGTACTCGCTGCTGGCAACGAATTAGCAGAAACAATTGAATTTGATGAAGCTGGAAGTTTGTTTGTAACTGGTGGATTTTCTACAGGTTCAGGTACATCTCCAGATGGAGGAATCGCACCGTTTGTTAAACTACCTACTGGATTTGTAAGAGCACCACTTTTGGCCGGGCCTTCTGAAGTTGTTCCATTAACAGTCTGAGCCTCAGGAGAAGTTGCATTTGGAAGTGGTTGACCTTTCTGATTATTCAGTTGGTTTGCTGCGTTTTCTGACGCTCCTTGATATTCAGCTTGAGCACCTTCTTCACCTTCGGTCCCTGTTTCATTCCCATAATAATCGTAGTCGTAGTAATAGACGTCGCGTATACTGCCAAATTGTTGTACCATTAAACCTTGTCCTCCTCCTTGCATTTCTCCCCTTACTACTTGTTGTCCTGCTCCCATGTCTTCAACTTGCTGGATAACCTCTCCTGATTTACCCGGCTTTTGGATTTCCCCTCTTAACACCTGTTGAGCATCACCTCTGAAACCAAATTGTTGTAAAATTTCTACTCCACCTCCTGTTTGTTCTGGAGCACCAGGAATATTTTGAGTAGGATCGTCTCTAACTGTTCCAAATTGCTGGATCATCTCTCTGTGCTTAAATCCTTGTTGAGCGCTTTTGTCCTCTCGCACCACTTGTAGGCTTTTAGCTCTAGAACTTCCAAATTCTTGAACCATCTCCCTATGGCCCTCTCCTGGTTGTATATCACCTCGTATTAATTGATGTCCTTTTCCACCTTCACTTGGGTGTCCAAATTCCTGTATAAGTTCCCTTTGTCCTCCTGCTCCTGGAACATCCTGGCGAACACGCTGTTGAGCTTTTCCCGGGCTATCTTTGGACGAGAATTCTTGAACTACTTCTCTATAGCCAAGGTCCTGCAATTTATTTTCATCTACAGGAGGCGCATCCTCAGCTACTAAAGGATTTTCAGGAGTATCAACATCTCGTTGTTTCACTTCTTCTGTATCCTTTCCTGATTGTTGCTCTTCTGAAATTGGGCTTTTCCTGGCTGCTTTGACACCACTACGTGATCTTTTGCCGGATCGTTTATTAGTTTGCTTAGACGGAGGAGAACCATCCTTTCTTCGATTAAGCCGAGCCTTTCGAGAAGTTTCTGCTTTCTTTTTTGACACACTTCTGGCTGCATTTCCACCTTTGTTTGCCGAACGAGGACCGTTGGTGTTTGGTTCATCATACATCACATCATGCCTATCTTCTTCAAATCGTCTTGCAAAATCTGCTTGGTATATTCCTGGAGGGCGATGAAGAAGGGGCCCAACAGGCTGTTGGCCAGGAAATCCTGGATTAGAAAGACTGAGCGGTTGTTGTCCCTGAAATTGTTGATTGAGTGGTGGCTGTTGTCCAGGATACTGAAGATTGTAGAGTCCAGGTTGTTGTTGCATTCCATACTGTTGTTGGTTAAGATTGGGAGGTGGCATTCCCTGAAGTGGAAGTTGACGTGATATCTGTTGATGTTGTTGTTGTTGTAGGTTAAGCATATTTACAGGGCTCTGCATAGATTCAGCAGAAGGTGAAGGTGAACTTGTTACGAACAATTGTGCAGGCATAACGACAGTAGGCACTGGACCTGGTCCAGTAACAACTATTTGGTTCTTGTTTGACTTCATTAAAGCCATGGAACAGAGGTAAGGCGAAATCACAGATGACGGAGTGGTAGAAGTTGTACTTCGTGACTTTCCACAATCTTTGTGATTAATGATGATCATTTTTGCGCCAATGTTCTTCTTTCGTTCTAAAAGTAAACAAAAAGAAATATAAAGTATTAACTTTTTTTACATGCTTGTTTATTAACGCTATAGAATACATATCGATATTCAAAAAGTAAGTATTGACCTTGTATTCAAAAATGATTCTTTCTTCTTCTATCGTTTCGGCCCGTTTTGAGCCTTCTTCAGTAACTATCCTCTTGCTACTTTACCTTATAAATTATCCTCGAGGAACATGTGATGATATAACATATTTGTACAAGCATTTGTAATTAGTTTACTTTATTAGTGGCATATTTCTGAAAATAAACTTTCTATACTCTATCATTAGGATTAAAAATCAATTTTCAAGAACAGGTGTTCATAAGTAAAGATGTTTGAGGATGTACTAGGAATTTGAAAAAAAAAAATCTAGAAAAGAAATGTTTCTTTTCGAAAGATCTTGCATTCAATCTCCGTCAGATTTTCGATTAGGCAAACCAAGCAAACTATTTAGGACCGTGAAAGAGAAAGCAACATTTGGAATAATCTTTCTAAATAATTACTGTAACGTTTTACATTTTGTTCAGTCTGATACTCTACATTTCATTATTACTCTAAAACAACAAACCTAAATTTTGTCAAAGGACCGCGGTGGCTCAGTGGTAGAGCGTTCACCTCTGGTGAATGGGGTTGTTGGTTCGATCCCAGCTCGCATCAATTGAACTTTGTGGCAGACAAACACCGTGTGAATGGGTTTTCTTGTGGTTCTCCCATTTCCTCCTACATTCTTGATTCCACCATTTTATTCGTTTCTCATCATCACAGTCTCCTTTAGCCTAGCCGGCATAACCGCGGGACGTAAAACTTAAAGATTTCATTTCATAAACTAAATTTTGTCAAAGTAACTTAATAATTCACACTCAGCACTGGTCACAAAGCACTCCGCGACATCATCTACTAAAATGTTGACATTCACTACAGCTGTCAAGTGTGTGAACACGTTCGGTCAGGTGAGTAGTGGTGGGTGAGAAGTCTCGGGAGGGAGATAGCCCAGAACCGCAAAGTACCTAAACCTACCACTCGTTCCGTTATTTCAAGAAAACCCTTTTCCAGAAGATACCGCAAGGGCATCAATTGCATTTGTTACTTGCGATTTCTATCTGTAGCCAACAGAAAGTTCTGCTACATGTAGAACCGTACTTAAACATCTTTCTCAATTGGCTATTCAGTCATATCGTAAGCAAAGAACGCAATGGGCGCGTGCATGAATATCCGCCTTAAGGTAAAAGAAGCAGCAAAAGAAAAGTTACTGACGAAGGCACCAGAGAGGACTGAAATGATATAAAAAGAAATTATCTGCTTATTTTTAAAATTATTTTTGTTTTCGTTTAATCCACTATTTTTAATGAATTAAGTGGCAACACTGTAAAGTAGCAAACGAATATAAGTAAATTATGTCCGAAACACCAATTGAGTCGTCGAGTTCCAAAACGACTCTTGTCCATTTACAGAAAATCCCTCAAAACTTTTTTTTTTTTTTTTTTTTTTTTTTTTTAAGTAGGATGTGCGTGCTTTGAAGAGCAAGGAATACTTCAGTGTGTTCATGTGAAAAACCTAATCATCCTCAAGTAATTCTACGAAATGCATCAATCACACAATTTTTCCTGTGAAAATTAAATATTTTCTGGGATTTTCTCTAAATGGACAAGAGTCGTTTTGGAACTGGACTACTTAATTGAAGACTACAGGAAAAAAAGGAGGCAAATCAGTTTTTTTAAATAACTTTACACGATTGTCCTGTTTTCCACCGACTCACTTCCTTCTTCCCTTGTAGGCAAAATCATCAGCATTAAAGTTCTTAGTGACTAACCTTCTTCTGACTTTAGTATTTACTCCGTGCAAACTACACCTTTCAGGCTACATAATTCTGCTATTAACACATTTTCGACCAGTTCTTCACTTACCACCTTCCACCCCCCCCCCCCTGTGGTCTTCAATTGAGAGTTGTATTATTTGGAAAAGTTATCATAGGAACTTGTGAACTAATATTAATGTGTTTCCAGAACCTTTTTAAAAAATTGTAGCATTTGAGGGAGATCTTTCGAGTTAATTACCGAATTGAAGTATCACATTTGTCCTCATATTATGCAAATTACTTTTCTTTTCTTTCCATAACTACCCTTCTGGAAACTGTTTATTATATTTGCAGATTATTGAATCTTACGTTTGTCTTTATCCACTGTTCCTTACCTGTTCTTCCTGAACTTTATGTTCAAAGATATCTGTACCTAATTCTATCTCATTAACATTACTACATCAAATCAATTCTTATGTATTTATTTATTTTACGGTCCTTACGGCTTAAGCTAACGATGCCAAACTAATGCTGACATGATCAAAGGGGAATACTTAACACCGATGTTCTGAACAAGATTCGAACCCAGGACATAAGTTTTACGATTGCCAGCCTAATATTTCAGTTGTCACAACTATATCAACCAGTGGCGGATCCAGGGGGGGGGGAGCGATCGGGGCGATCGCCCGCCGCAGAAGAGGAAACTTTCTTATTATATATATATATATATATATATATATATATATATAACCCATTTCAGAGTTTGAAGATCATAAAAGTAGCTCTAACTAGCAGTATGACAACCCACCATCCCCCCAGAAGAGACATCAAATTAAGAAACAACAACAATTTCCTTTGAAAAACTGGAGCAATGATTACTAAAATTCAGTTCAAAGGTTTATTAAGTTTCCTGTAGCTTGATATGTTTGTTTTACTAACAAATTGAAAGTTGAGTTTTACGGACAAGGCATTACAATACTTCCTTTAGCTTTCTATTATTATTATTATTATTATTATTATTATTATTTAAAAAACTGAATACCTCTGTTGCAGGTTGTTATTTTTATCCGATTCTCCTCAATTATAAGGTCATTTAATATAAAAATTTTACCAATTTAAAGATTTTTTCGAGTTTTACGGCTTTATCCGACATCAAGATTATGAAGAACACAGGACATATTATAAAGGTAGCCAAGAAAGATTTGTCGTTTTTTGCGGAGGTCTGTGTTCCATTGGCCCTCACACCGTAAGTTGAATGCGAATGGAAATAAGGCGAAGGTCAGTTGTTGGTGTGAGTATATCCAACATACTACCTGGTTGTGGCAGTTCAGTTATACTGTGAACTTGCGTAAGGACAGAGTGAACATGTGACCTCCACAGAACGTCATAAGAGTGTGTATGTTGTAGTAGTTCAAACTGGGGTCAAACACCGCTGCAGCGCGGCGGAAGATATGCCACGTTTTTGGTGAGGGTGTCGCGTCTACGGGGACATTGCAGCGGTAGTTTAAGAAATTTAAGGACGGTGATAAAACACTCAAAGACGCAACAAACGCCGGAAGACCAATACTTGTACAAAATAAAGATCTTCGGGCAGCAATTGAGGCGAACAGTATCCAGACATGATGAACTGGTATACAATTCAGCAACCATTCGGTAGCTGAAGGGAGAACCATTCGGCAGCACTTCCATCAACTAGGGAAGCACTACAAGTTGGGCCGATGGGTCCCGCATGATTTGACTCCGGGCCAGAAGGCAACGCGAGTAGACACCTGTGTTTATTGCTGCCTCGTTTGAGGAAGGAGCCATTTCTGGACAGCGTGTCGACATGTGATGAGAAGTAGATCGTTTACGAAGCTCGACGGCGCTGTCACCATTGCTTAGCATACGATGAGCCGGTATCTAAACAGCTGAAACTAGTACTGCATCAGAATAAGGTCCTCCTGTGTGTTTGGTAGACTGCTCGCGGCATCGTGCATCAGGAACTGCTACCAGCTGGTCAGATCATCAATGCAACTGTCTTCTGTCAGCAGTTGAACCGTGTTCAAAAAAAAAAAAAAAAAAAAAAAAAAACTCAAAACTCTGGAGCCAGCACTTCTGAATCGCAAAGGGGTCCACCTGTTAAAAGACAACGCTAAGCGCCAAGTGGCTACGATGACCGGGACACCATTCTACAACTTGAATTGGAAACATTATTGCATCCACCATATTCTCTGGGCATTGCACCGTCCGATTATCACTTGTTGAGTTCCTTGGATAATCATCTTAGAGGACGCCAGTTCAAATCCGTAGTAAAGGTGCAAAATGCACTTGATAACTTCTTCGCTTCATGGTCCACCAAGTTCTATGGCGATGGAATCCATGGCCTTCCAGAACGTGGGCAGAACGTCGTCGATGCTGATGGGAACTAGTTTTGATCTTCCAGGAACGTCTTAGGTGATATATCTATGTTCGAAAGTGCTGGGTGAAAAAGCGATAGAACTTTCTTGGTTACCTTTATATATTGAAGTCAGTAATACAAAAAAAAAAAAAAAAAAAAAAAAAAAGCACTATACACTCTAAAACAATTATTATATGAAAATATGTATTACCTTTTGGGATGAAATTGTCCAACTGTCTTCGCTGTCTTGAAGGTTGGTCAAGAGCGTTTCCATAATATTCTTCCTGTTCCTCTTTGTTTACTTGATTTACTAATTCTGAAATTATATAACGGAATAAATATTATTTAAAATGTCTTGCTGTTTGAGTAAGTACTTGAAAAAATCATTTGAGACTATCCAGAAAATTTAGAGACCGAGGCATCCATATAGACGAAATGCAAAGGGCACGGTACTATTCAGGTGCAGCCAAGGGCGCATTCATTATCTGTAACTTTCGGGGGACATTCAGGTGTGTGTTTGGTTGCAGACAAGGGTCTAAGAAGGAATATGTAAGGATTTTAATACAAATTGAATTCACATTATGCCTAATATTGTATACTCATAAAAATACATATAATAAAAAAATACATATTCATAAAAATACATGGGACCTACATGAGCATTTTGGGAGGATCTTCCAGGATCGTCGCCCTTGGGTGCAGCTTTTTAACGTGGAAGCACCACCAGTGACATAATGTTTCGTGTGTCTGTTTAGCAGAATATTTATGTTAAGCGAAACCTTATGGAACAAAAAAATTGTCGGTTGTGGGGAGACTTAATTCTATCTCTTGGTAAAGTCCATTTCAGTTCTTGCAGCATAGTTAGAGAATGCCAAAATACAGACTTGATTTTGGACATTTCATAGGAAATGCCATAGTGGTACGATATGCAGCGCGACCGTCCCTAGACTATATACAATCTGAAATGATGCCCAGTGAACCTGGCATCACGAGTGTTGCCTGGAATTAAGATATTTATACTTTCGGAGAATCCTTCGTCAACGTGTTATGACCACCGATTTCGAGTAATCAACTGTCCACTATGCAAGCGTTTCCCAATCTGTAGTTCGTGGACACTCGAGAGCCAAGAGGGAGATTGAAAGGTGTCCTCTGTAGATTCTATTTTCAGTAAAATTTGTGTTATCATTTTTGCAATCAGGATATTAACTTCGTGATTTTTCCTAGTGTTATTGTCCACGAAATAAAATTTGAAGCATTTCGTTTTGAATTGTACATTATCACTTCATTTATATAAAAGTAAAAAGAATCTTAAAAAATATTTTTAATTTCATGGGGGGAGAACTACCTGTCTAGAGATCGGTAGAGGTTTGTTCTTATCCTAGATGAGGTGAAGATACAACTGAAGATTGTGCTAGAGTTTGAGCAATTACGTTCAAATGTATCTATGCAAAACGACAGAGTAATTTCGTTCATTAGTGCATCGAAGATTATTTACGCGATTACAAAATTTGATTTGATTTTGTTACAGGAGAAAATGAAAGCTACGTCACGTAGCAAACAATATGAAAATCAATAGCTGTCACCGTATTATCAAGAACATATCTTCAAGGATATTTACAACAACAAAATTCGCACGTTACACGGAGCGGACACCCAACAGGTAGAACTGCATTAGGACAAGGCATCTAGTTGCACAGGCAACTCATCAGTGGCATTCTAAAGACAGGGTTCCTATTATTCCTTTCACCGACTTCTCAATGAGAAGTCCCGATGCCAGCGCAATTAACTACTGTCGATCTGAACTTCTAAAACACGCTTTTCTCCTTGCAAGATACGTAAAGTTTACGGCGTATGGAAAATGTTTGAATAAATGTAGAATAAAACACCCTATATAAACGTGCAAGGAAGTTATCTCCAGGAGAAATTGCGCTGTCGTCAATCATCAAGGGTTCATGTCAATGTATAGAACAAATTTGGTAATGGAAGAACGGACTACCTTAGGTGAGTGAATACTTTAAGCTCATCGATATGAAAGCCTCTCAACCTCTGTAATATAAGCATAGGGTTTACTTAAAGTTCTGACCCATATCACTCCTACTCACAACTTTGATCTTTTACAATTTAAAAG
This sequence comes from Thermobia domestica, assembly GCF_964235325.1. Classification (NCBI taxonomy): domain Eukaryota; kingdom Metazoa; phylum Arthropoda; class Insecta; order Zygentoma; family Lepismatidae; genus Thermobia; species Thermobia domestica. The sequence goes on along the minus strand of NC_137461.1, from coordinate 8,122,538 downwards.
ATCAATTTCATATTACACTATATTTTGGAAACGCAAGTTCACGGAATATGTAGATCACTTAACTTTCATATCAATTTTAAAGACAAAATTATATGTTACATGGTAAATTTAGTTTAAAAATGTTCTATTTTGGCGTATATTCTTTATAAAATAGAACTAACGTGTAACTATTTCTTGTCTTTCTGCCAACTAGAAACTAAGATCTTACAAATCCGTGTACAATCCTTCAAATCAAGTGTAAATTAATCGCTGTTTAAAAAGTTTCTTGCATTTGAAAATCCCGCGTAGTAAAGGTTAATATTTCAAAAGCGTACCTTCTTCAGAAGATGTAAGCACATCTGCTTCTACAGAGTCTTCAGCTTCTGTAAATAACAAAAAATAAATAAATAAATAAATAAATAAATAAAATAAACAAATAAATAAATAAATAAATAAATAAAATAATAAAAAATCATTAAGCTTTCCGTCTGAAATATTATCAAATTTGTACGTAATTTGACCATATTTTAAATCTACTTTGGCCACTGGAAAATATGTGTGTTTAAAATTTGTTGATTGCACAGCCCCTCCCCCCCCACACACAAATTTTGTTCACTGGTCCCCATTGTATGGATTCGATGCATTTTGTTACACAAAATCCAAATTTCGAAACCCCAGGACGATTGATCATGTCATTTTTTTTTTTTATGAGCGAAACATTTGAGCAATTTTGGATAGGGAAGACACACAATTTTGGTCCATAAAACAATATTAACATTGTCAATCGTCCTAGGATTTTGGATTTTGTGTAACGTTTCGAGAGTTGGATTTTGTGTAACAAAATATATCAAATCCATACTTTGGGGTCCACTTTTTTTTTTTTTTTTTTTTCTCGTGTGTCGTGTGTGTGTGTGTGTGTGTGTGTGTGTGTGTGTGTGTGTGTGTGTGTGTGTGTGTGTGGCTGCGTTATTAAGAGTCTTCATCCGCTAATTTTACAGTAATTATGTGATGTCTTCAAATAGATAAAAGATAATCGAAATGTGGAACAAGAGCGCCCTAGACAATATTATTCTACATGACAAACCGTTATCACGACTCACTTATCTGCTTTCAATTTCGAGCCATTTTGAAAATCGGCATTTATTTTCGCGTTTCTAAACAGCTGAAAACGGAAAGCCTCACGCAAAATAATATTGTCTAGGGCGCTCTTGTTCCATATTTCAATTATCTTTTATCTATTTGAAGATATCACATAATTACTGTAAAATTAGCGGTATTTTAATTTCGCCGGGATGAAGACTTTTAAACAGAAATCTTGATTTGGGATTTATGTCACTATTTTGTTGTAATTATGAAGTAATGGCATACAACTAATCTCGAATTATCAGTAATTAAATTTATGTAAGTAGCAGTTGACTTAATGATAGCTAAGACTTCTTCGTGAAATAAGTAGTGGAGTTACTGGTAAATGGGCAAGAGCATGGAATATGAGAATAGGGCTTGGCGAAACGACTACAAGACAGTAGCTGAGATGGAAATAATTTTTAAAATAAGACTTAAAATACACTTAGCAAAATTAAAGTTAAAAAAATTCCTTAAATGTTAGTAGAGTGCGCAAAATACAAGGTGGAGCAAATAACGTGAATAAATACGATATTTTAATGTTTCGCTGCAATTACTTTCATATTTCCTTTAACACTATCTCAAGTTATAGTGTAAGTAGAAATTTAATAAAATATTTATTCAGATTCTTTATATAGTTATAGATTATTTGCTTTTTAAGTAAATACATGAATTACATAATTTGAAAGTAAATTACATAGTTTATTCCCATCTGGATGCAGTATGTCGCTCCAATTATTCAACATTTACAGTGAACGTTTTATGAAGGAAGAATTAATGGGAATGTGAGATTTCAAGATTGGAGAGCAGATCCTTAACATGATCAGGTATGTAGTTCATACGGTTGTTATAAATAGAACCGAAGAAGAACTACAGGAGATGATTGACGAAATATCGAAAACATCGGAACATCGAAATATCAAAAGTCATGAGAATATCCTGTGGAAATGCGCCCTTACGGGTCAGAGTGGAACAAAAGAGTACTTGAAGAGGTCGATCGTTTCAAATATCTAGGAAGTATTTTGACGAAAGACATGTACTGCACCAAAGAGATCAGGTCGAGAATTGTCATAGCCAAGGAAGCATTCAACAAGGAAAAATAACTCTTAACTAGCAGCTATAACATTGGACTACGGAAGAAATTGGTCACGTGCTATATATGGAGTATTGGACTTTATGATTCACAGACTTGGACATTATGGAAGTTAGAGAAGAAATATTTAGAGAGCTTCGAAATATGGCGTTGGAGGAAGATGGACAAAATAAAATGGACAGAAAGAGTTCGTAAAAAGGCCAATTGCATTGGACACATCTTACGAAGAAATTGTCTTCTTCATACCGCCATAGAAGAAAAGGTGGAAGGAAAGCGAGGAATAGAAAGAAGAACACAAGTAACCAATGATTTGAAAAATAGAAGAAAATATTGGGAGTTAAAAGAGGAAGCTAAAAATCGAGAAACTTGGAAAAAACATTTGCAGGTTCAAAATTAAATATTATTATTATTATTATTATTATTATTATTATTATTATTATTATTATTATTATTATTATTATTATTATTATTATTATTATTAATATTATTATTAATAATAATAATAATAATAAAAATCATTAGTCCCAGGACCTCCCAAAAGGCAGAATATTTAATAATAATAATAATTTTCATCTATTATTAGTGATATCTTGGAGCGGGAAGACAAAATTGATTATTTACTAAGAAACAGTAATATTATTCATAACACTAATCAAGTGCAGTTCGAGTGCTTTCGCTAAAGTACTTTGTCAGAAAGGAATGGGAAGAAGGAAAAGAAAGGAAGGGAAAAAGTAAGAATTGTTCTGGTGGACACCATACTGAAATGTAGGGTTAGATGGTCACGTGATCAAGATAATAAGCTTTAAGTAAATGATATTTAACGCAGAATGATATATAACGCAGAATAACTAACTGGATAAGTAGATCGGAAGGAATGCAGGAGAGCAGAGGGAAAACAAATAAAGACAAACAAGAATTTTAGGAATAATAAAAAAATGCACCAAAAGATTGCGATATTGCTCAATAATTAGTTTTTGAATCAGGTGCCATAAAATTTTTGATCAGCCCCTAAATCGAGTTTGCGTATTTTCTGTGGAAAAGGCACATCATACTGAGTTAAGTGATAGTTTGGGTTTGGTTACACTATATGTAGTTCTCCAGATATAAGGCCTATAAGAAACTTTTTGAATGAAATATATTGAATCTTTTGATCGAAAAATCCATAACATGAGGAAAAGAAGTGACCAAGGAAATTTTTTTAAAAAATTAACAAAAAGTTCTTCCAATAGTACAGTATTATGAAAGTGAAAATGAAATTTTCTTATATATGTTATTTGCAATGAAAATCAGAAAGAAAATATCATTATTCATTTTAGTTCTTCGAAATATCTCCAACTTTCATTCAAATTTGAAGGCACAGCTAAGGGTGTAAATCTAATTTGACTGATTGCATAAATGAAGAATCTATTACTATCATCACCATGACTGAAATTCAATCACTGATAAAGTTAATCTACTTGAAATTGTGTTTTTAGATGAGGAGGGAAGAACTTAGGCTAGGGAACAGCATTTTTTATAATTATATATATATATATATATATATATATATATATATATATATATATATATATATATATATATCTATACAGAGGCGGATTTAAGGGAGCTATAGGGGCTATATCACCCCCCCCCTTGACGCTCAGGTACACACTGCATAAAATGGGCTTCATTCCTGCTTTACACTGGATAAAGCTGCAAACTATGGTTTAGCCCCTCCCTTGATCATATCCTGGATCCGCCACTGTATATATACACTTGTGGAAACGCATTTACGAATATCCAATAGAAATTTACAAGTTTGACCTAAATATGGTACACAAGAAAAAGATGAGTCTAAATGGCACTGATTCCCGCATGACTTTTAGATCCCGAATGTCTGTCTCAAATAAGGTATTTCACACTCACTTTAGATCTTAGCGTAACTGGTAATAGTCTCTATCGTTGCGCTGCTGGAGTTTGAGTTAGAGTAAAAGGCATATATCAAATAGAGCATGCTAGGTTGCGTCAGTAATATGAGGATACGCATTATCCCGCTGAAAGATTTATTTCCGCAAAATGTCCAGTTAAATTTGGAGAACGATATTAACTGTTTCATGAATGTACGACGCACTTCGGGATGTATAACTGATTGTAACCTATACCGGAATGATGGTTGATCACTATCATAATCCATTCTCCTCGCAGCTGCAGTCGTTCTTAAAGACTTCTAGACGATGAACAGATATCAGGAATAATCGTGAGAGAGGAAACGGGAATTTAGACCTGACTACAATAATTTAAACGTTTAAGTGATTCTGACAGTATCATAATAGTTTGATTTTATTCTTTCTGTTACTCAAGACGGCCCGAATCATTCTTTTGCGTTGCAGCCGGCCTCCAAGAGACCTAGAGTTCCCTAGTGGCTATGTGTATACCTTATGCGCATTTGGCGTGGAGAGATTCGGGTTTGATTCCCGTCGGAATCTTATGTAATTCGGATTCGATGTTAAGCTTTAGGTATAGGTCTCATATAGTCTCGCAACTGAACGGGACGCTAAATACGAATCTAACTAACTAATCTCAGAACCCATTACACTGGTCGGCATGAAAATCCCAACACGAGGGTGAAAGGGTGTACCGGATAGATTTCGAGACGCTGATTACGAATATCTCATCGAGAAAGTTCCAGCACTTAAGTTTTTTTTTTTTTTTTTTTTTTTTTGGCGGGGTTCTGTTTCCATAATTGACAGAAAATTCGTATTTCTCGTAATTAATAAGTGTTCTCCGTGTTTGAAGTGCATAATTCTGAATTTTTATCTTAATCCAAGAACTGTTACTAGGTTATATCCAAGGAACATTCTTCTATCTAGCTCAGGACTCCCCGGAAACGTACCCCCTCCCCTTGGGTTGCAAAGATTTATTGTCGTTCGACACTACATACACTAAAACCTAGGCGTTATTGACGGAGAAAGGTTTCGTATTCAACTTGCGATCATTCGTCGGCTCCCTTTTGTCTAGACGACAGACAGATTATTGAAAAAAAGGCACCAAGACATACACCACGTTGTCGCGTGAAACAAATATTTCAGTTTCGAGTTGATCTTCATGTTAGAAGGTGGTGTTACACTGTGTCTGTGTATACCGTACGTGAAAAATATTTCTGCGGGAAATATTGACGTTTGTGTTAAACGAGCATGCCGAGAAAATGCAACAATTCGACAGATTCATCCTGCTACATATGCGGGGAAATGATTTTCAAGGGACAAAGTAGGGCATTGTCACCGTTCCTGAAGACAGCCTACCACCTGTACTTCGGGTGTAAAATCGGCGGCCAGGATCGCGTTTGGGCTCCGAAACAAAGTTGTAACTAGTGTGCGCGTACTCTCACAGGATGGTTGAAAGGTACACATAAATCGATGCCATTCGCCGTACATATGATTTGGCGCGAGCCCCGTGATCAGTTTCAAACTGTTACTTCTGCCTGACTAATATAAAAGGTTTCTCAAAAAACATGAAGCATAAAATACAGTATCCTAACTTGGATTCCGAGAGGAGACCTATGAAACATGATGTTTGTCTGCCTGTGCCCGTAGCACCAGACTCATACACCCTGTAGTGTTTCATCCGATGAAGAACCAGCTGCTTTTGAGGATGTTGCACAATCTTCGAGTACACAGTCAGATCCCAATTATGCTCCAGTGCCTGATACTAATGAACCACATGTGATAAGTCAGGAAGAGCTGAATAATCTGATCAGAGACTCAAACCATCACAAGTCTATGGCCCTGTTGCTTGCATCACGACTTCAACAATGGAATCTACTAAACCAAGATGTGAATATTACGATGTATAGGAAAAGAGAGGTGAGCCTAGTTCCTAATTTTACAAAGGATGGTGATTTGGTGTATTGCAGTGACATTCCATCGTTTATGGGACAATTGAAGTTGAACTACAACACTGAAGATTGGAGGCTATTCGTAGATTCCTCTAGGATAAGTCTCACGGCAGTGTTACTACACAATGCCAATGAAAAGCCTGCCATCCCTATTGCTCATGCTGTATATATGAAAGAAACATACGAGATGCGAAATCTATTGCAGAAAATAAAGTACGAACAGCTCCAGTGGTCTGCATGCGCTGACATTAAGGTTATTGCCATCCTCACCGGTTTACAAGGAGGTTACACAAAGCACTGCTGCTTCTTGTGTCATTGGGATAGTCAAGCCAAACATCAGTATACCATCACAAAATGTCCGCCAAGGAAGCAACTGGTCCCAGGGGTGATGAACGTGGCTAGCTTGGGGGAGGTCTCTAACGAACTCGGGGAAAGGTTTTACCAGCAAATAGCTACCATGGAGAGGCGCTACAGTGGTAAATGGAGTGTGAATATGTTGACAGACTTCTGTTGGAATGTGACACCCTAGACACCCTGTAGTAATTACAAGAGGAGTAGGAAAACCAAGTGACACGTGTTAAACTTCAACTTTTTATGCAATTTTATCTGCATAATTTATATTGATATTTAAATTATAACGTGCAAATTATTATAGGTGGAGAATAACATCTTTGGGCAGATATTGAAACACCCCCTCCTCCCTGAAAACTGGTACGTCCTGGAGAAAAACGGGTTACGGATTCGAAATCAGGAGCTCGAAACCTATAGGAATCACCTATTTTCGTTTGTAGGAGCGAAAAAAAAGTTTCATTTTGCCGACCAGTTTAATTTGGTCAAGATAGAAATAGATTGACTGCACAATAAACTTTCACTGGGGTCGTCTTGGTATTCTACAGACACAGACTGAAATCCAGAAACAACTCCTTTCGTTGTGTTCCCCGACAACGTTCAAACCATTAGAAGCATTTCTTCGAGAGTACTGTTTCTAAAACTGTGGTTCGTGGACCGTCAGTGGCTATCGAGACCTGCTTTGTTATCATCTTAGTCCAATTTGAGAACGTCACAGCTATAGATTACACAAATACTGTATTGTACATTTTAATAAAATAAAAATTATATTAATTCTAAAGCTTATACAGAAGTTTTATTATAAAATGTTTTAGTTAATGCCTTTAATTATATAAAAAATAAAAATACAGGGTGTTTCAAAATAACACCGATAACGTTTGGGAGGTGATTCCTGGCACCAATATAAGACAAAAAATGTAGACTCATTTTAGAGGTCCATAGCTCCAAAACTATGATACCTACCGTAGTCGAGTCAAGACTTCACTTGAGAACTAGTATGTGCCCCATCCAAATATCCAAGTTTCTGAATCCTGTTTTACTTCCGCAACAATTTTTAAATGGGGAGTTGGTGAGTACTTCAAATTATATGCCCTTAGCCAAATTCCATCTATAAAAATTGTTGCATGAGTACCTTAGGATTCTGAAACATGTATTTTTGGATAGCGCACACACTAGTTTCTGTGCGAGATTTTGACCCGAAAGCGGTAGGTCCCATAGTTTTGAAGCTATGGACTTTTAAAGTTCATTTTTTCACGTTTTAGAAAATCTGTAACTACGAAAGGAAGTATTTGTGCATCCAGGTTGGTCTATACTTTTTGTCTTACCTTAATTTCAGGAATCAGCTTCCAAACGTTGTGGGTGTTGTTTTGAAACACCCTGTATAAGTTTATTAGTATATGGTTAAATTTATAAAAGAAAATTATTAATTTGCTTTTGAGGGGAACAAAAATAGGATAGTCCATAGAATTTACTGGATATATATAAAATTGATTCAAACTTGAAAAATATTTAAGAATCGCTCCTTTATAGTACCATGATTAATTTGCTTTCTGGTGTGAAGGGTGTTCTAGGAGGACCTTATAAGATCAACGTGTTCTCTGCACAGACACATTTTGCGGTGCAAATTTCGTTTGAATTGAAGATGTACACGGGTTCTTATTAATTATGTTTATACCGGGTTAGGTTTGATTTACATTGAAGTTGCATCAACCGAGCGTGATGTAATGTCACGTGATATTATCATTGTGATAAAAATGGATCAAAACGAGCCCTTCGTTCGCTGACGCTTACTCACAAAGTTGCGTTACGTTGCGTAAGTAAATCACTTCTTTTTATCAATAAAGTTGCGTGTGCAAAGTGGACTAATACCACGCGACATTACGTCACGCTCGAATGGTGCAACTTCAATGTAAATTTAACCTCACTTGCTTCCACCAGTGTATATCTAACCTATCTCTACGTGTCTTTCTGCTGCTACTTTCCAAGCTTACCATACGACTGATATCCGTCATCAACGTTAATCTTTTGTATAATACTTGGCCTTTCTTCCTCTTTCCAGCGACTGATTGCCTGCTTTGCATTGTTCCTTCTCATTGGTCGACTTCGAATCTCCTTCACAACTCCAGAACCCACTTCTGTGGTGATTTGGCTGGGCTGGCTCTTGTTGGCTGGAGTTGATTCGTTGGCTACCATTATTGAACGTTTTACGCGGGTCTTTACAGTCTGATTAGTGTCATCTTCAAGTTCATCCAATAAATCATGGTCAACTTCATTCCAAGAGTCTTCATAAGAAAATAAACATAGTTTAATTAATATTATCATTAGAATGACAAACATATGGTTAAAAATATGTGTGTAATCTTACGGTACAACATTTAAAATGTACACTAGGTGTGTTCTAAAACTATCGAACCTTCCTTTGGTTGGCAAAAATACATTTACTGATTTGGAAATCCGAAACACTAATCCCCTTCAAAGTGGTGTCTTTGTTAATGCATAGACTTCTCCAAGCACTCTTGCTATTGTTAAGGGCGCCGATCCTTGGGGGGCGAGGGGGTCCGGCCCCCCAAAGCTCATGTGGGCCCCTATTGTATTTATGAATATACAATATTTGACATAATGTGAGTGCAATTTGTCTTAAAATCTTCATATACACCTTCTGCATCTAAATAGCCCCCCCACCAAATTTAGAGAGAAATCGGGGCCCTTGCTTGTTGGACACACTTCTGGAACGCAATTTTTGGAATGGTGAGCAATCGTGTCATCGCATTCCGCATGATATGTTATCTTCACTGAAATCGGGTCCCGTTTAGTGGCATATTCAGCTTGGCAAATAACCAAAAGTCACATAGAACTATCTTGGGTGAGTAGGGAGCCAGGTGACACACAGGAATGTTGTGTTTGGTGATGAAAGCCTGAATCAAATTTCACAGATACTCTCCTCCAGGCCCGTAACAGTCACAGAGGTTTGGTGGGGGGCATGGATATGTTAGGGGGGCTAAGTCATTATAAATTCACTTACACATATCTAAATTGTGATTTTTGTGTTGAGGTATGGAGGGGCCACGAAGAGTTTAGGGAGGCCAGGCCCCCTAGCATCCCCTCTGGTTGCGGGCCTGCTCTCCTCATGCCCAAATTCTCGTTCAAAATTAAATGTACCGATCCGATTGAATGCTTTCCCCTTAGGATCTCCAAACGTTTGGCAAAATTTGATGCAATATCGCTTCTCAAGTTTTTCTGTCATTTGACAAAAAAACTGAAATTATCACGGTTTTTTGCGGCTCATTTATTGCTTTTAATCAAAATGGGAAAGACAGTGTCAACTTTCGAACTTAATTGAACAACCCTCGTATATGGAAGGAAGTTCTGGGAACTGTTCTCTCACAAGTTTGGTATGCTTGCTTATGTGTTTGTGTGCTTGGCCCTTGTTTTAAGACCTTATATGGTTAAAAAATAGGGAGGCTGCCCACGCAGTGTCTGCATTCTGTGTGACTGCCCCTGGATTTGGATTCTTCGGGAAATTTTCCCTCCACCCATGCCTTGTTGTATGTGGAATCTGGTTGGACAAACGAACTCATTCGCGCGTTTCAATTGTAGTCTGCCGGATCCTCGCGTCCGTGCTGTTCGCTACCCAGAAGTTTAGCTTGGGTGTGCTATGTTAAAATGGGTGGTTAAATGTATGCTCGTACTAAAGTGTACTCCCTACTATGATGATTCGTAGGCAGAACGTTGCAATGAAGTAATTGTTTAAGTTTGTGCACAATCAGGACTGTGCCTTGGAAAATCAGCGCCCGGGGCGAGAGTATACGACGGCGCCCCCATACATATATTCCAAGCAATTTTTCCTATCTTTTCCTTTTCTCTTCCGAATTTTTTCGCCCCCCTTACTTCGGCGCCCGGGACCGTCGCCCCGCTCGTCTTCCCCCCACGGCACGGCCCTGTGCACAATATTGTACTGACAGGTAATCCTCCAAGTGAATAATATATCAGGATTTGGCTTGAGAAAAGTAAGAAGACTTAGCCTCCTGTGGGACCCTCACCAAAAGGAGTAAACCTGTGAACCGCACCTCTATCTTTGATCATATCACCGAGGATAATTACGGCCCCCGTGAGTGAACTACTGATAACTATAACAAATACTACGTAGTAATTGTAAATGCAGCCACCTTCAATACATAAGTACGGTTTCAAACTCATATAATATGCGCTGAGTAGTGCATGCACTTAAATTTCAAAAGTTATAGTTTCACATATGTAATATTTGTGTTTGCATGTGTAGTTTCCTTGTTTAGTTTTAATTAAAATTTAAATATGTAGTTGATTTTCTTTTATGTTATATAATTGCTTACATTAGCTTACGGCGCTCATGTCTAAAAATCTGTCGTTTCCCGTGGTCTGACCCGGCTGCGGTCAGGGGCGGATCCAGGATTGACTTCTGGGGGGGGGCGGTGGGTTGTAATACTGCTACTTTTAAGAGCTCCAAACTCTGGGATGGGTTATATATCTATATCTATATCTATCTATCTATCTATCTATCTATCTATCTATCTATCTATCTATCTATCTATCTATCTATCTATCTATCTATCTATCTATATATATATATATATATATATATATATAAAATAAGAAAGTTTCCTCTTCTGGTGGCGGGGGGGCGATTGCTCCAATCGCCCCCCGGTAGACGCTAGGCTGAGCGTGTTATGAACGGGTTATTGTGACTACCTGGGATAAAGAGGGAGAGGAAGACAAAGAGAAAGATAACCGCATTAAATTAGTCATTACATTATTTTAATAAAAGGAGTCAAAACGAACTACGGACACAAAATCCAACGACCGCTCACTACACGTCTTCACTCGTTGGCCGACTGCCAGAAACAAGCATTCTGCGGGCAGGAAAAACAATCACGACTATGCATCAGTGTCCTCTCTACACCTACACTGAAGGAAGTTTCCCTCGCTTCACTGGTTTCCACGGAAGAAATAAGTGATAAAGATGAAAGTTCAACTATAGTGCTGGTGGTTAGGCTTAACTTCAATCTTTGATCATATCACACGTTTATTATTACCAATAACACTTCTGCAAGCACTAAACACCCTCTTAAATTGAGGATCACTTATTCCGTCATCTTATCATAAATTACTCAGATCCTAACACCTTAACTTATTAGCCATTACATTCTTAGTTATCCATAAACAACATGCTAACATAGTTCTTCTTTCAAACATCACATACTTGGCGTTAAAAACTTGTGTTTCTCGTTGCCAACCATTTCATTTCCCTACAATAAGGTTCCATACTTTTTGAACACACCTTGTATTCCTTCTTGATTACACTAACCCACTACACTTTAATGGACTTCGGAAACAAGAGACAAAATCCGAAGCAGGCGAATTAAGTTGAAAGTCGTAATTTTAAATTAAAAAATATTGATAATTTGCTATTGAGAGTATAGAACACAATAATTAAAAAAAGAAAACTGTTGTTTTTTTTTTTTCATGTGCTTAAGTATTACGTACAAACTGTCTGCTTCTTTTTCAAAACTTTGGGAATTGGACTAAATTTGCTTCTGGTCGTCTCAACGCTCCACACCAAAAGTCACTAAAGTAAATTTGATGGAATATCAATAATGCTTTATGTCGTCACGGAAATAAAATATCCGCACATATGCAGGGTGGCCCATTTTAATCTTTCCACGGAAATATCTCGAAAACGGTTGAACATACTTGAACTAAACAAAAACTCAAATAGGAAATACCATGGAGGAAATAGAATGGTGATGCCGCGGTGCCCCCAGGGCCGCTCTTCAAGGGAGCCCGGGGCCCAGCTTTAAAATTTCAAATGAAAACATGGGGCGATTACACCTTGTTCAATAGATTTTTTAAAAAAAACTAAAAAGCGATGTGGCAAAAGATTTTCCATATCGGTCACCGTATTCAAAATGGCCGAAAAGATATGTTACCTGTATCAGACAAACGTTTAGTACCACTAATATGGAAACAGTTGAACATTAATGAACCAAACCAAAACTTAAATAGGATAGCCATGGGGCAAATCGAATGATGTTGGTGTCGCGGTGCCCCCAGGGCCGCCTTTCATGGGGGCCCAGGCCCAACTTACAAATTTTAAATGAAAATATGGGTCAAGTAATATCTCGTCCGATAGATCTTCATACACTTAACAACGTTCTGGTAAAGGATTGTTCATATGGGTTACAGTTTTCAAAATGGCCGCCAAGACATGATGCCTGCATCAGATGATACGTCCAGTACCACTAATACGAAAACGGTTGGAGATAAATGAACAGGATAAAACTTGTACAAGAAATCACCGAGGGTATTTATCATTCCACGATAAGAGAATATTCCAAAGGGAGAAAAAGATTATTAAAGTATAAATGACATAATGCTAAAGAGGAAATCTAATTCTTAGAAAATTATCTTTCCGACCTAACTCCGTAAATGTGTGAAGCGGGTATGAATCGTAAAATCTCAAATGAAAACCCCACTTTTACTTGCAAGAGGTATGGCTTGTCTGAAACACTTGGGTGTAGAGCCGGCTTTTTTTTTGAATCGATGGTTTTTGCACATAAAAAGCCGGCTTTTTTGGAAAAAAAAAAACGAGAATTTTGGAAATTTTGGCTTTTTTCATTTTCATGATTTTTCTGTTTAAATAGCTTTCTTATAGTATACTCTAAAGTTAAATAAGATTCCATGATCTGAATGCCATATTTCGCCCTGGAATTCACCATCATGATTGCTGGAGCATGGTTTATGAATTAAAGTAACATAAAGTACGTAGTATTTGAGAACAATTGTAGAAGCTATTTAACTTTATTTTAACTTCTGAATTATCGACATTTTTTTCTTCTCTAGATCATTTCTTTTTAGTCATCCGTGTTTCACTTCTTACAGCTTAGTACTCTAGCTTCTAGCAAATAAACTTATGTTTTTCAATATATCCATCAGAGCGTACGTTTTTCAATATATCTGTCAGAGCGTACTTCCACATTTCCGTTATACTGTAGCTGTGCAATGATTTAACAATAATCTTTCGGACACAACCTTGAATACCATTTGATAGAAATAACCAGTATCGGATTTTGTATTTGGGAGGGTTTTTTCGGAATATTTTTTGTTTTTTTCTAAAAATTCCTAACTTTTATTTAAGAGGAGCTTAAGTTTATGAGTACAGGCATAACAAATATTTCGTTTCATTTGTATATTTAGCTATAATCTTCCAGATACAACCTTGAAGACCATTTTATACTGATAATCAGTGGCGGATTCAGAAAAGTATTTTGGGAAGGGTTTTTCTTATTAATGCTTAGTTTTTCTAAAAATTCCTATTTTTTTTTTATTTGAGGACACGCTTGAATTTTATGAGTAAAGGCAAAACTAATATTTAGTTTGCTTTAGAAATTCGGTAATTTCGGGGTAGAGGCTTCAATCCGAAAGAAATCCCCACGCTAACCCTATTCGCAAATCCATCACTGCTGGTAATTAGTAATAACAAAGATTTAAAAACGAGTAGAAAGGAAGTCGGCAAGTACAGTACACGCACTATTTCTACATTCACAGATGGAATTAAGAAAAACTTTTGTCAAAATGGTCGAATGTGGGGTTGAATCCCGGACTTCACGATAGAAGCGGAAAAGCTAACCATTCACTCATGTTTGTTGTGCAATTGTGCTTAACTTAAATGTATACCTATACGCTCTCTCTCTCTTTCTCTATGGCCACAAAAGCTCTCCATTGACTTCTGTCCTTATCAAATTCAATCCACTTTCTACTCTGCATTCCTATTTCTGCTATATCCATCTTAATATTGTCCTCCCATCTGGGCCTAGGTCTTCCTAATGGACGTTTTCCGATTGGATTTCCAATTTAAACTTTGAAAGCGTTTCTACTTTCTTCCATTTTGGCTACATGACCTGCCCACCTGAGCCTCCTAGACTTGATGACTCTAAGAATGTTTGGTAAACCGTATAAATGATGTAGTTCCTCCTTATGAAGTTTCCGCCATTCCCCATTCCCGTTCCTCTTAAGTCCAAATATTCGTTTCAGAATTTTATTCTCAAATAATTTCAGTCTGCGTTCTTTCCTCGGCGTAAGCGACCATGTTTCACAGCCATAAGGCATAACAGGCATGATTATCATTTTATATATTTTAAGCTTTAAATTCCTTGACAGAATTCCCGACGACAAAATATTTTGAACTGAATAATAGCAATAATTTCCTGATTTCAGTCGACGTTTAATTTCTTTGTAGGTATGATTTTGGTCTGGTAATACTGATCCAAGATATTTGAAAGTATCCACTGTGTCGAAAGTATTAATTGATATTTTAACGAATTCATAATTTACCGTATTACGATTCTTGTGAACTTCCTTGTATTTAGATTTCTCTGTATTTACTCATGTCCCTGCAAGCGTTTAATAAGGCCTCTGCATTTCTTTCGATTGTTCTCCTATCAGATTTACATCATCAGTGTACACCATAACCTGGTGAATACCATTCAACTCTAGCGTACTCCAGAACAAAGCTGAATAATAACGGCGATAACGCATATCCTTGTTTCAGGCCAATCTCGACGTGGAAGATCACATTTTTCTACTCGGACTTTACTCTGGGATTCATTTAAACACTTAATAAATCTAGCTTTTTCGGTATTCCAAATTCTGTAAGAATGTTCTACAATATTTCCCTCCTAACTGAGTTGTAAGCCTTTCTTAAATCAATAAACAGTTGATGTACTGGGTAATATATTCCCATTTCTTTTCGAGTATTTGTCGAATGGTTAATATCTGGTCGATTTCGACTAAACCCACACTGATAATCTCCAATAATTTCGCCTGATGGGGTCAATCTTATTAATAGGATGTTAAGAGAAATGCCTCGATAATTATTACAATAAGTTTTGTCGTCTTTCTTGTGAATTGGAACAATGATGGATTCTTCCACTCTTTTTAAATGTGTTCCATAATTTTTCTTTTCTGTATTTTAAAAAAGAAAAGTTTCGTAACGATATGTTGAATTTTCTTGTTAAAAATTCAAAAACCTTCAGGACTGGGTAAACCGTGATGGGTTATATATTGTACAGCCTAGGAAACCATACACTCAGATGAACCGTCTATTACGTATATGATCCATGAACAGAAAATTCGATACTTTCCCTATTCTGAACAAGCTTAAGGAACCGTCAGTGCATTATTAAGGAACCGTCAGTGCAGGTAACAGATTATTACGTATGTGATCAATCAGTGAAAAATTTGTTCGAAATGTTCATACAATGTATATGAAAGTTAAAACTTAACTGAAAAATTTCAAGAATGTACAGAACCACCCGAAACGAAGCTCTTGATGTGCAGATTTCTCTCATGTTTTTCTTTAGTTTGCTTCAAATAGAGGGTGTGTGATATTTTTAAGTAAAAATACTACATACAATTTCACTAGTTATTTGTGTATCATTTTTTAAAAGTACTTATTGTATATAAGAGGTTAAAATATTATTACATATATTGGTTAATCCTTTGGAATTCATAATGAAAATATGTTAAGAATTTTAAAAAATCTTTCTGAAATTCGTGGTTTATTTTGGAGCCCGAAGAGCTTATTTTCGAGGTTTCATATTATTATCTGCATCAAACACTAATTAAGGAGTTTTTTTTTTTATTATTGTAGAGAAGCGAAACAAAGTCTGCTTTATCAGCTTAAAGCAAAATTTTCAAAAAGGTCCAAAATTTCCCAAGCAAAAAAGGGAAGCAGAAAAAACCGAGTTTTTTTCCCCCAAAAAGCCGTTTTTTTTCGAGCCCTTGCATCTCTGCTTGGGTGTACAATTGACTGTACTGTAATGAGCCAATATTGTGCAGACGACGTTTGAGCAAAACCAACGTTTGTACACATTGTTCTAAAATTGCATTGTTCAACGAATTGGTTTCGCATTTCAGTTGATTCATTTTTGCACAAATCGTTGCCTGCAATCAAAGTGGAAGGTACCATTTAACAAGAAATGCACCTACTTTTTTCCATTACAAACATCTATCTCTTATAAAAACATATTTCAGATAATATTGCTGTGTAGATACAATTTGCAAAAACTAAGGTTCTCTTTTCAATTTCGCCGTTTCTTCCCGTTCCGTTTCACCCACTTACGGAGGAAGTTGGATCGATGATTTTCTAGGAATTAGACTTCCTGCTTTACATTATATCACTTTTACTTTAATCATCTTCTCCTCTTTGCAACGTTTTCGAGCCGTGGAACGATAAATACCCTCTGTAATTTCCTATTGGAGTTTAATTCTGTTCATCATTGTACCGTTTTCATATTATTGGTACTGGATGTTTTATCTGATACAGACACCATGTCTCGGCGGCCATTTTGAAAACGGAAATCCATATGAACAATCTTTTGCCACAACACTGTTTAGTGTATGAAGATCTATCAAACGAGGCATCACTTGGCCCATATTTTCGTTTAAAATTTCTAAGTTTGGCCTGGGCCCCCCTGAAAGGCGGCCCTGGGGGACGTCGTGACAACATCATTCGATTTGCCCCATGGCTTTCCTATTTGAGTGTTTTTTGGTTCATTTCTGTTCAACCGTTTTCATATTAGTGGTAGAAAATACTGGACGTTTATCTGATACAGGTAACATATCGTCGCATGAGAACCAGAGGAACATAACTCCATTTTCTAGGTTTACAGGCGTGAGGACAAAAATATGATTATCTTAGAAGTATGTGTTTTTAATGAGATAGTAATTGAGCTACATTACAACAGATGATTGACAAGGAGAACAGATGGTGTTACGTTACATTTACATTAAGTGGGGCTTTGAAAATTATGGAAGAAAACGAAAACCGCATTTTTGGAGTTACTTTCTTCTGGTTCTCATGCGACAATATCTTGGCGGCCATTTTGAATAGGGTGACCTATATGAAAAATCTTTTGGCACATCGCTTTATAGTTTATAAAGATCTATCGAACTAGGTGTCACTCTCCCCATGTTTCAATTTAAAATTTTAAAGTTTGGCCCCGGCCCCCTTGAAGAGCGGCCCTAGGGGGCACTGCGACATCACCATTCGATTTGCCCCATGATATTTCCTATTTGAAGTTTTGTTCAGTTCATTTATGTTGAACCGTTTCCCAGATTTTTCCGTGGAAAGATTAAAATGGGCCACCCTGTAGATATATACAGGGTGAACCTAAAAGATGTGAACAAACTCCAGAATTTGTTTCGTGACATCAAAACAAGACAAAGTGTTCCCTGATGTTGTCGAATTTTCCGTTGTGTAGAGTGACAGGGGTGCCAACTTGGAATTGAAACTCAAAACTTGACAATAGGAACGGAATAGAAAGATGTTAGACAACATGCAAGAGGACTTTTTGTACGAATGTGAACATCTTTCTGCTCCGTTCCAATTGTTCGGTTTTGAGTTTCGATTCCAAGTTGGCACCCCTGTAACTCGTATACGACTTGGAATTCATCAACATACAAGGGGACTTTTTTTGGTCTTCTTTTGATGTCACGAATCACCTCCCGGAGTTTTGCACATCTTTCAGGTTCACTCTTTATATATATGAACAATTTACTCTGTTGTCTAAATTCGCATTTAGAACTATTTTTCTACGGAACTGGACTTCTTAGTAATAACATATTTTGCGACTGAGGAATTGCTTAAGTTAAATTAGTAACTTTCTAAACAGAATGTTGAGAATTTTCGCTGATTGAACTTCTAAAAAAGTTCATTTTCAGAAGCAAGGCCACAATTTAACGTAGAATCCGAATAGTCGTACACAGTAAAAAAAAAAAAAAAAAAAAAAAAAAGTTGTGTTAATTTAACTCAATTTTAACACAGGGCAGTGGTTCCAGCGTGACTACCACTATGCGGTGTTAGTTCAACACATACCCTGCGGTTTTGGCGTTTAACACAGGCTGTGTTTTACGTCTTTAACACACTACCGGTATTGAGCTGTGCCATAAGCGTTAATGAACCACAAAATTACTCTCCCAAAATAGTTAAATCGCTTATATGCTTAACTTGTTTACATTACGCTGAGTCTAGAAAAACGCTTTAAATAAGTAAAAAAAAATGTAGGCTACTCCAGTTTCGGGGGGCATGAACCACCAACCTTTCAGTTACTAGCCGCGTTCTCTTTCGACTTGGCCACTGAGGCGATGAAGAAAACGTCGCTTGTAGAGGGATAAATTGTTGAGGTCTTTTGAATTTGACTAATCAGAGTGCTCCTTTAAGCAGCATATATTCGACGATAACCGTTTGGGATAAGATAAAATCTGCTCGCCATGTAGACCTAATTTTATAACAAAATGACGACTGTCTATTTGCTTTAGTTCTTCCATATTCCCTTTCAAATCATCGGCGCCAGTTGCCATCTAATGAAGTTGATGCGTTTGTTGCTTCTGGTACACAATCGTTTAGAAAGAGAAGCAAGAAATGCATCAAATGGGAGATGAATTTAGAAGACCTAAATGGCACATGCCTAGCACATCTTGTGTTGTTAGGGTTTCTTCAGAAACATTATGTAAAACAGTTGAAAACACATCCCGCGATTTGCATTTTGAAATTTTGCGTATACCTGGATTTGTTTAAGTATTTCTTTCTACTGCGTTTGTCTGTAGCTTCGATTCATAAGCCTTTATAATTAGATGCCCAACATATTTCGCAATCACGCAGAAAACAACACCGAAGGTTCTACACTTGTGTTAATTTAACACACAGGTTGTATGTCATTTCAACTACCGGCATTTGACACACAACTCCAAATGGAGAGTGAGTTGTTCTAACCACTTGTTTGTGTTATATTTTAACACAATGGTGTTAACACATAGGAATGTCGTTGAAATAACACAACGATTTTTTACAGTGTAATGCGCTCCAATTTTAAGAATCACACGCCGGGAATCGAACCCGGAATCCAGGGTACGCGCGCTAGCCATTAGACCAGCTGGAAGGGTAAAATATTGAGAAAATATTCGACAAAATATCACAGAAAATTTTGCTAAGGAATGACACTTGCCTATAATTTCTGGTGACTAGTGAAAATATATTGTAGGTTTCAGACAAAAAGTTTTGTTGAGAAGTTTTTCGTAGTTGAAAAATTAAATAAATATGAAAACACTATTTTCTGATTGACCATTGTACATTATTCTTGCTTCCATTCAGATATAACATTTTGCAGTATGCAAATTACAACAAGAAGCACACAACACATTAGAATAATCTTTCCATATTGCGATAATGTTATTAAGATGATACAACGTACCTATAATACTTTATAACGTACCTATATTTTCCAGTAAATTAAAGGAAGACTTGATTGGATTGTGAGTTCCATCATCGCTACGTTTCGATTGGTGTTCTTCATCTGAATACGTTGAACTGATCGAGTTATCATCGCCGAATTGGTAGTTATCTGAAATGAAATGAAATCTTTGATTTTTATGTCCTACGGTTATGCCGGTTAGGCTAAATGAGACGGTGATTATGAGAAATGAATGAAAGTGGGAGGAATGAAGAAAGTGGGAGAACCCCCAGAAAACCCACGAGCACGGTGTTCGTCCACCACAAAGTCCACTCGGCGCGAGCTGGGATCGAACCAAGGGCCCCAAGCACCGGAGGTGAACGCTCTACCACTGAGCCACTGCGCCCCCGGGTAGTTATCTGAAAGTACAATGAAATAATTCGAATGGTTGAAACGGGCAAATTGAATGAAAAAGTCAAATGTTTTCGAAGTAGTGGCTGTGCTTATCCGAGATAGGCTTCACAAATCTAAATATTGTAAGGCTGAATGAAAAACAAGGCTTTACAAATCTAAATATTGTAAGGCTGTATGAAAAACAAGGCTTTACAAATCTAAATATTGTAAGGCTGAATGAAAAACAAGGCTTCACAAATTTAAATATTGTAAGGCTGTATGAAAAACAAGGCTTTACAAATCTAAATATTGTAAGGCTGAATGAAAAACAAGGCTTTACAAATTTAAATATTGTAAGGCTGTATGAAAAACAAGGCTTTACAAATTTAAATATTGTAAGGCTGTATGAAAAACAAGGCTTTACAAATCTAAATATTGTAAGGCTGTATGAAAAACAAGGCTTTACAAATCTAAATATTGTAAGGCTGTATGAAAAACAAGGCTTTACAAATCTAAATATTGTAAGGCTGTATGAAAAACAAGGCTTTACAAATCTAAATATTGTAAGGCTGTATGAAAAACAAGGCTTTACAAATCTAAATATTGTAAGGCTGTATGAAAAACAAGGCTTTACAAATCTAAATATTGTAAGGCTGTATGAAAAACAAGGCTTTACAAATCTAAATATTGTAAGGCTGTATGAAAAACAAGGCTTTACAAATCTAAATATTGTAAGGCTGTATGAAAAACAAGGCTTTACAAATCTAAATATTGTAAGGCTGTATGAAAAACAAGGCTTTACAAATCTAAATATTGTAAGGCTGTATGAAAAACAAGGCTTTACAAATCTAAATATTGTAAGGCTGTATGAAAAACAAGGCTTTACAAATCTAAATATTGTAAGGCTGTATGAAAAACAAGGCTTTACAAATCTAAATATTGTAAGGTTGTATGAAAAACAAGGCTTTACAAATCTAAATATTGTAAGGCTGTATGAAAAACAAGGCTTTACAAATCTAAATATTGTAAGGCTGTATGAAAAACAAGGCTTTACAAATCTAAATATTGTAAGGCTGTATGAAATACAAGGCTTCACAAATTTAAATATTGTAAGGCTGTATGAAAAACAAGGCTTTACAAATCTAAATATTGTAAGGCTGTATGAAAAACAAGGCTTTACAAATCTAAATATTGTAAGGCTGAATGAAAAACAAGGCTTCACAAATTAAAATATTGTAAGGCTGTATGAAAAACAAGGCTTTACAAATCTAAATATTGTAAGGCTGTATGAAAAACAAGGCTTTACAAATCTAAATATTGTAAGGCTGTATGAAAAACAAGGCTTTACAAATCTAAATATTGTAAGGCTGTATGAAAAACAAGGCTTTACAAATCTAAATATTGTAAGGCTGTATGAAAAACAAGGCTTTACAAATCTAAATATTGTAAGGCTGTATGAAAAACAAGGCTTTACAAATCTAAATATTGTAAGGCTGTATGAAAAACAAGGCTTTACAAATCTAAATATTGTAAGGCTGTATGGAAAACAAGGCTTTACAAATCTAAATATTGTAAGGCTGTATGAAAAACAAGGCTTTACAAATCTAAATATTGTAAGGCTGTATGAAAAACAAGGCTTTACAAATCTAAATATTGTAAGGCTGTATGAAAAACAAGACTTTACAAATCTAAATATTGTAAGGCTGTATGAAAAACAAGGCTTTACAAATCTAAATATTGTAAGGCTGTATGAAAAACAAGGCTTTACAAATCTAAATATTGTAAGGCTGTATGAAAAACAAGGCTTTACAAATCTAAATATTGTAAGGCTGTATGAAAAACAAGGCTTTACAAATCTAAATATTGTAAGGCTGTATGAAAAACAAGGCTTCACAAATCTCAATATTGTAAGGCTGTATGAAAAACAAGGCTTTACAAATCTAAATATTGTAAGACTGTATGAAAAACAAGGCTTTACAAATCTAAATATTGTAAGGCTGTATGAAAAACAAGGCTTTACAAATCTAAATATTGTAAGGCTGTATGAAAAACAAGGCTTTATAAATCTAAATATTGTAAGGCTGTATGAAAAACAAGGCTTTACAAATCTAAATATTGTAAGGCTGTATGAAAAACAAGGCTTCACAAATCTCAATATTGTAAGGCTGTATGAAAAACAAGGCTTTACAAATCTAAATATTGTAAGGCTGAATGAAAAACACCTTTTTCTATGTTTTGTAAAAAATTTATCCCCTTGCTGTTACTCCTAAAAAGGAATCCCTAGATCTAATGAAAAAATGTCTTGTTTGTTTCAAATGAAGCTCTTATGAAGGATATTGCCTGGCTAAACCATTCAATTTGAACGAAATCAGCATATTTGCAAGAGCTACCTGAAGGTGCTATGGATATTTTAGCTTATTATTCCCAAGCAAAGAAATAAGATATTGGAAAGCTTCTGATACAGTTCTTGAAAAAGAAAGTCATAAAAGGTAAAAGAAAAACGGAAAAAAGTCCGTCCTTCCCCCAATACGGCTTATGATATATATCCTATCGCTGTCGCTAACTGGAAAGCATATATGTACCAATGAACTATGCAAAAATGAACTAAGCGCCCAAACTTTGAAAATCCACGTAAATGCGACGATTGGTTCCTGATACGCATTAGAACGTTTGCACAATCGAAAAGAGAGGCAAACCAACACCTTTCCAAAAAAGAAATATAATTTCACTTTTGATTACTGCTACATTTATGTTGGACATCAACCTTTATACGTAATTATCTTAAAAGTATGAAAGTGGCGCTTAGTTCGTTTTCGCGTGGGAAGAGCAGAATCGTTGCAATGAAGTCATTTAATTCTGTAATAAGTTAAAACATTTGTTTCTGAAAGAAACAGGGAATATTTCTTAACTCGAGGACAAAATAATGTCTGCAATGATTTTACTCAAAGGATTAGCCTCTATGATTAGTCTAAAGGAGACGGACATTAATGAAAATGATTAGGCCTAATTGTGAATAGATTGGTGAAATCAAAATGTGGAAGGAGACGGGAGAACCTAGAGAAAACTCATGATTACGATGTTGTCTACCATAAACTTATTTGGTTTGAAATTGAAGCTGGGTCCTCCAACATCAAGGATGAGTGCTTTACCAGTGAAGCTCTGTCGCTTTAACTTTCAAATTATAGACAGAAAACGGAGACAGAGCTCACCGAAAACAATATGAAAGTAGATCTTCATTAGGAACAAAGTAAGTAAGATTATTTCATTAAGAGTGGAGAAATGAACAATAGATTTCTTTGCATAGATCCCTGTTCGAGAAATAATTCTAGGTTGTCTACTTTCTTCAATGTCTTCAACATTCTAATTATGTGCAGTTTGTTATCTGAAATATGAATTTGTAATTAGTACAGTTTTTAGATCAAATAAGAACTTTTAATTGGTACAATTCCTTGCTTCTAATATGAATTCCTAATTTGGTACAATGCTGTATTTTAAATAATAATTTCTAATTTGCTTTAATTTGTTACTTCAAATATGAATTTCTAATTTGGTACAATGTCGCACTTAAATTAAGAATTTCTAATTTGTTTTAATTTGTTACTTCAAATTTGAATTTCCAATTTCGTACAATTTCTTGTTTCAAATATGAATTCCTAATTTGGAACAATTTCATATTTCAGGTAATAATTTCTAATTTGGTACCATTTGTTACTTCAAATATGAAATATCTAACATTTTTAACTTCACTCCCGATGGTGTGATAGTATTTGCTTTATGCTCTGAAGTTTATTCTTCTACATATTGCAAGGTTCTTAGTTCAGAAATGAACTGATTTCGACTTTTAGTGGCAAACACATTGCAGTTCTTTTCGTGACCAGAAACTACAAACGTTGTAACAGGAATTTTGAAATGCCGTGTGTAAGTACTTATTCTGAGATAACTTCCCTTAAACGATGCAAGTGGCTCAAATCTTTCAAATCATGTGTTTGTTATTTTACAAAATATAAAGTTTAGAAATTTTATCAGAATTTTTTTTTATTTAAATACTGTCTTTGACATTTTTTGGCGTCTTTAACAACTTCTCTATTAGCTCATAGCATACACAGCAAAAAATGAAGTGTTGAAATAGCACAAAATGACTATCACTTTAGAGTGTTACTTATGTGTCAATTCAACACCAGCCACATCTCCTTCAGAGTGTATCAGAAATACCTCGTTACTGGCTGTAAGTATTTGCATTGTTGTTTATTGTTTGGTATGAGCAAAATTTTGCGAAACATATTTCGCATTTATGGCAAGAACTAATAACATTCTATGTTTTCTGTAATCGGTCATAATAATATTGTTGTAAACCTGTGAATCATCTGACAATAGTTACACAGATAGCTGTGCTTCCATCCGTTTTCTTTATCTGTTATTCTTGTGTCTTAGCACGTATGAACAGAGGATGGCAGAACTGTTGCCTATGTTACTGTTGTGAGACGAATCACAGGTTTACAACAATATTATTCTGACCGATTACAGAAAACATAGAACATTATTCGTTACTTGGCATAAGTGCCGAAGATATTTCGCAAAGCTTTGCTCATATTAAACGATAAATACCAATGCAAATTCTCTCAGGTAGTAAGTAGTTATTAATGATATGCTCGGAAGGCGATGTCTTGAATTAACACACAAGTAACACGCTAAAGTGGTAGTCATTTTGTTTATTTCAACATCTCATTTTTTACAGTGTAGTATCGGTTTCTTAATAGAATTTACTTTCAGATATATCCTTCTAGCCGAATTTACAGTGAAATCCTTAACAATTATTCAACAACGAATAAGCAAGGTAATAGGAAAGGAACGAGTAACTCCAAGGGTGCATCCACGGGTGTGGTTTACAGGGTTCGAACATTCCCTCTGTAACTCTGTAACTAGACAGACATTTGTACACTTTCTTAAGAAAATTATGGCTGCTCTAGAAGAGAAATGGTTAACGTATCATAAAAAATTGATCTTACATTACACCTGAACCTTTTCTTTTGTTATAAAAGCAATTTAGTATGATTATTTTTGCTTAGAATATAGATGGCAGTACATTAAAAATACTTATCGTTTATCGCTTATTAATTATCGTGCAGAATAATAGTATTTCAATACTACCTAGACATAGTGACTACAGTGGCGAATCTATCCCAGAGTCGGGAGGGTCTAGGACACCTAGCTTTTTAGTGACAAAAATAATTTAAGCTATTATTTAATTGGAAGGAATTACTATTGGAAGTTTACAGTAATTTCATAATATACCTATTATAGTCTCGATTCTGGTTGCCACCCAGTTTTCACCTTCTAGATTCGCCTCTGAGTGACAACTACTGGTGGATCTCCCAAACTTCAGACAAGTCCCAACATAAATTTTTGGGTATGCTCCTGAGTAACTCAGCTAACACTATACTCACAGCAATAATTTGCCTGGTACAACTGAGGAAAAACCTTTGAACAGCCTTACCATGATAAGGATCGATTTTGATTCCGGGATCTCTCAACTTTGAAGTACGAAGTCTAATCATTAATTTACGAATTCTCTCTAAAATTATTGGCACTTTGTTCTCGAAAATTTGGCCGTGAGATGAACTTAAAAATATTAGAAGCTGAACATACTTTTGTTGTTATACGTACTGTATACCGGAATATTAATCAGGATTACTACTTACCTCTGAAAGCCGACGGTTCTTGTTCCTTCTCGAGTGGGTCATCTTTGATTGGATACATTAGTAAATCATGGCTCAGATCCTTTTTGATTATTCTCTGTCTGGTTTCTGACTTCGGTGCATAGAAACCACTTCCTGACAGGAAATCTTCAAATAATTTACCATTCTGAAAACTGTCTTTTAAAAAAGGTAAAACTAATGTTAATAAGGTAAGACAAAGATTTTTGTAAAATAAAACTCAAAACTGAAAACGATTAAAGTTATCAATGTTTCAAAATGTTTATTTGAATATTATTTTATATGGTACACGTGCAGTCAGAAACAATATTAAGTATAAGTTGAAGGTGTAAGAAATGATAACTACAACCTATACTTAATATTGTTTGTGACTGTAGAAATGGATCAATACAAGGCAGTTATATCAATCTTCGTTCGATTAGATAGTGTTCAACTCTCAAACCAAATAAACAATTTCAGCTGAAATTTGAATGGACAGCTTATCTGGAACATCCGTGATGACGGATAAACCAGAAGACGGAGAAAATCGAAACTTCGCACGAAGACACTATAAGGAGAGGGACATCATTTTATGTACTACACAATACTACTCAAGAGCTCCCTCGTGGCCAAGCGGTTAGCGTACGCGCCTTTGGCGTGGGAGACCCGGGTTCGATTCCCGGCAGGAGCTTATGTGGTTCGGATTCCACGTTAATCAGTAGGTCCACGTCTCATATAGTCTCCCTGCTGAAAGGGACGCTAAACTAAAATCAACTCAACTCAATACTACACAATGAACAGTGTTGCCATCCCAGTATAAAGTTATACTTTTTCAAATGACACTACGTCAGATTATTACATATTTCAAATCAGTGTGTCAAACGTAACCTTCAAATTCAACGATTGTTATTCAGTGTTGCAAACTAAGGATGTCATAGTGTCACAAACATCCAAACTTCGAAAGCCTCTATCACACATACAGCACAACGGAGATGGGCAAGTAAGTGCACCTGGGAAGTATTATCTGTCAGGAAAGTAAATGTACACCTATTTTTCGAGTCTGGCATTCCTGAGCTCCATCCGTGGAGAGTATGAGGATTAAATCAATCAAATGTTTACTGAGGGGCAAAAAGAAAAGTTTAATCTCAATAAGACATTGCAGAGGAGCACAAGCTGTGAATACGAATAGTGCATAGTGTAAATAAAGGACGACACCGAAAGAGAAAGCCAGAAACAGCAGTTAAACTTAGAAAAAAGAGTAAAAATTGTCGAAGTGGGAACATAAAACACAATTACAACAAATACGCCGACAACTAAAAGTTCACCACGCCATGATCTTCGTGTAGTGGTTAAGGTGCTGGCTTACAAATGAAAAGGACGCGAGTTCGAATCCACGTCAAGGACGTTTTTAAAAAGTTTGTTAATAATACATACAGCTCATGAGAGATGGTAAAAGAGGTCGTATTTAGTCTTTCGTAGCAATTATTATTGGTAATATTTAGTACTGATAATACTTTTTGTCTTTGCGTATTGCTTTTATTCTCTTCTTAATTTTGAAAGAGAAGAATATCCGAACAAATGCCACCAAAATTCCTCATATTTTGAATGTAAACGCCATTTGCAATTAGTAAAGAATAAAAACTGAACGTTCCGATGTAGCTGCGAAAAGTAAAAAGAAAAACATGGAAGTGGAGTGTTCGAATCCATACTCATGGTTATTAAAAATACAATTTCTACATGCTTTACACCTCCCGACCACGTTTCTACGTTAGCAATTAAGAGGTTTGTGTTTAGGTTAGGCTGGTCAATACGTTTTGCAAAGGGGCCCGGTTTAGCTCTGACGCACCACAGGTGCAAGCAGGGAGCAAAACACCTTTTCTCTCTCCCTCTGTGTGTCTATTTATCTATCTATCTGTATGTATATATATATATAACGCTATTTGTGAATGCCATAACCACCCTAATTTTCAGCGGACTGAGACAAAGCTTGGCACAAACATTAATTGTTGAAATATCTTGATGAGTTCGTTAACAAGAATAAACAGATGAAAATGTTCAAAATGGCGGCCCTTCAAACTCTTAAAAACTTCCAAGGTAACCAAATTTCGCCCATAAATAGGTATTCAGAAAGTTTGAATAACTTTTCCTCTTTTACTGCGATATTTGTGTGCAGGGACTTATTGAAATATTGGACCCGATTAATCGCACAAAGAAGGTTCACGCCCTTTCGCTACGGTCAGGCTTTTTTTTTCTGGAGGGAGTTATTTTCGTATCGGAACAAGATGATTGTTAGTGATGATATGAAATTACACATTGAAAGTGAAGTAACTTGTGAAACGTGTTATTTGAAAGAATAATATAATAAATGTGCTTTCCCCTAACACAGAGAACTGTAAATCATGTATTTCAAGTTCGGGAGCGTGAATGGCGAGGAGTGTTATTTGATTTGCTTTTTAGTAACACATTCCATTGCAAATAAAGTAGGCAACATTAGTGGTAAGTAAAATATTATTATTATCATTATTATTATTATTAATAATAATAATAATAATAATAATAATAATAATAATAATAATAATAATAATAATAATAGGTGTTGTTTGTGGCAAGGCAATATCTTCCTTAATTCTTCTTCAAACGTAATAATTGTAACGCCATATCTCCCTTACAAACAAAATATTAGCAATTTATATCGAGAGAACGGGAAATTGTAGAGTGATGGGAGCAACGTTGGACAGTATGCACTCATAGTAATCAGAAAAATAAGCGATTCCAATGCAAAATGAACGAAGAGTCATTGTCATGGGTAGTCATGGAGCTACGGCAGAGCCCTCTTTAGGCAAAATGTCGATAACTTATATCGAGAGAACAGGAGGTGATAGTGAGATGGGACCAACTTTGGACACTGTGGACCCGTAAGGCTCATCGAAAAAAATAGTGGGGGGGCGCCAGCCAGCCTTACTTATTTCCACATAATAATATAAAATTATATTGTCGAAATACACACACGAGTTAGCTAGTAATATTTGATATTATTATTATTATTATTATTATTATTATTATTATTATTATTATTATTATTATTATTATTATTATTATTATTATTATCGACAGCGTTTTTCATTACGTGTGCATGTTTGACATGAAGCCAAAGAGAAGATCCATCATTCGTAGAAAGAATAAGAATAGTCAGTTACTTTAACTGTGAACGACAGCGAAAAATACGAAAAGAGTGATTAGCTGTAGCGAAAAGAAACAATACTTTCTCTCAAATGGATAAAAAACCAAGCCGAGATTGATTCGAACTCGCATGGACGGTGTGAAAAGTCAGTGCTTTGTCCACTTTTCTTTAAACTGACTCACCGAACGTATTTCAGTAACTTACTTATTGATAATTTTACTTGCTTCACTCGTTCAACTTGCTTTTTCTAATAACTTATAACGACAGAGACACGAACACAGAAACATAAGGAAAAGTTAAAAATCATAGAAATTCTCCCGCCGGGAATCGAACCCGGGACTCCAGACACCAAAGGCGCACGCGCTAGCCACTAGACCAGAGGGAGGGCACTGCTTATTTTCTGTGTCGTTAGGGATTAAGACCACTGAATTGCCAGCTATCACTTCTGTGGGTTGTATACTATGATCACATGTTTCTTCTTTGCTGGAAGAGTTAAACTTACATTCTATGTAATACATGAGGTATTTAGATCTACATGTTCTTCATATAATGTAATAAAAGGGTCATGCTGGGAATAAGAAAAAGAACATTCCTTGGACAAAACGGAAACTATTGACATCAGAAATATTTATCTACGAGGCATGCGCAGTAGTATATTTCAGAATAGTTACTGTTTAGTTCAGTAAACGAAGAAAGGGGTGTAAAAAAGCAAATATGTCGCGTCAACGAGATCGATCAGAGTTGACAGAGACGGAAGCAGATGTGTAGTAATACAACAACTTGGTTAAATTGATAATTGGTTCTTTATTCTGTAGTAGATCGTATCACAACTTTACGGGAGAGCAGAGAAAGACTTACTAACGCTGTCATATAGTAAGCTTTAGTAACACGATCATATAGACACAAATGGATGTAACTGTGAGTACTACAACTTGGATTTAACGAAAGCCGTTTAGATATTCAGTGTTTTGCAGGGTTCTATAAGACACAAAAAAGATAAGAAACAATACAATTCTTCATACCTCAGCTTCCAGTAACTAGATACATGCAATTTCTGGTTAGATACCGATACTGAAACTGCTGTCGGATTTTAATACATGACGTATTGCAGGATACAAAATGCTTTGCATTATTTGTTTGTTTGTAGACAGCTACTAACTTAGTGTTCTGAAAGGTTGTGTATAAACTAGGGATAGCCAATTCCGGAATTATTACTTTCCGGACTCCCGAAGGTAAAACCGGACAAATTCCGGAATTTGGAAAATTCCCATTTTGGAATAATTCCGGAATTCGGAAAAATCCGGAATTTAGGAATTTCTGATTTCGTTAACATTCCGGAATTCGGAACAATCCGGATTTTTTCGATATCCGGAGTTTTTCTCAATTCCGGAATTTTCTAAATTCCGGATTCTTCCCGAGTTCCGGAATTTTTCTGAATTAGGGAGTTTAACTGAATTCCATAATTTTCCGAAATCCCGAAAGTGAAAGTTCCGCTTCCAAAAAATGAATTTATTTTGGTTAATATGAATCGTGGCGGAAATAAGTCTTTGACCAGGTAATGGCGACTGCTTTGAAAGAAATGGGGTGTATGAGAATTCAATCTGTCATATTTGTAGTTTCGTGTGGAGAAAAAACAAACTTGTGAATCAGCGGTTTAAGAAAAACTCAAGTTATTAATGTAAACTTTTCCGACATCATAAAAGAAATACGAAATACATTTTGAATCGAAGAAATATAACATACAAGTTTGCAAGCGGAGACAAAGGAACCTAACGTAACCAGACTAAAGACGAATCGTTTACCGCGTAGCGATCAAGGTCAAGCTGTTTTCGAGGGCAAGTTTCGAGTTGAGTCGAGTTTGATAATGGCTCGCTCGCTCGTTCAGTTCGTTTTAACTCGTTTTAAAATAATGGCCTGATTAGACTGGAAAGCGAAAGCCATGAGAAATGTAAGCAGTAATGTGGAATACTTTAGTGTTGCTCACGACAGGGGTGCGTCTCGTCTCGTAATTTTAGTGCATCTCGTGGGGCAATTTTAGTGTATCTCGTGGGGCAATTTTAGTGTATCTCGTGGGGCAATTTAAGTGTATCTCGTCTCGTCTAGATAACTAAAAGACAAGAGTTTTTTTTTTACGAGACAGCCTCGAATGTCGTAATCACCATTATAAGTATATACTGTAGTTCTTAAAATCAAGGCTGAGACCTGCACTGTCGAATTCTTGAGCCCAAGCAGAAGACCAACACGGGTAGTGATATCAACCGGCTCGGCTCGTATCAACTGAGCGAACAGCTCGAGTCGGCTCGGTTGGGATGAACCGATGACCCGAGCCGGCTCAGTTAGAACGAGCCATCGACTCAGCTCAATTGAGCCGATGGCTCGAGCTTTCTCGGTAGGGATGGGTCCCCTACTCGGCTCATGTGAACCGGTTCAAGCCAGCTAAGTTGAAACTAGTCCATCGGCACGTTTCGATTCAGCTGGACTAAGCCGATGGCTCAAATCGGCTCCGTTGGGTGAGCTGTTGGCTCGGCTCTCTTCTCGGTTCGGTTCGAAAGTGAATGAGCTGTAAGCTGAGCCGCTCGAGCCGTTGAGAAGCCTAAACCCGGTCCCAGCTGTTTTGAACATGTTTGGCTGAACCCTATAACTTTTAACAATTTTTGGCTCGAGCCCGAATACTTGCCCCTTCGGAACTCAAACTCAGAACGTGACCGATGTCCTTCCCTCCGGAAGACTTCTCCACAACCGAGATCGACAGTCAATTGGCTTTTACTATTCAGGTACAAACCGTATATCTTTTATAAATTATACACTGTGTTGATATAATAATAATAATAATAATAATAATAATAATAATAATAATAATAATAATAATAATAATAATGGTAATAATAATAATAATAATAATAATAATAATAATAATAATAATAATAATAATAATAATAATAATAATAATAATAATAATAATAATAATAATAATAAAAGTTTTAAACTTGCCGTTGAAATTTGGCAAAATTTACTTAAAAGTAGAGATTTCGGGGAATGGGTTCCGTACCTTTAAGATACACCTCTGCAACTACCAACATTTTAAACTACAACGTTCCGTTGAGGTTTCATGTAGAAAGTATTCTACTGTATGTTTTAAGGAAAATAACTGTAATAAATATAACTGAATATCACGCAACAGTAAGGCATATAATAAACTAATTTTTAGGATATGCAGAGGTAAATATAAAAGCTTTGCTACAAAATACCTACACAGAGCATAATTCAATGAGCTCTGAAATATAATGTAACGAAATAGCCTATGAGATTCAGTCTACAGAGCAATTGTTACTTAAAGAATGTACATACACTATTTCGAGAATCGAGACAAGACGGGAAATGTTTACCATACTTTTCGTCTCGTCTCGATTCTCATCTCCAAAGAGAGACGAAAATTTTGAGTTTGCCTTGACCCGTCTCGAATGTAAAATGTTAATTCTCATGTTATTTTATTTGTTTTAGAAACGAGATGAGAAACTCCTCTTCTCGTGAGCAACATTAAACCAAACCGAAATATTCTTTCCAAATGTCACGTTTCTGCTTGTAATGGTATGACCTGAGCGATAATTAGCTCCTAGCTTTTAATCTTCTACGAGATAATAATAATTATTATTAGTTTATTATTATTACTATTATTATTCCTGAAGATTTGATAGTTCAAGTATTAAAACATCCGAGTATTCAAATATCTGAATATAATAAAACGTATGTTATCGCCGATCAATCGCCATCAAAAATCCTAAAGTAAAAAAAAATACAATGTGCATTCGCACAAGCACCTTGACCACTAAACCGCGATCGCTACGCGGTAAAAGATTCGTCTTTAGTCTGGTTACTTTAGGTTTCTTTGTCTCCGCTTGCAAACTTGTATGTTATATTTCTTCGATTCAAAATGTCTTTCGTATTTCTTTTATGATGTCGGAAAAGTTTACATTAATAACTTGAGTTTTTCTTAAACCGCTGGTTCACAAGTTTGTTTTTTCTCCACACGAAACTACAAATATGACAGATTGAATTCTCATACACCCCATTTCTTTCAAAGCAGTCGCCATTACCTGGTCAAAGACTTATTTCCGCCACGATTCATAATAACCAAAATAAATTCATTTTTTGGAAGCGGAACTTTCACTTTTCGGATTTCGGAAAATTATGGAATTCAGTTAAGCTCCCTAATTCAGAAAAATTCCGAAACTCGGGAAGAATCCGGAATTTAGAAAATTCCGGAATTGAGAAAAACTCCGGATTTCGAAAAAATCCGGATTGCTCCGAATTCCGGAATTATTCCAAAATGGGAAATTTCCAAATTCCGGAATTTGTCCGGTTTTACCTTCGGGAGTCCGGAAAGTAATAATTCCGGAATTGGCTATCCCTAGTTTATACACAACATTTCAGAACACTAAGTTAGTAGCTGTCTACACACAAACAAATAATGCAAAGCATTTTGTATCCTGCAATTCGTCATGTATTAAAATCCGACAGCAGTTTCAGTATCAGTATCTAACCAGAAATTGCATGTATCTAGTTACTGGAAGCTGAGGTATGAAGAACTGTATTGTGTCTTATCTTTTTTGTGTCTTATACAACCCTGCAAAACACCTAATATCTAAACGGCTTTCTCTAAATCCAAGTTGTAGTACTCACAGTTACATCCATTTGTGTCTATATGATCGTGTTACTAAAGCTTACTATATGACAGCGTTAGTAAGTCTTTCTCTGCTCTCCCGTAAAGTTGTGATACGATCTACTACAGAATAAAGAACCAATTATCAATTTAACCAAGTTGTTGTATTACTACACATCTGCTTCCGCCTCTGTCAACTCTGATCGATCTCGTTGACGCGACATATTTGCTTTTTTACACCCCTTTCTTCGTTTACTGAACTAAACAGTAACTATTCTGAAATATACTACTGCGCATGCCTCGTAGATAAATATTTCTGATGTCAATAGTTTCCGTTTTGTCCAAGGAATGTTCTTTTTCTTATTCCCAGCATGACCCTTTTATTACATTATATGAAGAGCATGTAGGTCTAAATACCTCATGTATTACATAGAATGTAGGTTTAACTCTTCCAGCAAAGAAGAAACATGTGATCATAGTATACAACCCACAGAAGTGATAGCTGGCAATACAGTGGTCGAAATCCCTAAGGACACAGAAAATGAGCAGTCCCCTCCCCTCTGGTCTAGTGGCTAGCACGTGCGACTTTGGTGTCTGGTGTCTCGGGTTCGATTCCCGGCGGGAGAACTTCTATGATTTTTAACTTTTCCTTATGTTTCTGTGTTCGTGTCTCTGTCCTTATAAATTATTAGAAAAAGCAAGTTGAACGAGTGAAGCAAGTAAAATTATCAATAAGTAAGTTACTGAAATACGTTCGGTGAGTCAGTTAAAAGAAAAGTGGACAAAGCACTGACTTTTCACACCGTCCATGCGAGTTCGAATCAATCTCGGCTTGGTTTTTTATCCATTTGAGAGAAAGTATTGTTTCTTTTCGCTACAGCTAATCACTCTTTTCGTATTTTTCCTTGTCGTTCACAGTTAAAGTAACTGACTATTCTTATTCTTTCTACGAATGATGGATCTTCTCTTTGGCTTCATGTCAAACATGCACACGTAATGAAAAACGCTGTCGATAATAATAATAATAATAATAATAATAATAATAATAATAATAATAATAATAATAATAATATCAAATATTACTAGCTAACTCGTGTGTGTATTTCGACAATATAATTTTATATTATTATGTGGAAATAAGTAAGGCTGGCTGGCGCCCCCCCCACTATTTTTTTTTCGATGAGCCTTACGGGTCCACAGTGTCCAAAGTTGGTCCCATCTCACTATCACCTCCTGTTCTCTCGATATAAGTTATCGACATTTTGCCTAAAGAGGGCTCTGCCGTAGCTCCATGACTACCCATGACAATGACTCTTCGTTCATTTTGCATTGAAATCGCTTATTTTTCTGATTACTA
Organism: Thermobia domestica; assembly: GCF_964235325.1. Classification (NCBI taxonomy): domain Eukaryota; kingdom Metazoa; phylum Arthropoda; class Insecta; order Zygentoma; family Lepismatidae; genus Thermobia; species Thermobia domestica. The sequence goes on along the minus strand of NC_137461.1, from coordinate 8,087,573 downwards.
TGAGTGCATACTGTCCAACGTTGCTCCCATCACTCTACAATTTCCCGTTCTCTCGATATAAATTGCTAATATTTTGTTTGTAAGGGAGATATGGCGTTACAATTATTACGTTTGAAGAAGAATTAAGGAAGATATTGCCTTGCCACAAACAACACCTATTATTATTATTATTATTATTATTATTATTATTATTATTATTATTATTATTATTGTTATTAATAATAATAATAATAATAATAATAATAATAATAATATTTTACTTACCACTAATGTTGCCTACTTTATTTGCAATGGAATGTGTTACTAAAAAGCAAATCAAATAACACTCCTCGCCATTCACGCTCCCGAACTTGAAATACATGATTTACAGTTCTCTGTGTTAGGGGAAAGCACATTTATTATATTATTCTTTCAAATAACACGTTTCACAAGTTACTTCACTTTCAATGTGTAATTTCATATCATCACTAACAATCATCTTGTTCCGATACGAAAATAACTCCCTCCAGAAAAAAAAAGCCTGACCGTAGCGAAAGGGCGTGAACCTTCTTTGTGCGATTAATCGGGTCCAATATTTCAATAAGTCCCTGCACACAAATATCGCAGTAAAAGAGGAAAAGTTATTCAAACTTTCTGAATACCTATTTATGGGCGAAATTTGGTTACCTTGGAAGTTTTTAAGAGTTTGAAGGGCCGCCATTTTGAACATTTTCATCTGTTTATTCTTGTTAACGAACTCATCAAGATATTTCAACAATTAATGTTTGTGCCAAGCTTTGTCTCAGTCCGCTGAAAATTAGGGTGGTTATGGCATTCACAAATAGCGTTATATATATATATACATACAGATAGATAGATAAATAGACACACAGAGGGAGAGAGAAAAGGTGTTTTGCTCCCTACTGGCACCTGTGGTGCGTCAGAGCTAAACTGGGCCCCTTTGCAAAACGTATTGACCAGCCTAACCTAAACACAAACCTCTTAATTGCTAACGTAGAAACGTGGTCGGGAGGTGTAAAGCATGTAGAAATTGTATTTTTAATAACCATGAGTATGGATTCGAACACTCCACTTCCATGTTTTTCTTTTTACTTTTCGCAGCTACATGGGAACGTTCAATTTTTATTCTTTACTAATTGCAAATGGCGTTTACATTCAAAGTATGAGGAATTTTGGTGGCATTTGTTCGGATATTCTTCTCTTTCAAAATTAAGAAGAGAATAAAAGCAATACGCAAAGACAAAAAGTATTATCAGTACTAAACATTACCAATAATAATTGCTACGAAAGACTAAATACGACCTCTTTTACCATCTCTCATGAGCTGTATGTATTATTAACAAACTTTTTAAAAACGTCCTTGACGTGGATTCGAACTCGGGTCCTTTTCATTTGTAAGCCAGCACCTTAACCACTACACGAAGATCATGGCGTGGTGAACTTTTAGTTGTCGGCGTATTTGTTGTAATTGTGTTTTATGTTCCCACTTCGACAATTTTTACTCTTTTTTTCTAAGTTTAACAGCTGTTTCTGGCTTTCTCTTTCAGTGTCGTCCTTTATTTACACTATGCACTATTCGTATTCACAGCTTGTGCTCCTCTGCAATGTCTTATTGAGATTAAACTTTTCTTTTTGCCCCTCAGTAAACATTTGATTGATTTAATCCTCATACTCTCCACGGATGGAGCTCAGGAATGCCAGACTCGAAAAATAGGTGTACATTTACTTTCCTTACAGATAATATCTTATCGTTGGATACTATGGTCATGCTATGACTTGTTTTGAATGAATAGCAACGAAGTTGCAAAGGCTTGAAAATTTGAATTTTTTCAAGAGGCTTTATTTCGAAAAAAATGCTTAGATAAGTATCATATCTAGTTACTTGTGTGGTTTGCAATGGATATGTAAATTATTGTGCCGTTTACAGCACTTCCATATCTCAAAGCGTTCTGGAGATATGAAAAAAAAAAAAACATTGCTGAAGTTTGCATTACTGCTTAAATCATGTAATTGGCAGGATTTGTTGTAATTGCACCTACTAAAAGTTACTCCTGCAATGAGAGAAGGAAAGCAACAATCAGTTTAAATATTGTCCAGAAATACGCCATTTTCAGCAGTGTTGCGAACTTTATCAATGTTTAGCATATCTCCGGAACGGTTTAAGATGTCGAAGTGCTGTAAATGGCAAAATGATTTGTTTGCCAATTGCAAACCACACATGTAATTAGATATGATACTCACCTAAGCATGTTTTCATAATAAAATCTTTCAAAAATTCAAATTTTCACGCCCTTGTAACTTTGTTGTTATTCATTCAAAACAAGTCATAGCATGACCATAGTATCCAACAACAAAGTACTTCCAATATGCATTGTCTTGTTCATCTCTGTTGTGCTATTACTATAATTATAGTAACACATGATTAAATGTGACACGGAGGTGGCGGAAGGGGATCCTCAAAGAAACTACAGAATTCCTGGGGTATTTAAGTCCTGAGATGACTCCTTTGCAGACATACCTGTCAATCAACATTAGGTCAAAAATGCCTGGAATTAAATAGTTCAAACGCCAATATTACCATTAAACACTCAATTTGATTTGCAACACAAATATAATACGTTGGATTAAAATTATGCCATTTAATAAACTTACGTTTACTATTTTTAAACAAGGAAAACTAACTTCAAATATTGAGAAACTCTCATATTTTAAGAATATTTGCCGGACGAAGAAACAAATTGAGAAATATAAACTTCTCTTGTAACAAAATTTTACGTTTATACGTTAACCAAATATTTAGAAGAAGGTTTAGATCAAATTTTAATACTCTCAACGGATATTATTAAATTAAGTTAGAAGTAACAGTGGGAAGTACGTATTCCGCAAAGCAATTGTCATTGGCTGACTAAATCAATCAATCCTTGATTGGAATAGGAAATATTCATGTGCGAAGTAGTATATGAATAAAAAAAGCACTAGCAACTCGAATATATATATATATATATATATATATATATATATATATATATATATATATATATATATATATATAGGGTGTCTCAGGAGACAGGAGCAATACTTCGGAAAATGATAGTATGAGTGATTTTAAACAAAAAAGTTCATATGAACATGGGTCTTAATCTCAAAGGTTTGAGAGCTTCAGGTTGAGAACCATTTTTGACTTTATGTTTCTTATTATTCACCCTGTATTTATTTTACAAAGGTAAGAAATAGCGGATCATGTGACAGTGGTGTCTTTGAAAAGGAAAGTTATTGAGGGAAATTTTGGGAATCAGTGTTGGCATCCAATTCCCTAACATAATTTTAACTTTCACTCAATAATACCCTTTAAAATGACACCACTGTCACATGTTGCAAACCGTTGGAAAGGTTATTCTATCACCTTTGAAAACCGCTGTGTCCCATCTCTGTAGAATAATTACAGGGTGAACAATACACTGTAAAAAATTGTTGTGTTATTTCAACGACATGCCTATGTGTTAACACGATTGTGTTAAAATATAACACAAACAAGGGGTTAGATCAAATCATTCTCCATTTAGAGTTGTGTGTCAAATGTCGGTAGTTGAAATGACACACAGCCTGTGTGTTAACACAAGTGTACAATCTTCGGTGTTTTTTTCTGCGTGATTGCCAAATATGTCGGGCATCTAATTATAAAGGCTTGTGAATTGAAGCTACAGACAAACACAGTAGAAAGAAATACTTGAAAAACCCAGGTATACGCAAAATTTCAAAATGCAAACCTCGCGATGTGTTTTCAATTGTTTTACATAATATTTCTGAAAAAACCCTAACAGCACAAGATGTGCTAGGCATGTGCCATTTAGGTGTTTTAAATTCATCTCCCACATTTGATACATTTCTTGCTTCTTTTTCTAAGCGATTCTGTACTAGAAGCAACAAACGCATCAAGTTCATTAGATGGCAACAGGCGCCGATCAGTTGAAAGTGAATATGGAAGAACTATAAAGTAAAGTAAATAGACAGTCGTCATTTTGTTATAAAATTAGGTCTACATGGCGAGCAGACTTGATCTTATCCCGTACTGTTATCGTCGAATATACGCGGCTTAAAGGAGTACTCTGATTAGCCAAATTCAAAAGATCTCAACAATTTATCCCTCTACAAGCGACGTTCTCTTCATCGCCTCCGTGTTCAAGTCGGGAGAGCACGCGTCTAGTAATTGAAAGGTTGGTGGTTCGTACCCTTCCCCGCCACTGGAGTGCATTTTTTTACTTATTTAAAGTGTTTTTTTTTTAAACGCCAACACCTCGTGGTATGTGTTGAACTAACACCGCATAGCGGTAGTCACGCTGGAACCACTGCCCTATGTTAAAATTGAGTTGAATTAACACAACCATTTTTTACTGTGTACGCAACATAAAGTCAAAAATGAGTCACATTCTGTAGCTCTCAAACTGTCGAGATTAGGATCAATGTTGATATGAATCTTTTTGATTAGAATCATCCATACTACCATTTCCCAAAATATTGTCTCTTCCTTCTGGGACACCCCGTATATATATTCAAAGTAAATGGCTCTGGAGATCTTTAGTCAGCAATAGATTGATAAAGTACGTGTATTCCTTCTTAACCAATAGATTGTCTCTAATGTAAATAGAAGAAAACTATAAAGTAATGTAGTACACGAGAGGGAGTTGCTTAAATTGTTTTGTTTCTCAAATAGGATAAGGTTTACGTAATTTACCTACCGTCGGTTTTATTCTTTCTTTGTAGACCAAAATCTATTTCTTTCGTGATATCATCTATCCATTCCCTTCTCATACCACGTGGTCTATTAGTAGTTTCATTTTTACCAGTTGCATTTACATTTTTTTCTCCTCCAACATCTCCACTCGCTGAAACAGAAATAAAATATAAATTATGTTTTTGATTAGTAGTAGATAAACTTTGAACTCAATATATTTTGTACGCTAATACGCAGTGGTCGAAGTAAGACGGTATGCGGTGGTATACCATACCGCCCCTGGTTTTTCAGTAATGAGGACATACAGTCTCTGGTTTTTTAGTGATCAAGACAATATTTAAATAGCCGGTATGTTGAATGAAAATCATAACAAGACACACCGCCACTGCTTTTTTTCCACTTCGAATACTGCTAATACGTAGGGTCTATATCATGATGTTAGTTGAAACAAGTGTAAGTTACTTGAAACCATTAAACTGAACGTGCTTTTTTGCCCATCTATTCTATCATTACTCGTAAAATTCATCGATTTTACGGTAATGAAATTTGGCATTTCTTCTAGGTTTAGGAAATAGAAATTTTAATCTCAACTTCACTGTTTGAGATTAAAATTCAAGAATAAGAAGCTAAAATAAATTTTAAGTTAGAAGTTAAAACATTTGCAATTTTACCCCCCCCCCAAAAAAAAAACAAAACATTGCACTATACTTATGTTTAAAGTGTAATATAATATTATCCAGAAATAAAATTCAACTAAGCAAATGCTCAGAGGTAAAAGTGGATCTGAGAAGGTAGGAAGACATATGGCTCCACGCCGTCCTCCATGCCTATCTTTAGCGAATGTAATTTTTTAGGAAATGGAAGGATGCCATAGATATTTTTCTGGAAGTAAGGTAACGGCGTCTCCTCGCGTTCCTCTTTAGTTTTAGCCCTGCCTCGCAGATAAAGGTCTGACTCACAATGTTGCTAGGACCAAAAATCTCCGTCAGTAAAATTTTGGAGCAGTTTGTTTGCTTTGAGGCGCCTACATAGAAGCTATCATGAAGGAAAAAACATCAAACACTTTTTTAGTACACTTAGTAACACATAATGTACTTAAATATACGATGTACCTAAAAAGAAAAAAATGAAATGAAATCTTTGAGTTTTACGTCCCACGCTTATGCCGGTTAGGCTAAAGGAAACGGTGATGATGAGAGATGAGTGAAATGGTGGAATGAAGAAACAAGAGTTGGGAGGAAAACATATAGTGTAACAAAAACAACACTTTGTGCCTAATACGAAAAATAATTAGTATATGACCAATTTAAATGTTTGATGTTTTGTAGTTTAGTCTCCGTTTCTTTTTTCTTTCTTTCTTTTCTTTTCTTTTCTTTTTTTCTTTTTCTTTTTTTTGATGAACCTAATGAAACTGGTTTGAAGGGAAAAATTTTAGGAAAGAAACCATAAAATAGTCTGAAACAAAACCGCCGATTTCATATGTTTTTGAAAAACCCAACAATTATACTTTTTTAGTCTTTACTATTTAATTTAACAATTATCAATTAAAAATTAACTTCCGAAAAATTTTATCTACGAGGCTTGTTGGGAAAATAAAGATACACGAGAAAAGTAAGATATACAAGAAACGTAACAAATAAAACACAGTTCTGACCAGAGCAGAATGAAATATATTCCAAAACTATACTTACAATGTGTTACAGTTTCAAAGACCTAACGTCCTCTTCATCAGACACAAACACTCTGTCTCTAGAGTGTTTGTGTCTGATGAAGAGGACGTTAGGTCTTTGAAACTGTAACACATTGTAAGTATAGTTTTGGAATATATTTCATTCTGCTCTGGTCAGAACTGTGTTTTATTTGTTACAGTACTTATCCAGAGCCATGGAATTTGTTCACAAGAAACGTATTGGATCAAGGGCGCCCATCAGTGAGGGGGGGCAAGGTGGGGCGCTCGCTCCCCCCTAAGAGGAAATTGTACTTGGTGGAAATATCAAAAACCTAATAGAATTTTTACATTAATTATAGAAAATTTGAAACTATATTTGGAACGTTGCTTATACTTGCCCCGCCTTGGAAACCACAACATGGGCGCCCTTGTACTGGATTGAAAGAAAGATATACTAGATACGCGGGTACAGAAGTTGCTTCTCCATATTAGCTCAATTTATTGTCCAAACATTTGTTCAAACGCGGAAGAAGTAAAAATCAGGAACCATCACCTGCATCTGGAACCATCTTCCCTGACTTCACCGTCCGTGTGTGAAAAACTATCATGCGGCGTACCTCAGACGTTGCGAGATTCGGTGTTGCCGCTTCCATTTCCAAATCATTCTCTTGACACAAGACTGACTCTGTGAAGTATACTGGCGAATCACTCACAATCTTCGCCATATAGATAAAAGTTACTGTCATTGCTTTCAGCTTTGGTATACAGTTTCCTCAAGTGTGAAAATGTGCTTCTATCTTTACTGTTCTGACGAGCCTTGCATTAAATTGATTTTTGAAAAATGATTAATCTTTAATTTTTTTTTTTAAAAAAATATAAGTCTGCTGAGACTCTACACTTCTACGACTTTAACACATAGAGACCATGGGGTGATGTTAAGAATAACGCTCGGAGCCCTCTACCTTCCACATCCCCACGGGTACGCATTTTATAGAAGCTGAACCATCGGGTAAGTACACACATGCCTTCCTGACTACGTCATCGCTGTTTTAAGAAGTAAGTGTATAGAGTAGCATCATTTCAAGTTTTTCCACGAGAGTGTGGGGGGGGGGGGGAGGATGTCCACTCACATAAGACTTTCACGGTTTTTATTAATATGTTAGAATACAATTTATTAAAAGTCATATGGTTTCTCAAACTCAGAGGAGAGGTTGACCGCCCTCTGCCCTCCCCAAATGACGCCCTTGGATGTAGATAGCTCAAAATGTAAAATGTTTAACACAGGTTTATTAAAAATTCAAATGAACTTAGTTTTATGTTTCATGATTATACTCTTAAACAAAAAGAGACTGATTATTAATGAGTGGAAGGAAACAGGAGAACCTCCAAGAAAACCAACAGACAAGATCTTGCCCACCATAAATTTATATGGCCTAGGATCGAACCAGATAATTTTCGCATGAGAAGTGAGGTTCTACCACTCAGCCATAGCAGGCTCACAATTAGTATTTTAATAATTTTATTAAAATTAGATGTAAGTACAATGAATCCGTTCTACCCACAGAAACATGGTAGTACAGGATGTTCATTGAATCAAAACGGGGCCACTACCAGAATCTGCCGTAGAATTGACAATTCAGGTCGTGATGAATAGCAATGTTGCCGGGTGCAAGTAAGTGAAAGTTTTATCACGATAATTTTAAAGTTTGTTTTTAATTGTTTTCAGAAATTGCTTAATGTAGACAGATTCTTAACACACCTTTTGATGCACTGAAACATCAGCACTGTTGCCAATTCAGAATGTTAATTTATGAAAACCACGTTTTCCCTAGTAACCCCTTACAGAGCCCTCATCCGATTAGTTATCGGTGGAAATGAAAAATTCTTTTTTCCCATTCCATAGTTTCCAAGCTACTCCAACTATACAAACTGAAAATTAACGACAGAACATCTATACGTATGGGTTATGAGTCAATTTACGTGTCTTGTAAAAAAAAAAAAAAAAAAAAATGATTTACACCTTCGGTTACATCTGGCAACACTGTGTGGTTCCTAGAGCACTTCAATCCTTGGTTCCTAGTTTAAAAATATATGCATGAACAAGACTTCATTTTGGTATAACCATTATTTGTGTACCGCTTCCGGTTCAACAGTTCTACTATCCCAAACTCCGGGTTGCATTGTATATTGGACAACGTGTATATTTGTTTCAGAGCTCTCTCGTGGCTAAGCGGTTAGGATATGCGCCTTTGGCGTGGGGGAACTGAGTTCGATTTCTGGCTGGAGCTTACTTGGTTCGGATTTCACGTTAAACTGTAGGTCCACGTCTCATATAGCCTCGCTGCTCAAAATGAAGCTAAAATCAAAAGAACAACGAATCAACATAAATGTGTTTCAAAAAATATTTTCAGGTCGTTTCCTGTTATAGATGATTAACAATTAATTAAACAAAACAATCCGAGGGTGAAAAACACAAGAAAGAGCAAGCAAACAAACAAAAAAATACTAGTTTTCGAACATAACACTCTGACAGATAGTGTTTATGGCAAACTAGTGTGGCTCACGACACCAGACGAGACAGAAATAAGGTTATACATAAACAAGGCTGGTAAATTTTCTAGAAAATCTCGTCGTATTTCTCGAAAGCTTTTGCTGTCTCATCTCGAATTTTTTCGTCTTGTTTTAAAAGGGGTTTATTCACAGTTCGATTGCCGAGGGCCCCAGAAGTTAGACGTTGACCAATAGGTGCATTCTAATAGGAAGTACTCGTCAAGCCCTACCTAGCTCAAGCTTCAGGAAGTTGGTCAAAGAGGGCAGCAAAGGCAGGAGAGTCACTGGTGATTTATCGAAACTGAGAGGTTTTAGGAGTGAAATCAACGTAAGAATAGGATCAGTATGCAGCCACATTTAGCATATGTGAGAAACATCCATAGAGGATAGCTCTAGGCTTAGATATCGTCATAGGTGATGGGTCGAAGATTTTTTTCAAAACTAGATATCTCAAAAGAAAACGAAGATAGACAAAATAAAACAACGTATGTCTAGTATAGAACATTTCAAGAACTTGCATATGACATGCCATTTGTTTCAAGGAGACTTCAGGAACAGGGTGAAACTAGTAAGAGATCATTCTTCAGCATGTGAAAACTGCTGCCAAATCATTTCAAAAATTTAGTCGATATTTCAGTTTAAAGCTATCCTCTATGGATGTTTCTCACATATGCTAAATGCTGTTGCATATTAATTCTATTAGTATATTGATTTCATTCCTAAAATCTCTCAGCTTCTCTAAATCACAAATGATATTTACCTTTGCAGCCCTATTTGACCAACTTCCTGAGATTTTCGAGTCAAGGTAACAGTACATCTAGGTAAGGCTTGACGAGTACATCCTATTACATCTATTGGCCAACCTTCTGAGGCCCTTGGCAATGGAACTGTAAATAAACCCCTTTATTTACAAACTTTTTCATCTGATTTCTTTCTATTTTCAGTTTATTTTTTTAGGTAGGTCACCTTTATGCTGCCCTAACACTATATCCACTTGTGCATTAATAGAATCCACGACTAAAAATAACGGATATTTCTTTTCACCCATTTTCGATCTGACATTTTGTTCTTAAATTATGGCTGCTTTTGCCTTTTTCCAACAAATTTTTGTCTGTTTATAGTCGAAAGGCATTTCTGTACTAAGGTTGGTCTACACTTTTTGTCTTATTTTGATGTCAAGAAAAAAACTCATTTTCTCATATTTTGTGTTACAACTTTTTCGTTCATTCTTGTTCTTATTGAGTAATTCGTTTTTGTACTTACGAGTTGCGGAGGAGCTGGTCTCGTTTACAAGCGGATGAGCATTACATGCTACCATTAATATCCATAACAGAATAAACATGGCCGATTGCTGAAACACGTCTGGAAACAATGCAAGAAACTGGTTCCTTCAGGCCCTCAGGCCATCAGGGAAACATATTTGTTACTAACATCTTCAAAAGCTGAAGATATCTGGCTTTTGTACAACGCAGAACCAATGTTGACATTGCTGCTAGTTCACAGAAAGAATATAAATTCCACCTTACAAAATATTGATTAATCTTAGTAGTTATTACAAAATGTTTATTAATCTTTTGTACAATCACAATGCTTGTGTTCAATAACATTTCTCTTTGTTATGCTTTTAAACTAATGATCACGTCACGGTGACAAGCAGATCTATTGTAATTAGTAGCAAAAACATCAACTGATCTAAGAAAACACGACAAAGTGTACCAAAAATCTAATATAAAAGAACAAATCTAATATTAAAACGTGCTTCAACTCGCTTATTTTTCCAGGCAGGTTCTAAAGAAGTTATGTAATCGAGAAAATAAATTGAACTCGAGATTTAATGATATTTTCACATTTCATGAGTACTGCGAGTTTATAGAGCTTTCAAAATTTACATACCTATGTCGGTCCACTCATATGTAATAAATGAAATCTTTAAGTTTTACGCCCCATGCTTATACCGGTTAGGCTAAAGGAGACGGTGATGATGAGAGATGAGTGAAATGGTGGAATGAAGAAAGTGGGAGGAGACGGGAGAACCTCGAGAAAACCCACGAGCACGGTTTTTGTGCATCATAAAGTCCACACGACGCGAGCTGGGATCGAACCAGGAACCCCAAGCACCGGAGGTGAACGCCCCTACCACTGAGCCACCGCGACCCCACTAATATGCAGTGGCGAATTCACGAAGACGAGGGAGATCTCAACTGCCTTCCCGTGGTCTATGAAATGAAATCTTTCAGTTTAACGTCCCACGTTTATACCCTTTAAGCTAAGAGAGACATTGATTAAAGCAAGTGGATGATGATGATGATGATGATGGAAGAATTGGTGGAGTGAGAAAGTGGGAGGAAACGGAAGTAGCCTGAGAAAACCCATAGACGCGATGTTATCCATCAGAAACTTATTTATCCAGGGATTTAACCAGAAGGCCCGCGCACCAGTCAAGCACTCTACAACTTATTCTTTTTTTTTTTAAAGTAAGCCACTGTGTTCTTCTTCCCGTGGTTTAACATAAGTACCTCATGCTGTAAGAAATAAATCTCGTCATATTTGGTAGCCGGACTCGGTCAGGACGAAACTCGAGTCGGCTCGGTTCTCCTTGTATATGATTCTTCATTTACCGGCAACAACCGGCCGGACCTGAATTAATTTTTTGGTTGGAAACGTGTAAGGAATAAAGTCACTATATTTGATGGTCAATTTGGGCTAGGAACTGGATCGATTGAGCCTTCGTCGGCAACAGAGAATGTGTTCCAGAGCTTTAAACACCGAGTGCTTCTGAGTTTGGCTCTTCCAAACTTATATAATATACAAAAAGTACCAAATAATTGTCTATCTGTCTATCAATTTTTTATATTGTGGAGATAATTATCAAAACGACTCTTGTCCACTTCTTTTGAAAATCGAGATATCAATATATACGGAATCATCGAATAATTGTCTACAGCTTTCCACTTTTATTTCTGGTCAAAAGGCCCCAGAACGCAGAGAAAAATGGATTTGAAATATGCATTTGCATTCAAAACGTCTCTTGGACAATACAAAATGGCGGACACCTTACAGCAATAAAGTGTCGAAGCAAAACGTCCTATGTCCATTCCGATTTGAACACAATTCTTGCTGTTTTATTTCAAACTATCTCTTGTCCAAGGATTTTCCTCACCAATTACTTGACACAAAAGTGCATTAATTATTGCTTTCTAGAACATTTAATGGATATTTAAGTCCACAAACTAGTTTGTTGGTACCACTGGCTCAACCGAGATAATTGATAAAAGATTTGTGCGATAACCTTATATTTTATGATGATTACATTGTTGAGGTTACATCAGCCATGTTGATCGACGTAGGTGCTTGAAGTTTGAAAGCACTTAGAATACAATTCCGTGTTAAAAATATAGCATACAACTGCGTAAATATTGGTTTTCTATCTACGTATATACGCAATATTAAAGTGAATAAAATATTCACATTTTCATTATTCTGCATCAAATTGTCTCTTGTCCGGTACATTTGCTTTCAAAATGTCCCTTGTCCATCTTTTCGTTTCAAAATGTCCCTTGTCCAAATTAAATACCTTTATTATTCATTACTTTTGTCTTGAATAATGGAATTTGTTTATAAAATAAAGCAATAATGGTTTAAAAATTTTCTACACCAAATCTCACAATATTTAATAACCTTTTAAAATAATTATCAGTTTTTTTTTTTTCGATTTGCCAAAATTTTTCTCGGTGGACAAGAGACGTTTTGGTAATAAACTCCACAATTACTTCATAATTCATTTCTGGAAAACTGCAGCAACAGTAATTCCTCTCGGACAATTTGCTAGAAAACTTCTATGAAGATTTTCTTCACATTTCATTCATATTTTCTTCGTATTCATAGCGGAAACCATACTATTATTGGCCCCTTGACAGTAATTGGCCATTTCGCAAACGAAATTATATATTAAGAGTTACACTTATGTTTGCTGCGTCATCATTTCACCATACCGATGCTGTATCTATTCGTCATCTGTTCTGCTCGCATTGGTGGCATGAGTTGATCGGATGAGAAGTTATGGCTGGTAATTCTGAAACACCTTCTGATCTGCAGGTAAGTCTTATTGATTTTATAAAGGATTATTACTTTTTTGTGCTTGTGTAATTTATGAATTATCGTTGATTAACTAATCATTTTGAAGAATCAAGTTGAAGAGACAGAATGTAATCAGCTTCTGTATTTTTACATTATGTTTTGTTTGTTTTGGCATTTATAAGGTGGGTGGCTAATAACTGGACTCGCAATTTAGCTCCTATACAGTAATTAGCCACCTATGCCACCAATTATGTTTCCTTCAGTACTAATAATATGTTGATGTTTTTACTGAAAAATCAACGTTACGCTTTGGTTTACCACATGTAGTTTTCTTGCGTTCCTATGATGTATCTGTACAGCTAATAGCCGAGACTGTCATTAGTCTGGCTAATAACTACCACTTTAAATACTTTTATCACTTCATAATTATTTTTCAATTTTGTAAATGCTGTAATGAATTCTTTTTAATCAATATAGCTAATAACATTTTTCAGATCTTTGATAACTGAATTAAAATGTCAAAAGGACCAAAATATTCATCTGAATCTGTGAGGAACGTACTTCAAAAAGTGAGAAATGAAGGAGTTTCTGTGAAGGTAGGTGCTAAAAAGTATGGAGTTCCAAGAGCAACTATTTAGTTTAAAAGGAGGAGGTCTGAACACAAAGAAACCTTCGACCCATCACCAGTATTGTCAACGGAAGAGGAAGATACGTTAGCTAGATAAGAAAACTAGTGTTAACTTTTATATCTCAACTGCTTTCTCGAACATTACTTTCACTGTAGACTATCTCCACTTGGTCATTTTGGATTGTGATGCTTCCGTCTCAAAGTTTTACAGCCACAATGGTATACTGTAAGTAAGGCTAACAGTTGATTTCTTAAGTCTGATTAAGCTACAGGTTCTAAAGTTTCGCCATGACATTTAAAATGTTATATAAAACTAAATTTTTCTTTGCAAGAATAGATAAATAAAAAATCTTTATTATTTTACTAATTATGATATTTTCATAAACGAAAATATATTTATCATTTAATAATGTCCCGTGTTTTCACCTGATATTTATCAGAAAAAATAGATAAGTTAGTTTATTTGCGGATTTTTCTCGAAAGATTTTCTTTTAAAAAAGAAGAAAAAATAGGAAACGTTTGGGTTTGTGTTTCACAGTAGAAAAAAGGAAAAAGGTTCGAAATGTTAGTATAGTACTCTATACCTTTAATTTCACTACTAATAGGATATGGCTCTACCATGAATGACCAACACTAACATTAAAAACATACAATGTTGAGCTAATGACAAGAAAATGGGATGAGTTGAGTTGATTTTTGTTTAGCGTCCCGTTCAGCAGCGAGGCTATATGAGACGTGGACCTACTGATTAACGTGGAATCCGAACCACATGAACTCCCGCCGGGAATCGAACCCGGGTCTCCCACGCCAAAGGCGCGTACGCTAACCGCTTAGCCACGAAGGAGCTCAAGAAAATGGGATGAGGTAGAAGCATTGGAGTGAGGAACAATCCACTTTCTTTCGGGTTTACATTGGACAAAAAGGCATTTTAACTTAGTTTCAAACAGATTTTATTTACTTGAGAAGCAATGTGTGCCTAAAGACTATTTGTGTCATCGTCAGACAAGGGCAAATATATATAGGGTGTTTCAAAACAACACCTACAACGTTTTGAGATAATTCCTGACACCAAGATAAGACAAAAAGTATAGACCAACTACGGTGCACAAATGCTTCCTTTCGGAGTTATAGCTTCCGAAAACATGAAAAAAAAAATGAACTTTAAATGTCCATAGCTCCAAACTATAAAACTTCTGTACTCGGGCCAAGACTTCACTTAGGAACTACTATGTACTCTATCCAAATATCCAAGTTTCAGAATCCTGCGGTCTTACGCAACAATTTTTTAAAGAGGCAGTTTGACAGCGGGCATATAATTTGAAGAGTACTCACCAACTACCTTTATAAAAAATGTTGTGGAAGTACGGCAGGATTCTGAAACTTGGGGGGTCTAGTAGTTCCTAATTGAGGTCTATTTTTTATGTATCTACATACATACAAAACATATAAACACATTATATATGTTTTATGTGTATGTGTGTCTTTGTAAATGTAATTTTAATGTCAATAAATTCAGAACTTCCATTCATTAAGAAACTAAGTGATTACTATAATTTCAAACACATGTAATAACCAAACTATCCCATATTTTGGATTTTAAATACAAACATTAAACATATTTTCCAGGTTCCTCGATCAATATTGCGAAATTCTCAAAGAACACTCCTTCTGAATTTCCGTTACATTTTCACAAAATAATTTTTACCGTAAAAGAATCGAAATTAAAATGCTATTCGCGTGGTGACATACAGAACAGAATTACGAAAGTTTACAATTATTACTGGAAAATAATGCTGTTATACATTTCGAACATTTTAAAAGCATTTCCATAACTGTTCTCCAAGTGGATCTGTTTACCAACCAAAGGTAATTTTGTCAAGTTTAACAGAAAGTTCGAAAGAAGCCTCTTTAAAACAGCTCTTGTTTGTAAAAAAAAAAAAAAAAAAAAAAAAAAAAAAAAAAAAAAAAAATCATGTTTGATCGCTTTTGGCTGTTCCGAATCATTTAGAATGCAATTTTGCTATGAACATTCTTTAGAAAAGGTTCATTACATTTCAGTTTTAATATTCCTTC
This sequence comes from Thermobia domestica, assembly GCF_964235325.1. NCBI lineage: Eukaryota > Metazoa > Arthropoda > Insecta > Zygentoma > Lepismatidae > Thermobia > Thermobia domestica. The sequence goes on along the minus strand of NC_137461.1, from coordinate 8,071,844 downwards.
AATTTCAAATTTTATAAATTATTACCCCATGAATGTTTTCAGACTCAGTAATCCTATATTTCTAATTTCAAGTAATTAAGTGAATCAACATTTTCCTATGTTATATGTTCTATAATATAGCTCATTCCAGTATAATATCTATATTAATTTCTAATTTCTAATTTCTAATTTCAAGTAATTAAGTGAATCAACATTTTCCTATGTTATATGTTCTATAATATAGCTCATTCCAGTATAATATCTATATTAATTTCTAATTTCTAAGTTCTAATTTCTAATTTCAAGTAATTAAGTGAATCAACATTTTCCTATGTTATATGTTCTATAATATAGCTCATTCCAGTATAATATTTATATTAATTTTTTTTGATTTTCAATTTTATGCAATTTTAATTTTTCTCTATCATTCTTAAGGTAGATTTCCACAGGAAGTATTATCTGTGTCGTATATGATGCAAATGAATAACATTATATATATTCACCGTAATACAGCAAATTATGGATGCGTTAAAATATTAAATAATACTTTTGATAAAGTGGATAGTTTCAAATATCTAGGATCAATATTAACAGAGGAAAATCATATGCAGGAAGAAATTAAATGTCGACTAAAAGCAGAGAATTCTGTTACTATTCGGTTCAAAATCTCTTGTCGTCGCGAATTCTGTCGAAGAATTTGAAGCTTAAAATATATAAAACGATAATCATGCCTGTTGTTCTGTATGCCTGCGAAACATGGTCGCTTAGTCTAAGGGAAGAACATAGACTGAAAGTATTTGAGAACAAGATCCTGAGACGAATATTCGGACCCAAGAGGAAGGGGAATGGGGAATGGCGGAAACTTCATAACGAGGAACTACATAATTTATACGGTTTACCCAACATTGTTAGGGTCGTCAAGTCTAGAAGGCTTAGGTGGGTGGGTCATGTAGCTAGAATGGAAGAAAGTAGAAACGCTTTCAAAGTCTTGACTGGAAGACCAATCGGAAAACGACCATTAGGAAGACCTAGGCGCAGATGGGAGGACAATATTAAGATGGATCTCGCAGAGATTGGAATACAAAGTACAAACTGGATGCAGTTAGCTAAGGATAGAAGTCAGTGGAGAGCTTTTGTGAACGCGGCATTGAACCTCCGGGTTCCATAGGCCATAGAGTTATATATATATATATATATATATATATATATATATATATATATATATATATATATATATATATACAGTGTTACTATATGTATGAAGATGTTGGTAAATACATATCCTTTTATCCCATCCTAGTTAGTTTATCGCGTTACAAACCCATCCCTAATTTTCCTTTTCATTATATATATATTTTATATTCATATGTATATATCAAATTTTAATTCTTATCTCTTATTCTCCGCACGCTCAACTGTTATATGAGTGCCACAATAAAAGCTACTAGCCTTCCTGGGGACAACGATTCGACCTCAGACGACCATTTCTACAAGACGAGATGTCTACGCAGTCAGACGCCAGATGACGACAATGTAGTCCAGAGCATGGCAGTTCCAGTTCCAGTTCCAGTTCCAGAGTGCAGCCAATACCATGGTAGTTCCCAGAGCGCTCCGCCGCCAGAGACGCTCTTAATCCGCTTCCAGGATTGATCGAGATGGTCTCAAGAAGATGTTCTTCTCACTAGTCAATTCGCTCCCAGGATTGACTACCTGTTGCAGTAAGAAGAAGATGCTCCGTACAGACGCTGTTCCAGTTTTCCGGTTACTGCATCTAGCATCACCTCCAGCCCAAGATCAGTGCAGTAACTTCATCTGCTTCGAACCACGTCAAGCTTCCGATTAATCATCTATCGCTCCCAGGGATTCTTCGCATCTATATCAACGCAGCATCACTGTTCCTGGCAGCTATCACCAAGGACAGCACTCATGAACTGTAGCAGTGTTTTCAACCCAGTCCTATTATCATCGTTGGTTTTTCAGCCAAGGACAAGTTTCCAGCAGCAAGGATCCGGACTTCGATTCTCCGCATCACCTGGAAGTTCAACCATTACACCGCACATCCTTCGTCGCAGTCATCTTCGAGACTGGCCATCTTTGAAGCTTACTGCTTCCTATTGGATGTGTCCATTGTTCAGCAAGTCAACGCCCCCTGCAAGAGACTTCTTAACGTGATTCATGGAAGACGTTCCATAGGATTAGACTAAGGATGGCCAAAATTTTCCGGAATCCGGATTCCGGAAATTTTGTTTTCCGGAATCGGAAAATTTACTTTCCGGAATTCGGAAAAAATCCGGAATTCAGAAAAATTCCGGAATTCGGAAAAATTCCGGAATTCAGAAATATTCCGGATTTTGGAAAAATTCCGGAATTTAGAAAAAATCCGGAATTCGGAAAAATTCCGGATTTCGGAAAAATTCCGGAATTTGGGGAAATTCCGGAATTCGGAAAACATCCGGATTTCGGAAAAATTCCGGAATTCAGAAAAAATCCGGAATTCGCAAAAAATCCAGATTTCGGAAAAAATCCGGAATTCAGATAAATTCCGACATTCGGAAAAAATCCGGAATTTAGAAAAAATCGGCATTTTTCCGATTTTACTTTCCGGAAAATTCTGGAATTGACCATCCCTAGCTAGTAGCTGTTAAAAGAGAAACACAATAATGAATATATATACTGTATTAGTTTCTTGTAGTTGGATATGTCTTTATCACTTACGTAGACAATTGCTACTGCAGTTATTTACTGCTTTATGAGGAAGGTCTTATTTTCACACACAAAAAAGTCGCCGGTATGTCTCAAACATTATCGCGTTCCCACCTGCAGCTGCTCCAAAGCACTGCAAACTACTTTTTAACCAGGCGAAAGACAGTGAAGGAAAAGAAATCTCAACAAATATTCTAATAACATTCGCTTATTGTCAACATACCTACAGTGAGCGCAGAAAGTGTCCGTACACCGTGCATACTTTATATTGAAAACAGCTAGCATGAGAACGGGAGGTGGAAAATATATATATAACCAGAATTAAGACTACACATTCATACATTTTATTTCTATATACAAGAGAAAGGCCAAACAAAGACAATCACTGTTTTGTTCAGAAGAAAAGAGAGAATTCCTTTTTTGTAAACGCAAAAAGTCACCGTACACTTATGCTTGAATTAATGCTTATAAAGAATATTACGTTATTTAATATTTTGTGGGATTACCCTGTGCGTTAATGATTGTCTGTAGTCTTCGTGGCATTGATTTCACCTGTAGTAGTTCGTAGTTCTGTAGCTTCGGGACTGATTATGTCCCATTCTTCTTGAATAGCTTTTCTTAGGCCTTCTTTAGTACCTATAGACAAGCTGTGCCTTCTGATTCTTGTCTCCAGAACAGATCATAGATGTTCTATGGGGTTCATGTCTGGGGATTGGGGAGGTGTGCGAAGCTATTTCAAGGTATTATAGAGTAGCCACAATCGAGTATTTTCCGCTGTATGTTTGGAGTTTTTGTCTTGCTGAACAATAAATTGTTTTCTGCGCACTAGTATGGAGATTTTCCTTTAATATGTTAATATACACTTTGAGGCACTCTTGAGGCACTCATACAACCCCAGACGAGCACGGACCCTCCTCCGTGTCTTACTTTAGTAGGGACGAGATTTTGAGGATTCATCTCTGTATTCACCTTGCGCCATACCATACGCCTCCCATTGGATTCGATAAGATTAAATTTACTTTCGTCCGATAATATGACCCTATTCCAGAAAGAAGCCTGATCCCTTATCTTTATACTCTTTTTTCAAACTTTAGTCTCTTTATACGATTTGTCTTGTTCACCCAGAACATTTTCCTGGCTATCCGACCATGATATCCTGCAAATATTCCGCACTGTACTGGCTGATACTTTAACACCGCGTGTTTCCAGATCCGTTGCCAATTGCACAGCACTACTTTTCGGAACCTTTTTTCTTTCCCTAATAATGTGACGTTTATCTTGTTCACTCAACACTCTTGGTCTTCTAGTTTTTTTTTTTTGTTTGTTTTTTTTTTTTTTCGCACAGTGATAGAAACATTATACATCGCAATTATTGTTTGTACTGTTGAACGAGGCCTGTCTGCAAGGTTTGCTATCTTTCTCAAAGATTTACCTTTCTTATGCAATTTAATAATTACTTTTCTTGACTCCTCATTTGTTTCTGTTCGGTTGCTTCCCATTTTGACAGCCCACCGTGCAGTTTTTTCACTCCTATTCACAACTAAACTCATTCTGTTATTCGTCATGCTATACAGAGATGTATACTCAGGTGAATACTAGTGAACTCCAGTTGTGGTATCTTTGTTTCGTATTCGTACGTCAGGTGTACGATCTCTCTTTGCGTCTACTCTATACACTTTCTACGGAATTTATTTACTTTCTGACCATTAAACTTGTCTTTGTGGTTCTTTATTGATATATTCATAAAGCTTAGTTTTTATTATTCATATTGTGTTTGTTATTACACTTCTTAAATTTTCTGTTTCTTTTTCGCAGGCATTCTCGTTTCAATAGCATAGGTGTACGAACACTTTCTGCGCTCACTGTATATACAGTAAATACAAATTTATAATTTTTGACTTTACGAAGTATACAATGTAATTGTTCAATAATTAACATAAGCAGGCATTCATTAATTTATATTAATATAATAATTAATAAAACTAATAAGCGGGTGATTGATGACTCAGTGGTAGAGTTTTCATCTATGGTATTCTAATCCAGGACATGTGGGTTTTCGATGGCTAATTTTGTGTTCGAAAATTTTTCCGGTGGTAGGCCTACTCTTGGTTCCCTTTCTTATATTTGTTCCATCATAACTCATTAACGAATTTAGTTTATCAAAACTCTATAGCCACATATTCATTCTGTCCGTCAGTGAAACAAACAGTCTCAAGAACTATCTGATGGATTACCATCAATTTTGGCCACGATGTACAGAGTCAATAGTTAAGAATCGAGTTCCCTGATGAATGTAATATTCAAACCGGAAGCGGTACAAATCAACCATTTCCGGTTTTAACGTTAATCATTATATAGTAAATATGGTAATAGCGAGAAGCGGTTTCCAGTAATCGACATATATAACATTCATGTAGATAGAATGTTACCCAGTTTGTGCATCTGCTGAAAATAATGAGCTTAGGTATTTAGAGAGCATTTTCCGCTTTAGAAAATGTGTGCTTTGTAAAGAATGTAGAGAATTAGCTAAGTCAGGCACGTAGCTAGAATATGGTAATAGGAAGGGGGGGTCTGTCACGAAATACTGTGGTTATTTACCAGGGGCTCAATAATTCTAAACTATTTTATTGGCAACATATATTGGTTCGTTTAACCAAGATTTCTAATGCAGGGATGATATGAAATCCTGTGGTTACACACCAGAGGCTCGATCAATCTAAATATTTTACTGACAACATACCCATATTGATTGGTTAGGACAATAAAATGAGGATATATTAGTAAGTATTTTAGTAAGAAGCTATGAAGAAATCTCGAGTAAAAAAATATTAAAAAGTATTGAAAAAGATATAGTCTTCCGAGGTCATTCGAACGGTGTCGAGAATTTTGCGTCTGGGAAATATGCGCCCTACCTCAAGAACAGGGAAAATTGCGCCTGCGATGTACCTCCACCGGGAAGTTTGAGCCCTGCGAAATAAAAGAACCTATTGGAGCTTACGCATTTGCTCGGAGGGGCTGACATTACAGTATAAACAATCCTCCCCCCACAACCATGCCATTTGTGATTTGTTTTCATTGTGGCTATATAAGGGGAGAATAAACTTCAATATAAGCCAAAAGAACACAACGGATCAACGCAATCACTGCTTCTTCCAGAGATGATTTTGGGGGAACACTGGCCTCCCCAGAGCTCTCAGAGTGCCCCCTCGGAGGAGACCAAAATAATACGTCTATAATATAATAATAAATAGAATAGTACCAGCAGTGACCCCCTCCAGAATACTAAGGCCCCCCGGAACATTTTTTCTGAAAGAACGACTGAACGCAATTGTGTGTTTGAAGTGTAATTCCAGCAAGTAAACACACTGTACATAGTTTTCTTGATAATATTACTGAACTGATTTTACATTCACTTTACATTTTCTTTTCTATATTTTGTGTCCTGAAAAGCCAAACAACTCGCAAGGATTGTGAACAGAGATATCTGGGTAGAGCCAAACAGCCTTTTATAGATTAAATTATACTCTTTGATTATATTAATAAATAATTATATATCAGTCATTTATACTTTTATTGTAAATTTTGTAGTATAATGAAAAATTGTATTTGTATGGATTGCCCTTTAGTGAACTAAAATTGTATTTTTTTCATTTGTTCGGAATATTATAACGGATGGAGTAACTCACTGAGACGATGAGAGGCAAGCCTAGTTCAAGTGTGAGTGGAAGTTACTTTACACAATACAAAAATAAGTTGAATTGTAGGGCTCTAACATCCCAGTGCAAATATATAGCCGGCGCATTTTCCCCTCTTTTTGCGGTAGGGCGCAAACATCCCAGTGCAAATATATTGCGAGCGCATTTTTTCCTATTTTTGTGGTAGGGCGCAAATTTCCCGGGCGCAAAATTCTCGCATTCAAGGAAAATATAATGTCCGTGAAGTTGACAAGCCACTTATGTCAGACTCCAATTTCGACTTTTCAACGAATTTTTCCGAATTTCGGAATTTTCCGATTTTACTTTCCGGATTCCGGAAAGTAAAAATTCCGGAATTGGCCATCCTTAGATCAGACGCTCTGAGATTCACTGCAACTTTCTTCAACCAGTGCTTAGATGCGTCATCATCATCTTCACCCTCACCAACACAGATGATCAGCTACCAGCCATTCTCCAGTCTTCTACTCTAGTCGTTGCCGACATGATGCCATCGATTGTTGTCATCAGACTTTCTCCAGTTCAACGAACTATCATCGACACCTCTTCGTATTGATCACGCTCCTTTGTTTACAAACATTTGTGTTAATGTTTTCCTTTAAGTGAAAGTGATTTCAGTGCTTTCTTTATTCTAATTGAATATTATACAGTAAAATCTCATTACATAGACAACGACCATAGTGCATGTAATCTGTGAAATATTATAAGTCGTTCTCTTAGTAATTTGATACATGACTTGTACAAATAAGAGAACTTCAAAACGAAGAGAGGGCTATGTATTGACTAACGTTTATATCTGTGAAATATTAACATTTTTATTGTTTCGTATGAGTATGTACAGGAACTGAAAGACCTATAAACATAGTTTATTGTTGAAATATAGACATTTTCAAATGCATAAACAACTCCAAAATAGTCTTCAAGGATATGTGACGTCCTAGTTGTTTATGTATTTGAAGACAGAGATAGTAATTCTCTGATACATATAAATACTTCCCAAAATTTTGCAGTGGGTATTCGAAACAAGACGGAAGGACCTCTTGCTTAAGTCGTTACCACCGAGAAATGAGAATTCACTTAGGACGAAGACTTCTATGTAAGTTAACCTCTTTTTAGTTGAATTTTGTCTTGTATGAGAATGTATTTAAAAGTGTTCTCATGGAGGTCTCCTGATAGGCCTACTAAATACCAGATCCTTCAGATCTTGGTAATTCTATAAAAGTAAATCTTTAATTGTTTTTAAGACAGCAGACATCCTTTTAGTGCACTAAATAATCAAAATAACTAATTATCTGAATTATTTATTTACTAGTTTATATTTTGAACGTGTCTGCAACATTTGTAATGATATGTATTGTTAATAAGTCAATTTGTGATCTAATAAATGTACATCAATTTGAATTTCATTTATAGACATTTGAAACCTTAATTTATAATCAAAATATAAAACCACTATACTACCAAATAATTAAAATCAATCTATATCTCAATTAATAAATCTGAGAATCGATACACAATGGTCTCTCCAAGCAGGCGTATCATAACAAAAAAAGCTGCTTCTGTTATATGTTAAAAAAAGAGAGAGAAGAAGAAGAAGAAAATTAAAAGCTTGATGTGAATGTGCGTGTATGTGTGTGTGTGTGGGGGGGGGCGTCAAATTCTAATTTGCCCCGGGCGCCGAAATCTTTAGCTATGACTCTGCTTCGCAATAATCATGTATTTACTACAAACTGCAACTTAAGCATCTGACCTGAAGCTATCAAGGTCGAACTCACAGAACAAGTACCAAAAGGGATGTACCTCATTAAAAGAAGAAGAAGAAAAAAAAGAACGGAAAAGTCAAAAACTGACTTAGAACGCAGTTCGCAACATCCTCCTAGTTAGAGCATGGATACTCGTAAACATCATTTTCTCTCAACTTCTGAATAGCACATCAGAATTAACGTTACATTTTGAACAGGCACGCTGATGCAAAAAAAGTTTAAATTTGACCTTGCAACTTAAACACAGTAATACAGAAAAAAGCTCTACCATCACAATGCGTAAAATTAACACAAGCTTACAGTCACAAATGGTAGTGGCTTGTTTTTTTTTCTCCTTACAGTTAGTATAGAGCACGGTTTCTTAACCTGGGGGTCGCGAATATAAGCGGAAGAGATAAATGTAATTAGAATTTAATACCGGAAAAAATACTTTTAAATATTATTCTGAATTTTGTTCTGATAGGCATATTTTTATACATACTGTTAAGAAGAATAAAAAAATAGGTTTAGTAAACATTTTCAACAGGTGCACACTTGTTTAAAAATCAATTTAAATGAAAGAGGAACAATATAAAAGTAATGAAAACTTCATATTGAAATACCAGAAAAATACGAATGCAGCAAATCCTTAATTTTAGAATAAAATAAACCCTAGTACCCCGGTAATATATCGTACAAGTATTGTGGCGATATCTAACAAAGTAAGCATGAAATCAGAAAAATATATCTCATTCTACCTCAGAAATTCACCATTTTCTTACCATTTATAGAACATAGTTTATTATAAATATCAACTGTACTTCCCCTAATTATACTACTGAAACTTTTTATATTACGCTGTGTAGGCTAAGGACGAGGCTTTTAGACAGTAATAATTTTGTTCAAATGTTGACAACCAGAGGGAAATAATAATAGACAAAAAGTTTTTTTTCCAAAATTTCCCCCTAAAATCGGGAGTTAATTTTTTTTGGCTGAAAACACTGCTACCAGACAGACGTAAGCTATCTCAAAATAAACATTGGTACAATACTAACATATCCTGCAAGTATCATGACGATATGTAAGAAACAATGCTTCTAATTACAAACAAACAAACAAAAAAAAAAAAAAAACGTTAAACAGAAAACCAGGGAAAAACTAGAAAAATCAAGTTTTAGAACCTAAATAGTGATTTTTCGTGCGACCCCTAATAACCCCATTGTAACGATATGTACCCGTTTATGTTCAGTAAAGACTAATGTTCGACTGGCTTACGTTGACTTGCGCTCGGACGAATAGGTACAGATTTATAAGCAAAAATTTCGAAAATTTAGATTTTTTGCACGAATTTAGGGTAATTTTAATTTCTCTAGTTGGTAACACTGTGCGCGGATCGGTCCAATTGATATCAACAATTAGGTATCCATCCGAGGTGTCTACCTGACAAGTCTTAAGGATATTTCTTTACAATAAAGGAAGCCCCAGGCAGTAACGTACCCAGGAATTTATTTCGGGGGGGTCCAAACTAAATATGAAGCTATTTTATATTAAAATTGCTAAAATTGCCCCTAAAATTAGGCTAAATTTTTAAAAAGTCGAAATTTCGGGGGGGGGGTCCGGACCCCCGTGTCCCCCCCCCTCCGTACGTCCCTGGCCCCAGGGATAAAAGAAAAAAAGAAAATTCGAAAATTTTCGAATTTTTTACTTTGGGCTGAAATTTGAGAAGGAAATTCGACACCCAGAAGAAAAAGAAACTAATATCGTAAACTATGGTTCAACAATATTTGGTCAAAACAAAATTAAAGCGATATCGTAATTAAGACCCACACCGGAGCGGATTAAAAAAGTGACCCACCCGTGTCTGACACTTTGGCCACCTGAGTCCGAAAGGGTTAAGTTAATCATTCATTTTTGTTAAAAATAAAAGTACTGAACAAAGGCATTGAAGGAATTCAACACAACGCCATATGCTTTAATAAAAGACAAAATGGTTTATTTTTATGAAAGTACAGTGAAACTTCGTGTAGGGCTAAATACTTTTTAAAATCAATTTTTGGAGAGTGGTATTATTTTAAGGAATGAGAAAAAAATTTAGAGCACGAAGGAACTTCTACTTAACTTGGTTAGCGTCACTGTCATGAGTTGTAAAAGAAATCTTTCCTACCTTACGCTTACCGATATCTCAACAAGTCCTTTTCAGTAAAACAATCTATTGCAAAACAATGGTTTGTTGATTGTCCTCTTTCCCTAATCTTTTAAAGAAAGTTAAAAAACACAGCGGTTCATTATTCAGGAAAAGAGTGTTTGTGATTCAAGATATGAATAAAGAATGAAACATTGAAATATATTCAAATAAGTTAACTCAGGACATTTCGCAGGACTTTTTCTTTTAAAAAAGGACATTTCTTGATTTTCTAGGCGTCTTCGCAACACGCAGAACAGCTCTTTGAAAAACAGTACTGTACTGCGAAAATCAGTACGTCTGGCCACCCTACCTTATCTTGATGTCAAGAATCATCTCCCAAACGTTGTCAGTGTTGTTTTGAAACATCCTGTATATATGCAGAGAGAGACAGACAGGGAGAGAGAGATAGAGAGAGAGAGAGATGGAATATCGCGAATAATTTTTAGCGACTTTTCAGGAGAAAATTGGAGTCATTTCACCTCCCATTTACCGACTTTTTGTGTCAAATGTTTGGCAATACTGTTCCGGAGTTACTTAGCAGCAAGGGCGACGATTGCTCTGTAAATTTGGGGGCCCCTATTCAGATGCAGAAGGCATATATGAGGATTTTAAGACAAATTGCATTCAAATTATACCAAATATTGTATATTCATAAATACAATACGGGGCCCACATGAGCTTTGGGGGGAGGGGCCGGGCCCCCTCGGCCCCCCAAGGATCGGCGCCCTTGCTTATCGGTTAACTTGCCTGTCACTTGGAACGTTACTCCACTCCTCAACGCGACTTGATGATACATTGAATAGTTGCTCCCCATACTATAGCGATATTTCAATGATTTCTTAATCCGCTAGAAGGTGCTGGTACTGTCTGTCTTGGACTAAAGCACAAAAGACATCGTAAAAGCAAGAGAGATATTATTAAGTTGTACTCGTAGTTTGACGGATTTCCGTAATAAATTGTACGTTTACTGGCGTTAAACGCCGTAACAAACAGAAATCGGCACTAGGATAACAATGACTCACTACGATAGTGTAAAAATGACCCTTCAAGATCAGTAGCAGATCTAGCATGGGGCTGGGGGAGCCTAGGCCCCCCAGTTTTTGGGGTGCCAAAATAATTTAAGTTAATATTTGTTTATTTTTGGAAGTTTATAGTACTCTCATGATATACCTATCATAGTCTGGGGTCTGTCTGCCCCCCCTAGTTTTTATTTTCTAGATCCGCCACTGTTCAAGATGTAGACTTTTCATTAAAATTGAAGACTTGGAATACATATGTTAAGTTTTTTGTTTTGAAAATTCAACACTTCAGAAGCGGAAGGGAAGCATTTGTATAAAACTCAAATGTTATTTTGGTTATTCTGAAAATGTTTAATATGAAGATTTGCGTAATTGGAGATAAGAAATTCGGTATATAGGCTTTGGATTAACGATTGGGAAATAAGTAGGCTTCAGCTTTTTCCTTTTTATTTTTTAAATTGGGCTTCTGAAAGTGAATTGGTAGTAATTTTTTAGAATATTCTAATTTCCGGCCTTACATTTTATTATTCTTATTCCCGTGGATACGACATTTTTGTCACTTCTCATTAAAGCGTAATTAATGGATTTTCTTTTCACAATTTTTATCACGTGATTGACCACTAATTGAAGTGACAGAAAATACTAACCTCCCATAATCTGTTCACTGTTTAGTACTTGCTAGACCAGATTTTTATTTTATTTTATTTTTCTTTTAAGGATTCAGTAGTTGTCCTTGAAGACATCTTGTAGGGATTTTTTTTTTAAAGCAATTTCTGTTCTCAAAAAGTTGAACTCTTTAATTGATACACGAAAAGCAGCTTCAGCAGTGTAATGTTGTTAATAGTGCAAAACAGAAGTTCCACTTGCCTTTAATCCATTTCATATATTATCAAAGGTACGTGTTAAAAGAAACTAATCTTGAACTCTAATAATTGGATTTAATCTGATTATAGTTGCTGACCTAATGCATGATTTATAGTTTACCTAATCTAATATAAATAAAATAGTGTTTGTTTGTCTGTCTGTCTGTCTGTGTATCCGTGTGCGGCCTGGGGACCAGACGAGTGGCCCGAGAATTACCAAATTTGGGTCACGGATACCTTGGTGCAAGCCCCAGACCAAGATGAAGCGCTTGTTCAAAATTGGAGCCAGGGGGTCCCAGTGGGCTTTACGGGGCCATGTAAAAGTTGTAGAAAATGACAGATATTTGTGTCAAATTCATAGTTTTTGCTGTCGCTGAGATCAATAGTGAAACTGATCGCATTAACTTTCAAAATCACCCAATTCGGCTGCGGGGTGCGGATCACCGGGGAAGGGATACCGAGGCATGTAAAAATAATCCAAAATGACCTATATTATTGTCAAATCCATAGTTTCTGCGGTCGCTGAGATCAATGGTAACAGTTCCATTACCATTGACCTAAATTCAGTTATCAGTCAGTGACGACGCACGTGCAGGTTCTCTCTCTCCGGAACATCCACGGTCAAGTGAACAATGGGAGTATCGTTAGAAGCCTGGCGAGCCAGAATTGGCTTCTTTAGAAGTGCAGTGAAAGTAAACTCGTGTTCGTTCCTTGATTACAAACCGGGGGCCGCGGTGGCTCAGTGGTAGAGCGTTCACCTCTTGTGCTAGGGGTCCCGGGTTCGATCCCAGCACCCGCCAAGTGAACTTGTGGTGGACAAACGCCGTGTGCGTGGGTTTTCTCGGAGTTCTCCCACTTTCTTCATTCCTCCATTTCATTCATTACTTATCATCACCGTCTCCTTTAGCCTAACCGGCATAACTGTGGTAATTAAAACTCTAAGATTTCATTTCATTTCATTTCATTACAAACCGAACTACATCAAAGCATACTTTGTTTATGGTGTGGTGATTCATTATTGTAACTAGCAGCGTTCACCCCGCTTCGCTGCGGTCACCCCGGAACGCAATAAACTTTGTTACTTAGATAATTTTTACTTTTTCGCTTTCAAGTGATATGATAAAAACCATAGAAGATTGCAGTAAATCTTAACATTATATCGCCTGTCATTTATGTTAACCCGCCCCGCTTCGCTGCGGTCATCCCGGTGCTGGCATATTGTAAAAGTGTCTGTAAAAATAAGCAAATCAATTAAAAAATTTTAAACAGAAGATTCAAGCTATTTTCCGCTGTATATCGCCTGTCATTTATGTTAACCCGCCGAGTGACACGGTCATGCGGGTTGCATATAAATACGTTTATTTTTACCTATGATGAACTAATAACAAAGGATTTGTACGTTATGGACACTTGAATGGTCAATTATCTCAAGACACTGGTAATTAAAAATTAAAGTGATATGATAAAAACCATCTAGGGTCCAAATCCTAATAACCCCCCAAAAATGAAAGAAATTGGTTCAGCCGTATTAGCGTGATGAGCGGACAAAGGATTTTGTACGTTCTCTTTTATATATATAGATGATGCATTATTCATTATTGGAGGAGTTGAACAACAACCTTATTCACGTAGTGAGCGCAATGACATAAGTGAAATTAAAGAGATGTTGAAAGCTCTTAGTGCATCAAATAAAACACTGGTGAAAGAAAGGAAGATGACGAGGGAAAGTGTATCTAAACTAGTGGACAAAGTTGAAAACCATTGACCATGTGATTCAGTAGTGAAAACCATTGAAAACGAACTTGGACAAGTAACTAATGAGCTCGGTAAACTTCCGGACATTGTTAATTATATGCAGCACAAGGTGGATGACCTGGAAAACAGATCTCGTAGGTATAATCTTGTGTTTCATACTATACAAGAAACTGATCGTGAAACTTGGTCTGACACCGAAAAGAAGATTTGTGATGTGTTACGTGATAGGTTTAATATGAATATCGATGATGAACTTGTGCAAAGAGCTCATCGGGTAGGGAGAAAGTTTCAGATATACCCAGTAGGTTTCACAAATCATTTCCGAAAACAAAGCGTACTGTAAAGAAAACAGCGCATAGAAGTTGGATAACGCAGGAAATTAAAGAATACAATAAATTAAAGCGAAAAATTATTAAAAGAAGAATATGTTTCACCTTATAGAAAAATCAGAATAAACATTTTTTTATTAAATTCTATAAAGCATTAATTAGAAACACTAAACAGGCACACTACACCAATATAGTAGTAATCGCCCCACTTGAGGCAAATTTTACCGCCCCTGGAGCGTGGTGCCCGCCGCCGCCGCCAAATTTTGCGCCCCGGGCGCCCGGCGCCCATTTTTGGGTTACATGGCCCGGGGTCAATGACCTAGGGGGCGCCCACCGCCGCCAAAATTTTGCGCCCCGGGCGCCCGGCGCCCATTTTTGGGTTACATGGCCCAGGGTCAATGACCTAGGGGGCGCCCACCGCCGCCAAAATTTTGCGCCCCGGGCGCCCGGCGCCCATTTTTGGGTTACATGGCCCGGGGTCAATGACCTAGGGGGCGCCCGCCGCCGCCAAAATTTTGCGCCCCGGGCGCCCAGCGCCCATTTTTCGGGTTACGTGGCCCGGGGTCAATGACGTAAGGGGCTCCCATCGCCGTCAAAATTTTGCGCCCCCAGGCGCCCGGCGCCCATTTTTCGGGTTACGTGGCCTGGGGTCAATGACCAAGGGGTACATAGAACCACCCCTTTTAGATCTTGGCAGGGGTACCTTGGCCCACCCCCTAAATTTTGGCAGGGGTACCTAGGACCACCCCCCTTAAATTTTCGAAATTGCCAAATTTAAAAATTTGGTGTGGTAGCCTAGGACCATAGTATGTACCTCTATCAGTATTGGGTGTCTATGTCGTTCCCTTTCATGGGTAAAAAATTGCCAAAAAGTCAAATTTCGGGGGTTTTTGACCTAATTTATCCCCTTTGATGAGGTGTTATTATCCTATATGGTTGTATGGGCATATACAGGGGTCCATTAACTTTCATAAGACATGGGTATATTATTGCACCCCTTGAAAAATTTGGGAGGGGTACCTTGGCCCACCCCTTAAATTTTGGAAATTGTCCAATTTAAACATTTGGTATTATAGTACAGGACCCTAATATGTATTATGATAAATTTGGGTGGTCCACCTCGTTCCCTTTTAGGTGTACAAAATTGCCAAAAATATAAACGTAAGCAATACGTTGTACCACGTGTTTGGTTTTGACCTAAGTTATCCCCTTGGATGATGTCCTATTATTGTCCGTTCACTGTAGCTTGGCGCTGTGTTTTGACACAAAACCTGGCCAGCGAATCTTAGCAGTCCTTCCCCTACTTTCCCCTTATAGCAGTTGTAACAGTGGAACTAACTCATCAATTTTAGCACTAGTAGGGTTTGGTATTTGCAAGTTCCGTAAATTTCGAAAGAGTTTACTTCTTCTCTAATCAGGACCGTAACTTGTGTGGGACAGGGGAGGGGCAACTTCCCCCCAGGGAGGTTCCCCGCCGTACGAAGGGGCCCATTTGGAGACGAAATTTTCTTAATCCATATACAATACGAACATGAAATTATAAATGAAGCATTAAACAGTTTCACTACATTACATAAAGCAGCGCACAAAAGGTAAATAAAACAAAAGTGAGCCTTGTGCCCACTTTAGTAAGAAACGTCTATTATTAGGGGCCCTAGAAATAACATTTATTCGTATGGCTTTGAGATTTGTCAATGTTGTCCCCTTAATTAATTTGTCATGTATGGAATGGGCCCAAGGGCGTAAGTAACGGCCCCGCAGACCTTCCGTGAGGAAGGGCCCACAGGCTCCGGAGGGCATAAATAGTAAGAAAAAGGTAGAAAGAGGGGGACCAAGAATAAGAAAAACAACTTTTTCTAGGAGGCCCAAATACACATATTAATGCTTGCCCCCAAGGAAAAAATATAAGTTACGGCGCTGTCTCTAATGTGAATTTATTGGTACACTTCTGCTAATAGTTAACTATATCAGGTTGGTCTCTTTAAACCTTGGGCCGTGGAGAGAAACAATATTACAGGTGGATAGTATTCATATTTTAAGAAGGTGGTGAAAGGAGAGCAAGGATGAGAAAGATGAGAAGAAAGAAAGGAAGAGAATGAAAGAAACACTTCTACATTTACTTCATAATGAATTTAAACACACATAAACGAAAAAGGGATGTCGGAATCCACCACCATAATATTTATGGAAGCGTTGACAACATAATATTCTGAAGGAATATATTTCCCGCCAATTCTGGGGCCTCGGTGTTTGGCCCAATTCTGGCCTTGTTGCAGTGGCGGATCCAGGGGGCGATCATGGCGATTGTCCCCCAGGAAAGGAACGTTTCTCATTTTATATATTTAAATAAAACCCAATCCCAGAGTTTGGAGCTCTTAAAAATAGCTCTAAGTAGCAGTATTAAAACCCACCGCCCTCAAGAAGTCCGTCCTGGATCCGCCCCTGCCTTATAGAAGCTACTATCTAGTCATTCACCTCGTGGGACTGAGGAAAACCTTAATAAGGAATACCGGCCAGAGCCGGGTTCATGCCCACGCTCGATCTACCTATTTTAATGCCTTTTTTCGTGTTGCACAGTGTCTGGTAAGGGCACCCAAACAGGGCAAATGTGTACAGCTTTAAAATGTTTAAATGTTAAAATTTGCTTTATACTGTACTTTGAACACTTAATTCAATGTGTATTATATTCTTCTTACAGCAGCATGGTTTATTTTCTAATACTTTAAGTCTATGGTTGTTAGTATTTATAATTATTGCATCACACTAATCCTTCTCAAAGCTCGTTCAATTAGTATGAAATTCTACACTTAGCAGTTTGCAACAGTGCAAACCTTCACCAACAGGCAATATGTGGGGAGAATATTTCCACCTATACTCGCATCGAAATTCCCAGCCCTTGTTTACAATCAGTACAATATGTTTCTGTCGCCTTATCATGAAAACAACGCTGTCCAGCGAACCTAACGGTCTTCGCTACTTCTGTCTATTGTTTACAACAAAAACTGCCATCTTCCAATATTGCCAGGCGTACAAGGTTTTCGCACACTTTCGAACAAGAACACTTGTACAAAATTGAGTGTGCATTATATGTAAGATTGTATTACATAATAACTAACTCAATTTTTCATAACGTTAATATCTCAGTCATCTCAAAAGCAGCAATTTATGTAGTAATAGCACTTGGTCCATGACTGTGCAGAAGTAGGTACATTCGGTTCGGAGATTCATGTGCCTGGCAACCATGAATTAACCATGTAGGGGTGAGAAGCAAGGTTTTGACGCTCGCACTACAATTGTTGTTTGTAAACAATCTTCCATTCTAGAGTGAACAGACAATACCTTATATGGTTATATGGTTATGTATAGGCCCCTTCTAAATTTTGGCAGAGGTACCATGGCCCACCCCCTAAATTTTTGCAGGGGTACATAGGACCACCCCCCTTAAATTTTGGAAATTGCCAAATCTAAAAATTTGGTATGGTATCCTAGGACCATAGTATGTACCTCTATCAGTATTGGGTGTCTATGTTGTTCCCTTTCATGGGTAAAAAATTGCCAAAAAGTCAAATTTCGGAGGTTTTTGACCTAATTTATCCCCTTGGATGAGGTGTTATTACCCTATATGGTTATATGGGCGTATACAGGGGTCCATTCCCTTTCAGAAGACATGGGTATATTAATGCACCCCTTGAAAAATTTGGGAGGGGTACCTTGGCCCACCCCTTAAATTTTGGAAATTGTCCAATTTAAACATTTGGTATTATAGTACAGGACCCTAATATGTATCAAGATAAATTTGGGTGGTCCACCTCGTTCCCTTCTAGGGGTACCAAATTGCCAAAATATAAACGTAAGCAATACGTTGTACCACGTGTTTGTTCTTTTGGCCCAATTTATCCTCTTGGATGAGGTCCTATTACCTTATATGGTTATATGGTTATGTATAGGGGTCCATTACCTTTCATAAGACATAGGTACATTTGTGCACCCCTTTAAAAATTTGGGAGGGGTACTTTGGCCCACCCCTTAAATTTTGGAAATTGTCCAATTTAAACATTTGGTATTATAGTACAGGACCCTAATATTTATCAAGATAAATTTGGGTGGTCCACCTCGTTCCCTTCTAGGGGTACCAAATTGCCAAAATATAAACGTAAGCAATACGTTGTACCACGTGTTTGTTCTTTTGGCCCAATTTATCCTCTTGGATGAGGTCCTATTACCTTATATGGTTATATGGTTATGTATAGGGGTCCATTACCTTTCATAAGACATAGGTACATTTGTGCACCCCTTTAAAAATTTGGGAGGGGTACTTTGGCCCACCCCTTAAATTTTGGAAATTGCTCATTTTATATATGTGGTATTATAGTACTGGACCCTAACATGTATTATGATAAATTTGGGTGGTCCACCTCGTTCCCTTTTAGGGGTACAAAATTGCCAAAATATAAACGTAAGCAATACGTTGTACCACGTGTTTGGTTTTGGCCCAATTTATCCTCTTGGATGAGGTCCTATTACCTTATATGGTTATGTATAGGGGTGTATTACCTTTCATAAGACATAGGTACGTTTGTGCACTCCTTTAAAAATTTGGGAGGGGTACCTTGGCCCACCCCTTAAATTTTGGAAATTGCCCAATTTAAACATTGGGTATTATAGTACCGGCCCTAACATGTATTATGATAAATTTGGGTGGTCCACCTCGTTCCCTTTTAGGGGTACAAAATTGCCAAAATATAAACGTAAGCAATACGTTGTACCACGTGTTTGGTCTTTTGACCTAAGTTATTCCCTTGGATGAGATCCTATTACCTTATATGGTTATATGGTTATGTATAGGGGTGTATTACCTTTCATAAGACATAGGTACGTTTGTGCACCCCTTTAAAAATTTGGGAGGGGTACCTTGGACCACCTCTTTATTTTGGAAATTGCCCAATTTAAACATTTGGTATAATAGTATAAGACCCTAATATATATATATATATATATATATATATATATATATATATATATATATATATATTACTATAAATTTGCGTGGTCCATCTCGTTCCCTTTCATGGGTACGAAATTGCCAAATTTTAGTACAACCACATGTTTCGTTTTTCACCTAATTTATTCACTTGGATGAGGTCCTATTACCTAATATGATTATATGGTCATGTATAGGGGTCCATTTTCTATCATAAGACATAGGTACATTGATGCACCCCGGGAGGGGTACCATAGCCAATCCCTTAAATTTTGGAAATTTTTCAATTTAAGCATTCGCTATCATAGTACATGACCTCAATATGTATCATGATAAATTTGGGTGGTCCACCTTGTTCCCTTACATGAATAAAAAAATGCCAAAATATAAACATAAGCAATATGTTGTATCACGTGTTTGGTTTTTGGCCCAATTTATCCCGTTTGATGCGGTCTTATTACCGTATATGGTCATATGGTCATGTATATAGGTTCATTTCCTATCATAAGACATGAGTACATTGATGCACCCTTAAAAATTTGGGAGGGGTATCTTGACTCATCCACTCAGTTTTAGAAATTGTTTAATATAAGCATTTGGTATCTTCGTACAGGTCTTCAATATGTACCACTATAAATTTGGATGGTCCACATCGTTCCCTTTCATGGGTAAAGAACTACCAAAAATCAAATTTCGGAGGTTATTGACCCTTTGATAAGTATTTAGCACGTTATATGGTTTATTACCTTTATATGTTTATGTTCTCTTTTAAATTTGGGAATTATAAAATAACATAATTTGGTAAACGTTTTGTAGGACCCATTGTAGATGTTGGTGTTCCTCTTATGGCCAAATATTCAAAATTTAAAGGTTATTGACCGGCTTTATTATTGAATAACTACAGGATTTATTACTTTTTCATAAGACACAGGTGTATTTGTGTACCAATCTTAAATTTCGGGAGGGGTACATTTCTTATTGTCATATCAATAATTGGTGATTGTTCTTAAAATTGGATAGTATCTCATTCATTGGGTAAATCATTATGATCACGTGATCAGTTATTGACCTATGATGGGATTAGGAGTCCAGGACATTGGTACATTTAAACTTTGTAGGATAATTTGAGAATGCGTCATTGGTATTGATTATTACAGCCAAATATAAACGTAAGCAATACGATGTACCACGTGATTGACCTTGATGAGGTAGTGTACAGGGATACATAGCTAACCTTATTGAATCTTATGACTCATAGTCTTAAGGGAATACATGCTACAACACTGGCAAAGTTATTGTTGATGCAATTTGATTGGTTGATCACTATCTTTCGTGCAATCTGATTGGCTGATCACTATCTTTCGTGCAATCTGATTGGTTGATGAGTTTCAAATCTTTGCTGCATTCAGTTTTGTTTTAACATTTAAAAAGTTTGAAACTTTGGTTTGACATTTTTTCGTTTGATATTTTTAGTTTAAAAATTTTTGTTTCGAAATTTTTTTGTTTGAAAATTTTGTTTCAAAATTTTGTTTGAAACTTTTCGTTTGAAATTTTTGTTTGAAAAGTTTTTGTTTGAAATTTTTGTTTCAAAATTTTTTGTTTGTAAATTTTTGTTTCAATTTTTTTGTTTAAAAATTTTTCGTTTGAAATTTTTCGTTTCCAAAATTTTTTTCTGTTTAAAAATTTTTGTTTGAACAGTTTTGTTTGGAAAATTTTGTTTCAAATTTTTTTTTGTTTGAAAATTTTTCGTTTCCAAATTTTTTGTTTGAAATTTTTTGTTTGACATTTTAAAAGTTTGTGCACTCATTAGTAAAGAACCGGAACTGTTTAGAGCAAAAACCTTTGACAACATTATGGTGCAATAGTACACGTCAGAACATGATGCAACGTCATCAGATTTTCATCATATATAAGTATCGTTCGAGTTAGTATTCATGATAACGTCATCATGGCTACTTGTCTGCAGTTTCTAAACACACGTGATGTGATGAAATCATTTACCAAGATTACTGATTTACAACAGAATGTACCTTATAGAATCTTAGCTAGCCAAATGATCCCTACAAAGTTTGGATTAAGAATCGTAGTGAAGCTTGAAAATGATAAGAATATAATTTTACCAGCAAGATATTTACCCATGGAAGCATCAAAACAAGAAGAACTGCTGCGTTTCTTAAATTCTGGATCTGTATTTTTATGTTATAATAGACTCTTGGGTCGAAGTCATCAACTTGAATTTAGTACACAGCAATTGTGATGAAATCATGAATTCAAACGTCAGCACATCAGACATAGTTGTATGAATTTGGTTGGTCGGCATGACGTCAGTAACTGTGATGAAATCATGAATTCAAATGTCAGCACATGACGTCAGCAATAACTATAAACCAGCAAATACAGTGTCATCCCACGAAATCATTTGAGCAAGTGCTTTTCAGGAGGGAAGATGTGTACTTCTAACGATAAAGAGTTCATCTTCGCAAGCTATTATCCAATAAATATATTTCAAACAAAACATGTGATGATTGGTATCAGTGCTAGAACATTTGAACCTGTGATTCGATTGGGCAAAGCAGAAAAATTTGGTGTACAACTGACCTGTGAAGAATGGCACGAATCGACCAAATGAACGATTATTTTCATGATGAGCTAAATGTGACCATAGTCAAATCATTAGGCTCAAATCATGAAGTGGTGCTGCGTACAGTCCTCGAAGAGAAGATGGTGCTGTTACGTAAAAAGAGTACATTCCATGTCCCTCGCAACATGGTGTATCTAACGCAAACGGAGTGGAACAAATTCATCAGCGTATTTCAGTGTGTGAAACATGCAGTGGAAGTCTGCATCAAAAAGAGTATATTCCTGAAAAAGTACTATTTTGAAAAATGTGTTATGCATATTGTACAACATGTATCTAGATATTGTGATGGTTGTCAACATCGTTCGTGGGTGCATACCTGTATTGATAAACAGTTTATTTGTGATCAAATGGACATTGAGTTTCCACCAATTGATATTGCAATAGACCTTAAAAGACTTCAATTGGAATTAAAATTATATGCTAAAGACAAACTAGTGCAAGAAGTTCAAAATACATTGTATCGATAATATCCAGATCATATATCTGGTATGGATGTATGTGGAGTGTAATAAAAGGATCCATTTCAATGAATTGTTTTTTCATTTCAAGTACAGCCCCATGTTCTGACGTGTACTATTGCACCACAATGTTGCCAGTGGTTTTTGTTCTAAACAGTTCCGGTTCTTTACTAATGGGTGCACAAACTTTTAAAAATGTCAAACAAAAAATTTCAAACAAAAAATTTGGAAACGAAAAATTTTCAAACAAAAAAAAATTGAAACAAAATTTTCCAAACAAAACTGTTCAAACAAAAATTTTTTAAACAGAAAAAAAATTTGGAAACGAAAAATTTCAAACGAAAAATTTTTAAACAAAAAAATTGAAACAAAAATTTACAAACAAAAAATTTTGAAACAAAAATTTCAAACAAAAACTTTTCAAACAAAATTTTCAAACGAAAAGTTTCAAACAAAATTTTGAAACAAAATTTTCAAACAAAAAAATTTCGAAACAAAAATTTTTAAACTAAAAATATCAAACGAAAAAATGTCAAACCAAAGTTTCAAACTTTTTAAATGTTAAAACAAAACTGAATGCAGCAAAGATTTGAAACTCATCAACCAATCAGATTGCACGAAAGATAGTGATCAGCCAATCAGATTGCACGAAAGATAGTGATCAACCAATCAAATTGCATCAACAATAACTTTGCCAGTGTTGTAGCATGTATTCCCTTAAGACTATGAGTCATAAGATTCAATAAGGTTAGCTATGTATCCCTGTACACTACCTCATCAAGGTCAATCACGTGGTACATCGTATTGCTTACGTTTATATTTGGCTGTAATAATCAATACCAATGACGCATTCTCAAATTATCCTACAAAGTTTAAATGTACCAATGTCCTGGACTCCTAATCCCATCATAGGTCAATAACTGATCACGTGATCATAATGATTTACCCAATGAATGAGATACTATCCAATTTTAAGAACAATCACCAATTATTGATATGACAATAAGAAATGTACCCCTCCCGAAATTTAAGATTGGTACACAAATACACCTGTGTCTTACGAAAAAGTAATAAATCCTGTAGTTATTCAATAATAAAGCCGGTCAATAACCTTTAAATTTTGAATATTTGGCCATAAGAGGAACACCAACATCTACAATGGGTCCTACAAAACGTTTACCAAATTATGTTATTTTATAATTCCCAAATTTAAAAGAGAACATAAACATATAAAGGTAATAAACCATATAACGTGCTAAATACTTATCAAAGGGTCAATAACCTCCGAAATTTGATTTTTGGTAGTTCTTTACCCATGAAAGGGAACGATGTGGACCATCCAAATTTATAGTGGTACATATTGAAGACCTGTACGAAGATACCAAATGCTTATATTAAACAATTTCTAAAACTGAGTGGATGAGTCAAGATACCCCTCCCAAATTTTTAAGGGTGCATCAATGTACTCATGTCTTATGATAGGAAATGAACCTATATACATGACCATATGACCATATACGGTAATAAGACCGCATCAAACGGGATAAATTGGGCCAAAAACCAAACACGTGATACAACATATTGCTTATGTTTATATTTTGGCATTTTTTTATTCATGTAAGGGAACAAGGTGGACCACCCAAATTTATCATGATACATATTGAGGTCATGTACTATGATAGCGAATGCTTAAATTGAAAAATTTCCAAAATTTAAGGGATTGGCTATGGTACCCCTCCCGGGGTGCATCAATGTACCTATGTCTTATGATAGAAAATGGACCCCTATACATGACCATATAATCATATTAGGTAATAGGACCTCATCCAAGTGAATAAATTAGGTGAAAAACGAAACATGTGGTTGTACTAAAATTTGGCAATTTCGTACCCATGAAAGGGAACGAGATGGACCACCCAAATTTATAGTAATATATATATATATATATATTAGGGTCTTATACTATTATACCAAATGTTTAAATTGGGCAATTTCCAAAATAAAGAGGTGGTCCAAGGTACCCCTCCCAAATTTTTAAAGGGGTGCACAAACGTACCTATGTCTTATGAAAGGTAATACACCCCTATACATAACCATATAACCATATAAGGTAATAGGATCTCATCCAAGGGAATAACTTAGGTCAAAAGACCAAACACGTGGTACAACGTATTGCTTACGTTTATATTTTGGCAATTTTGTACCCCTAAAAGGGAACGAGGTGGACCACCCAAATTTATCATAATACATGTTAGGGCCGGTACTATAATACCCAATGTTTAAATTGGGCAATTTCCAAAATTTAAGGGGTGGGCCAAGGTACCCCTCCCAAATTTTTAAAGGAGTGCACAAACGTACCTATGTCTTATGAAAGGTAATACACCCCTATACATAACCATATAAGGTAATAGGACCTCATCCAAGAGGATAAATTGGGCCAAAACCAAACACGTGGTACAACGTATTGCTTACGTTTATATTTTGGCAATTTTGTACCCCTAAAAGGGAACGAGGTGGACCACCCAAATGTATCATAATACATGTTAGGGTCCAGTACTATAATACCACATATATAAAATGAGCAATTTCCAAAATTTAAGGGGTGGGCCAAAGTACCCCTCCCAAATTTTTAAAGGGGTGCACAAATGTACCTATGTCTTATGAAAGGTAATGGACCCCTATACATAACCATATAACCATATAAGGTAATAGGACCTCATCCAAGAGGATAAATTGGGCCAAAAGAACAAACACGTGGTACAACGTACTGCTTACGTTTATATTTTGGCAATTTGGTACCCCTAGAAGGGAACGAGGTGGACCACCCAAATTTATCTTGATACATATTAGGGTCCTGTACTATAATACCAAATGTTTAAATTGGACAATTTCCAAAATTTAAGGGGTGGGCCAAAGTACCCCTCCCAAATTTTTAAAGGGGTGCACAAATGTACCTATGTCTTATGAAAGGTAATGGACCCCTATACATAACCATATAACCATATAAGGTAATAGGACCTCATCCAAGAGGATAAATTGGGCCAAAAAACAAACACGTGGTACAACGTATTGCTTACGTTTATATTTTGGCAATTTGATACCCCTAGAAGGGAACGAGGTGGACCACCCAAATTTATCTTGATACATATTAGGGTCCTGTACTATAATACCAAATGTTTAAATTGGACAATTTCCAAAATTTAAGGGGTGGGCCAAGGTACCCCTCCCAAATTTTTCAAGGGGTGCATTAATATACCCATGTCTTATGAAAGGGAATGGACCCCTGTATACGCCCATATAACCATATAGGGTAATAACACCTCATCCAAGGGGATAAATTAGGTCAAAAACCTCCGAAATTTGACTTTTTGGCAATTTTTTACCCATGAAAGGGAACAACATAGACACCCAATACTGATAGAGGTACATACTATGGTCCTAGGATACCATACCAAATTTTTAGATTTGGCAATTTCCAAAATTTAAGGGGGGTGGTCCTATGTACCCCTGCAAAAATTTAGGGGGTGGGCCATGGTACCTCTGCCAAAATTTAGAAGGGGCCTATACATAACCATATAACCATATAAGGTAATAGGACATCATCCAAGGGGATAACTTAGGTCAAAACCAAACACGTGGTACAACGTATTGCTTACGTTTATATTTTTGGCAATTTTGTACACCTAAAAGGGAACGAGGTGGACCACCCAAATTTATCATAATACATATTAGGGTCCTGTACTATAATACCAAATGTTTAAATTGGACAATTTCCAAAATTTAAGGGGTGGGCCAAGGTACCCCTCCTAAATTTTTCAAGGGGTGCAATAATATACCCATGTCTTATGAAAGTTAATGGACCCCTGTATATGCCCATACAACCATATAGGATAATAACACCTCATCAAAGGGGATAAATTAGGTCAAAAACCCCCGAAATTTGACTTTTTGGCAATTTTTTACCCATGAAAGGGAACGACATAGACACCCAATACTGATAGAGGTACATACTATGGTCCTAGGCTACCACACCAAATTTTTAAATTTGGCAATTTCCAAAATTTAAGGGGGGTGGTCCTAGGTACCCCTGCCAAAATTTAGGGGGTGGGCCAAGGTACCCCTGCCAAGATCTAAAAGGGGGTGGTTCTATGTACCCCTAGGTCATTGACCCCAGGCCACGTAACCCGAAAAATGGGCGCCTGGGGGCGCAAAATTTTGACGGCGATGGGCGCCCCTTAGGTCATTGACCCCGGGCCACGTAACCCGAAAAATGGGCGCTGGGCGCCCGGGGCGCAAAATTTTGGCGGCGGTGGGCGCCCCCTAGGTCATTGACCCCGGGCCATGTAACCCAAAAATGGGCGCCGGGCGCCCGGGGCGCAAAATTTTGGCGGCGGTGGGCGCCCCCTAGGTCATTGACCCCGGGCCATGTAACCCAAAAATGGGCGCCCGGGGCGCAAAATTTGGCGGCGGCGGCGGGCGCCACGCTCCAGGGGCGGTAAAATTTGCCTCAAGTGGGGCGATTACTACTAATATCATTACTCATTCTATGAATAAAACCAAGTCTCTCTGGCAAGCTGTCAGAAATCACATACCCATAAAAGATAGAAAACTAAGTAATATTAAAAATTTAGTCATTGATGATACGATAATAGATGAACCTCTTGAAATAATTATGTGACGAATTTAATCGACATTTTACGGAAATAGCTGACAAGCTAGTAAAAATAAGAGAATCCGATACAGCTATTAAACTGTTAGCAAACGTGATATCGCGTTCTGTTTACAGCACATTTCTTACACCAATATTAGAAAACGAGGTATTGCATCAAATTAGTCTATTGCAGGGAAATAAGTCAAGAAACGACGAAATATCGACAAAAATAATAAAACTGTGTAAAGAGTCACTGACACCGTATCTAACGTATTTATTTAATCAGTGCTTAATAAATGGTGTCTTTCCTGATGCTCTTAAAATAGCTTAAGTAAGACCAATATACAAGAAGGGAGACCCCACATCTGATGAAAATTACAGACCAATCTCTCTGCTACCTGCTTTCAATAAAATATTTGAACACCTAAGAAAGAGCAGCTATTGGACTTTACCATACGCCAGAATATTATAACGAACGAGCAACACGTGCTTTGTGCCCAACAAAAGCACGCATACAGGTACCAATAGCTTAATAGACCACATACTAAAAGGAATAAATGAAAACGTTTTAGTACTCGGTATTTTTTACGATGTGAACAAGGCATTTGATGTAATAAACCATGATATTCTACTGAAAAAACTAGAACATTATGGCATACGTGGAAACTGTCCCAAATTATTCAAATCTTATCTAGGAAATAGGAAGCAATCAGTCGAAATTATAAGAAATACAGGTGATACTCAAATCAAACACAAATCGACTTATCGAGAAACAAAGTATGGAGTACCACAAGGCCCGGTTCTAGGTCCACTCCTGTTGCCACTATATATAAACGATCTACCTAGCAATATAGATACCAAAATTATGCTCTATGCTGACTATACTTCAGTGATTATCAAAGGAAAAGATACAACATTTCTTGTTAACAATGTACATAACAATAAATAAATAAATAAATAAATAAATAAAAATAAAAAAATAAAAGAAAAACTTCGCTTTTGGTTTGATAGTAATCAGTTGGTTTTAAATAATACGAACACACAATACATACTTGTCAATTCAGCACACGCTAAAAATATTAATAAATCCACAATAAATCTAAACGACCCATCCATAGAGCTAGTCAACAAAACAAAATTTTTAGGTATTATAATAGATGAGTATTTCAGATGGAGTAATCATATTGAAATAACTATACATAAACTAAATCCAAGGCTATATGCTCTAAGAGTGCTAAAAGACACTTTAACTCTAAAAGGCTTAATACAAATGAAGAATTTGGGGCAAAATCAGGTTAAGTCCAAAAATTGAGAGTGTAAAGGAGATAGCTTCACAACGGTTTCCACTCATCCGATTTTCTTCAAACTTGGCACATATATAGTAAACCAAAAATAAATCGATACGTATTTTTTTTTGTTTCTTTCGGAAAAGAGGTTAAGGGGGCAAAGGCCCCCTTTTAAAAAATGAGAACTCTTGATAAAAGGGCCACATTAAAGAAACGGAAATGTGTTGATGAAAGGATGACTTCAAAGTACGAAATACGGGTTTTGTCGTTTTTGTGAGAAAAAAATTTCAGGGGGAAATGGCTCCCTTCGAAATGACAAAGAACCCGCACAATCTTTACGGAAATTAGATTTCGGTGGAATTGCTTAAAATCATGATATGTTGTAGACATTGTGTACCTGAGAAAAAGTCTCAATGAGCACAACCAAAAATCACTGACCGTTTGGCCACTACAGAGCCACTTTTTTGACAGCAGCCAAAAATAGTGATATTTTGGATTTCGATGAAACTGACTGAAACTGTGACATGTTGTAGATATTGTGATAGTAAAACAAGTCTCAATAGGCACAGCCACCAATCACTGACCGTTTGGCCACTAGAGGGTCACAATTTTTGTAAACGGTATTCTGGATTTCGGTAAAAATGAATGAAACCGTGATGTGTTGTAGATATTGTGATCCTGAGAAAACGTCTCAATTTGTACAGCCATCCATCACTGACCGTTTGGCCACTATAGGGCCACTTTTTTACAGGACGGATAGGGAAATCAAGAAAATCCTACACCTTTACGTTGACGGCCCTAGTATCCCTTCTAATTCTCACAGGAACATGAACTATACCTCGTTTTAAAGTTACGGAACGCAGATTACAACGTGCTAACTTTTGTGCCCCTCATGCCAAACTTATAGAAGAAGAAGAAGACGAAAGTTTTGAAGAAAATGAGATATTTTGTTTTAGGAAAATTGTCAAAAGCTGGCAACACTGTTACTTGTCGTACGCAGGAAAAATATTTTGACGTGTACGTCAGTCATTGGGTTCAATCGTGCAAAAAGTGAAGGGCGAAAGTTCAATACCAAGTGAAAAAAAATTCCGAATATGTTATCTTCGGGAATCACCCTGTACATATTTTTCGAAATATGTTGGTCTACCCTGGCATCCCTGATTGGCACAGAGATATAAGCCATACCTAATTTGAAAGCTTGTGAGACACAGGTTTCAACGAGGAAACTTCTGTACCCCTCGTGCCCAACCTGTAAAAGAAGTTGAAAAAGAAATTCAAAAAAATTGAAATAAAAAATACATTTTTCCGAAGTTGGCATCACTGTTTTGTCGTTCGCAAGAATGGCCATACACAGGGTGTCATTAGTTCGGATGTTTATTTATCTTGATTGATACCACCTTTATGCTCGTAGCTCCTTTGGAGGGAAAGTCTTCCTCCCCCAAATGCTGAGGGGGAGGAGAAACTTGTACATCCAACTTTTCCCCCTACCCTTCCGCTGCTGGACTCCCGATGTAGACGAAATGCACACTGTTGGAAAGTTTGATCCTTCCTAAAGAGATAGACACCTAAATTATCTCTTTAGATTAATTAGGAGCGAAGTGACGGAGGTTTAAACTGCTGGCTCAACTCTTGAGTCGTTCGTTCTGTAAAGGTTAAATGAGCAGAAGGTAACGGTATTCTGGATTTCGGTGTAATTGCTTGAAACTGTTATATGTTGCTGACCGTTTGGCCACTACGAGGCCACTTTTTTGTAAACAGTAGAAGGTAACTGTATTCTGAATTTCGGTGGAATTGCTTCAAGCCATAATATGTTGTTAATATTGGATCCTGAGAAAAGTTTGAATGGGCACAGCCACCCATCACTGAGCGTTTGACCATTTAAGGACCACGTTTTTTGACAACAGCACAAGGTAGGTCTGGATTTTGGTGGAATTGGTTGAAACCGTGATATATTGTAGATATTGTGATCCTCAGAAAACGTCTCAATGGACACAACCAGAAATCACTGACCATTTGGCAACTACTGGACCACATTTCTTAAAACAGCAGAAGGTAAGGATATTCTGGAATTTTGGTGGAACTGTATGAAGCCACAAAAAGTCCTATCCAACAGCCGGAAAAAGGGATGGGGAGAGTAGTGTGTAACACCATTTAAGCATAGACAATATTCCGATGTTCATCTTGAGGGACAAAGGAAAACCCTGGAAAGCACTAGACAATTTTTCTCAGGATCATAATATCTACAACATATCACAGTTTCAGTCATTTTCATCGAAATCCAGAATATCGTAATCTTCGGCTGCTTTCAAAAAAGTGGCCCTGTAGTGGCCAAACGGGCAGTGATTGATGGTTATGTCCGTTAAGAATGTTTTTCAGGATCAAAATATCTACAATATATCACGGTTTCAGTCATTTTTACTGAAATCCAGAATATCGTTATCCTCGGTTGTATTCAAAAGAGTGGCCAAACGGTCAGTGATTTTTGGTTTGCCCATTGAGACTTTTTCTCAGGTACACAATATCTACAACATATCATGATTTTAAGCAATTCCACCTAATTTCCGTAAAGATTGTACAGGTCCTTTGTCATTTCGAAGGGAGCCATTGCCCCCTGAAACTTTTGTCGCAAAAACGACAAAACGCGTATTTTGTACTTTGTAATTATCTTTTCATTGGCACAATTTCGTTTCTTTAATGTGGCCCTTTTATCAAGAGCTCCCATTTTTGAAAAGGGGGTCTTTGCCCTCTTAACCTCTTTTCCGAAAGAAACAAAAAAAAGTGTCGATTTATTTTCGGTTTACTATCTATGTGCCAAGTTTGAAGAAAATCGGATGAGTGGAAACCGTTGTGAAGCTACCTCCTTTGCATTTTCATTTTTTGGGCTTAACCTGTTTTTGCCCTAAAGTCTTCAAATTTACTATGGGTCCATATACCCTATCGTGAAGTATGGCATTCTGTTTTGGGGTAAGGAAACTGAAAGCAAATCTATATTTATTAAACAAAATCAGGCCATCCGTATCATTGCAAACTTACAGTACACTACAAGCTGCAAATCACATTTTGAAAAGTTCAAGATATTAACGGTTCCATCTATTTATATATATGAAGCATTCGTTTTCAGTCTAACGCAAAATGAAGATGAAGTGAAAGATCATCATTACAATACTAGAGATCAAAACAAAAAAGTCTTACTTTACTAGATAATCACAGGTACAACAGGGCCCCAGATAGGTGGCAAATAAAATATTCAATGCTTTGTCCAATCCCATAAAAATGGAGAAAAACTGAAATAAATTTTAAAGAATATCTAGAAATATATGTATAGCAATGTAAAATATTTTATCTACAGATATAATCACATCTGTAAATCATTTTACGTTTTGCTTTATAATCTGACATCAATACTATGTACATGTGAACTGAACCATCCAAATACCATGTATTGGTTAGATGGAGTAAATAAATAATAATTTTATAGGGGCCGAGGGAAACCTGCGAGGAGGCGGGTTACCGAGACATGTAAAAATAATCCAAAATGACCGATATTGGTGTCAAATCCATAGTTTTCGCGGTCGCTGAGATGGTGATACTCCCACAGGTGTTGACTTCCAAATACAGGCCCCATCGGCTGGGGGCAGAGGCGTTTTGTTTTCAAAATTCAAACCAGGGGGATCTCAGGAGGCGATTACCGAGATATGTAAAAGTAGTAGAAAATGATCAATATTTTTTTCTCCTTTCGTTGTTCAATTTTTTTACAAAGATATTTTATCTGATCCATGCGAAGAATGGGTATTACAGCTAGTTTAGTTACAAGATAAGGTAAATAAAACTAAATATCTTCTTTCCTTCTTCTTCTTCTTCTTTTTTTTTATTTATTATTAAGTTTACCAGCATGGACTCCTGTTCGCTCATCTAGTCACTGTCTATGGTGCGGGAATTCAGGATCTGGTTCCCGCTGGAAGAGTGAAATCATAATGGTTTAGATCTAATTTAAAGTTAAATATAAACTAATTATTTGCTGAGCAAAACCATATATTTTTTCTTTAAAATTCAACACGTGTTACAGTTTCGTAACTGTAACACGTGTTGAATTTTAATGAAAATATATGGTTTGCTCAGCAAATAATTAGTTTATATTTAATTATAACAAAGCAAAGCTTCTAATTTAAAGGTTAGGTATCGTCCATATATTCTCACTCCTGAAAATGGAAGCGAACGCAAATTAGTCAATGAATCGAGAAAGTGTGATTTCTGTATTGAGAAAACTCCGTTTATATGCACAACGATTTTTTTTTTCGCTCAGGCCCGTCTTTCAGATCTGAAAAATTAAACCGGAACGGGTTATCATTATTGCCACTTTTTCTTTTCTTTATTCATTATCCATTATATTTCAGGAAAAGGTAAAAGGAAAAAGGGAGAAAGGAAAACAACCACAACACACAACACACAAAAAACAACAAACAAACAAACAAACAAAAAAGAAAGAAAACAATAATTTCCCTAAGTGCTATATTCATTTGCATGTCTCTTAACTGCCTATCTTAATAGTTTATCAAAATTTATTAATGTTTATTATTTACTAAAACCATCTTACCTAATTAAGCCTAGCCTAACATGACTGTTTATTTTTGCTAGTGTTTAATTATTCTATGGTTTTATTTATTAATATATTTTTTTTTAAATTTTAGATTGTTTATGCATATTTAGTTTTTTATTTATTTATTTATTTATTTATTGTTTATGCATTTATTTATTTATTTATTTACAATATCAGTTTATGCACAGCGATATATTGAACAAATATGCGGCTTCCTTATGTCTACTATAGAAATCTGTACGGTGCATACGTTATCCATATGCTACCTGTGTATTGCCCTTTCTCCCGTTTAGGTGCTACATCATGTCCCTACAGGATCTCTGACATCTAACAGTCTTCCATATATTACATACGTATACACACGTCAGTTATATGTTATATAAGTCTATATGTATGTGAGATCTTGACCGCCCATATACAATTCTTTGTTTCATATTGAAAGTACGTAGCCTATAGATGGAACACTTATACGAAAAATAAAATATAGTTTTCCAGTTATGCATTTGCCATAAGTTAAGTCCAAAAACTACAAGATTTACACATGTAAATTACATTTATACGAATGCCACATATGACTTTTCTCAGTGTGTTCCTTTCGTAACAATGATGACGCTAGTATTTATTTCTTGGGGATCAAGCGGTTGGTGGAGAGGGCAAATATATATATATATATATATATATATATATATATATATATATATATATATATGTATTGGGAGAGGGGAAGCTATTATTCTATATTAGTTGACCTACATTACATGTGCTATTATTTTATATTAGGGGCAGTCGGACGCTATACGGACCCCTCAGGGGGAACTGCCCCTTGCCCTCAATTGGTATCATAACTTCTTCGTAAACAACCCTATTAGTACACTGGTTAGTTTGAGAGCAGGAGGATACTACTTGAATTAAGAGTCATTGAACTCTTATCTGGAGAGTCAGATTTAAGAGTAAAGAGATTGGACTAAGCACATACGAGGGCCGTTCGGAAAGTAACCTCCGATTGGTTAAAAAAGAAACACCAAAGTAAATAAGAAGAATTAATTATATACATCTAAAAACTACTTCTTTGCTCTATTTTTCATCACAGTTTTTATAAACATTTAAACGCTTATCATACCTTCTCTTATCGTACTAGCTTGGAAACTCCGTCAGCTTAAAAATCTCCCGTCTGTGCCTTGGACCACAGTACTTCCTGTACCTTAACCTCTGTGTCATTATGCCATTTAACACAGTCCTGGAAATTTGTGGAAATTCATCGGAAAGCTTCGAAACTGTGAAACTTTTCC
The DNA here is from genome assembly GCF_964235325.1 of Thermobia domestica. NCBI lineage: Eukaryota > Metazoa > Arthropoda > Insecta > Zygentoma > Lepismatidae > Thermobia > Thermobia domestica. Next base: position 8,037,653 of record NC_137461.1, on the reverse strand, counting down.
ATCACTTCTCTGAAAGAGTTCATCAGTGACCACTGATGGCCTGGATCTCCTCTCTTCGTGTGTTTGTACGTCCATTTTTAAATGAACGAATCCATTCACGAAGAACTCCTTCACTCATCACACTTGGTCCATACACAACACACAAACTTTCGAATGACAGCTGCTGCCGAATATTATTTTGCCGTAAGAAAACGCGTAACAGCTCGCATCTCGCATTTCGCGAGACTTTCTATTGCGGTATACATTTGAGACGCTCTATAGCGTAAGTGGAATTAGTGATCAGACAAACTTCACTCCACCACTGCAGGATGCAAGGTTAATAGAGTAGTAAGGTTGGGCTATAGGAGAAACGAGACGGTGATTGGCTGATGACATGACGTCACTGCAGGAGCAGAGCGAGAGAAGCGCACAACCACAGGCAAGGTAACACAATGCATGGCATTTGCAAAAGAATTAATAAATAAAAATTTCTACGAATCTTTTCTTAGTTCATTGTTGTGGGCTTCATTTTTAACTAATGTATGACATTGTCCGGATTTTTTTCTTTGGGCAGGCGTTGATTTCTGAATTTTATAACTCCTATTCATGTATTCCATGCGAATAAACATTCTAATTCTCATAAATAGCCTGATTACTTTTCATTTAAATCTGGATATTTTTTACTTATTTACGTGATCAGTGTCATATTGTCTTCCCCGATAAACTATTCATCCAGCAAGAATTCGAAACCCTTCTACTGAACAATCTGTCTCTTGTTCAACATCTGATGATTGAATAGTTATTATCTCGTCTGAAATAAAGGTATAGTCAATTTCAGTTTTGCCTTCAATCATTGCTAAGGATTGTGTCATATCGAGTAGAACACCTTCAAGTAATTTTGATGTCAAATAATCTGCATCATCTTCTTGTGCTACAGCAACTTCATTTGAAAGAAGTATTTCTTATATTTTTTCCCATAAGTACGAGCTGCAAGCGGTGTTTGAATTCAGTTGGCGTCGGATGGTCATAAAAACGACAAAATCTTCGTCAGGGTTTCTTTCAGAAACTGTGTTCGGAGGGGGTACACATCGTATCCTGGGGGCACTGCTGGTACTATTCTATTTATTATTACATTATAGACGTATTATTTTGGTCTCCGGGGGACACTCTCTAGAGCTGCGGGGGTAGTGTCCCCCTTAAAACACGTCTGGAAGAAACACTGGTCGTCGTGTTTGTGAGAAAAATTTCTCCAAAGTGTCTTGACTTACTTAGTTGCGCTTTTAGAAGATTCTTAATATTTAATCAGGATAATTTCAGATCAGAAGACCAAGGAGCGAATTGTTGTTAGGAAACCTTTCTGAAAGGGCAAGAGATGTAAATTTCTTACTCGCACTCCTTCACAACGAACATAAAACTCTCGTAAAATTATCTCTTGAACTTGATGTGTGTCATAGGTATATGGCACTTCTTTCTCACTATTTCTACATCTGGCATGGGTAATTCAGAAAAACATAAATGAATGAAAGAGTTTAATGTCCCACAATTATGCTCTTTAGGCTAAAGGAGACGATGATTAAAGTGAATGATGATGGAAGAATTGGTGGAATGAGAAAGTGGAAAGAAATGGGAATACCCCTAGAAAATTCACGGGCACAATATTGTCTACCACAAATTTACTTGGTCGGGGATCGAACCAGGAACCCCACGCACCAGAGGTAAGCAGTACTGCTCGCAAATCACGAACGTAATCATCCGCTTTCAAATGTTGGGAACATTCAGTGAAAGTTGAAACAACGAAGAGGTCTTTTCTTCGACACTTGATATTTTTTTTATTATTTTATTTAATTTTATTTTTTGTAAAAGAGGACCTTTTGGAAAGGAATGATACACTATGTTTGTACTCTTAGTTTTTCTACCATACGTATGATACCCGGTAACTTAGTAGCCAGGTATTATGTTTATTTTTTGTGTAATGTATACTCACAACACAATGCGAAATAATACAATACAAAATAATAATAATATTATAACTTTCACTTAAATTTATCTTAAACACTGTACGTAGCACACATACGCACGTACAATAATTTAAAAAATCAGAAAACTAAAATATTAAGACACTAAACACCTAATATCGAAACAAGCAAAAATTAAAATTCAGCAATGAATGCAGACTCAACATTTCAATAAGCCGCGAATTGAGAAACTGAATCTTTCCGCTTCTATTTAAAAGCGCTCTTATTAGTACGTACTCACTTGCTCCTATCGTGACGTCATGTGCAAAGCAGAAATTTAAAATGGATTTGCGCATCGCGTGAGGAGCTCCCCCTGGCAGGATGCAGACTGATCTACCGCGCACGTCTGTGCAAAGATGACAGTGCTGCCCCCACTACTTCACGCACAGTGACCAATCGGAAATTACTTTCCGAAAGTGCATCGTATTACTTAGCGGCTCGAGTGAATACAATGATAAGCACTTCCAATGAAATTGAGTTATTTAGTGGAATAGGTGGTAATAGAATCACAAAAGAGTATGTAGGTAGTTTTATTACGGAAATATTCCTGCAGAACGCAGGGGAAGTCTTTTTAGTATGCATCATTCTATTAAATTTTCTGGAAATGGTCTCCATTCCTTTCTAGTTTACTGTACCCAAACCGCTCTTATACATTTATATACAAGCCTTCAGATAGTTGGTACCGGTACCTATTGACTTGCACTTGGCATATTTCCAACATATCTCCAATCTTGACAGATTTCGAGATATGGCATCTTAATATAACAATTGTAACTCTCACGGGGTGCCAATTCTCCCCAAAGGCTGTGACGTCAATTCCCCCAAATTAACAAAGTATCCCCCTAACATTTAATTTTACACCTCTTCCTATTACAACACGTGAGATCATTGCTAAAAAACGACTCAAAATTCACATTACAATTCCTCAAACTTTAGATTTAAATGTAGTTTATTTCAACGTAAAATTGATAATTCATCTTTGTACACTTTAGGATTTTTCATTTTGTAAGACAAAAAATCTTTTTGCAGATTTTGATTACGCCCGAGTCTCATTAGAGAAGCTCGCGAGGTGTTACTCTAACTTCATATCAGGGCGGATCCAGGGGAAATATTTAAAGAAGGGGGAATTTTCTTATTTTATATTTAAGTAAAAACCATCCCAGAGTTTGGAGCTTTTAAAAGTTGCTCTAAGTAGCAATATTACAACCCATCGTCCCCCCCAAAAGTCCGCCCTGGATCCGCCCGTGTTTCATATCGATACTATGCTCAATCAACTGCTTTTAACATATGAGACAATTACGCAAACGGAGAAATCCTCGCTCATAAGCGTGTTTGAATTACGAGCGTTAAAAGTTCAAAATTGAACAGATTTTGCAGAAAGTTTGAAGTAACCATTTCTTGATATAGACGCTTTATTTTTGGTATTGGGGGTTTCCTTGGGTGCCCAGTACAGTAATGAGGTCTAAATATACGCAGTTTGGAAGAAAAGCCCACTTATTGGAGAGGGGATGAAAGGTAATGTGGTTTTACAAATTGTAAATTGCCTCCAGTTTGGCACACCGGGTCGATAAGCTATACTTGCTACCCCTATTCGACTGTATTATTATTCAAATATCACTTTTCTATATGGCAACCTTCAAATTGAACAATGCCATTTGTCTCCGAAATGCTTTTCCAGACGTACGAAATTTAATGAGGAACGTCGTGTTCATCATAATTAGTCTTGAGATAATCTATATTGTATTGTTCTTGTCTTTTGTAGCTACCAGTGAGACCAATATTCTCTCAAACGGTTCGGTCACTAATGTGTTGTTTTGCCTGGATCAGCTGTTCAGCAAAAATTTTGCACATTGTGCAAAACAACATAGTTTAGGGGTCTATTCTTAAAATGTTAAACCAAATAAGTTATCCACCACAGGTTGGCATTTACAGTGAATACGAAAATCAGGTTACATCACCGGCATTTCATTCGTAGTCAATCGCGCGGAATTGGCGCTTCAAACAGGTTGTGCAGCGCCAGAGCGGCCGGCCGCAGAACTACCCTGAGCGGTACTCCGAACCCTATCGCCCTCTATTTATGCATTGCGGAAGACGGCGTTTGAATACACTATTGCTTTCTTTTCTTTTCTTTTTTTCTTTCTTTCTTTCTTTCTTTTGTAGTTTTCAGCAAACAGATTATGGGAAAATATTGATTAAATTCCAGGAAATAATTTAAGATATTCAGCGACGAAATAGGTCGAAAACTTAAAAAAAAAAAAAAAAAAAAAAAAAAAAAAAAAAAAAAAAAAGATTAACGGGAATGCGCGCTCAAACTTGTCAACAAGGTGGGTTTTATTATCGTCGCTGGCCTTTTGTTTATCTTTTGGCCACATTTATCACGGAATATCGTAAAATATTTCCTGATGTTTGGCCACTATTTCAACAAAAGGCATTAAAATCCTTTATTATTATTATTATTATTATTATTATTATTATTATTATTATTATTATTATTATTATTATTATTATTATTATTTAATACTAGCGATGAGATATTGAAACACCATCTTCCACAATGCTCGACTGGGCTCGGAATCCCGTTCACGTTAGTTCCGCGGCCAAGCATTTCGGAGACAAATGTCATTGTTCAGTTCAAAGATGGCCACAGAGGGAAAAAAAATGACACTTGTATGTCAATACAGTCGAATGGGGTTGGCAAATACATTTTATCAGTCTATCGACCCGGTGTGCTAAAATAAGGAAATTTGCAAGACACTTACCTCTAAGGGCGCCGATATCTGTAAATTGGGGGGGGGGGGGCATTTAGATGCAGGTGTGTATGTATAGATATAAAAATTTTAAGACAAATTGCACTCAAATTATGCCAAATATTGTATACTCATATATACAATAGAGAGCCCACATGAGCTTTGGGCGGGGCCCGGGCCCCCGCGGCCCCCCAGGATTGGCGCCCTTGCTTACCTCCTCCCTAATAAGTGCCCTGGTGTTGTAAAATGCGGACTTTTTTTTTTTTTTGGCGAAATCTGTTCAATTATGAACTGTTAACGCTTCTAATTCAAACACGCTTACGATCGAGGATTTATCCGTTTGCGTAATTGTTTCATAAGTTAAAGCAAGTCGATGGAGCATAGCCGATATGAAGTCAGACCCCGCGACCCCGCGACCTTCCCTAGTCAGAGATGTAAAAGATATACGGTATATAACAAATTTCAAGAAGATTGAATAATATTTAGAGGTTGTACACTTTGATCAGTTTTGTAAAAGTAGACCAAAATACCATTTTTCAATATTAATTACTTTTATTTTTAAAACGAGACATCACAAACTTAAAATAATACTAAAACTAGATTACTAGGTAGCATGATAGCCAGAACAAGTAGGTGTTATATTAACCAACATTGAATCACGCAATTCCTTCTTTTGTTTGCTTGGTGACGACTTTTCTGTGATGCTCGACTATCCGCAACAAGAATTTTTGTTGTTCGTCCCTGAGTTTAAAATTTTAAGTTTTTCTTTTTCTTTCTTTCTTTTTTTGATCAAAAGATCCAATATATTTGAGGCAAAAATTTTCTGGTAGGCCTTATATCTCGAGAACTGCATATAGTGTAGCTATGCCAAAACTAACAATTTACTCAGTATGATGTGTATATTTCGCAAAAATACGAAAGCTCGATTTAGGGGCCGTTCAAAAATTTTGTGCTCCCGATCCAAGAAATTCAATATATTTCATTCAATCAAACATTTTCTTGTACGCCTCATATCTCGAGAACTACATATAGCGTAGACAAACCCAAACCATCACTTAACTCAGTATGATGTGCTTATTTCGTAAAACAATACGAAAACTCGATTTCCGTTCAAAAATTTTCTGCTCCTGATCCAAAAAATTCAATATATTTCATTCAATCAAACATTTTCTTGTACGCCCTATATTTTGAGAACTACGTATAGTGTAGCCAAACCAAAACTAATAATTTACTCAGTATGATGTGCTTATTTCGTAAAACATACGAAAACTCGATATAGGAGCCGTTCAAAAATTTTTTGGCCCTGATCAAATTCAATATATTTCATTCAATCAAACATTTTCTTGTTATCAGAGCAATTCCTCTTTGTCCGGTACACTTAATCAAAAATTGTTTATGCTTTACCTTTTAACTCACATAAATTCCTTATACACCTCGATATTCACTTATAATCAGTATTTTTTTTTGCTTTTTTTACATGTATGTTTATGTTAAAAAGTATTATTTAGCCTTTATTTAGCCGAGGCCAGTAGAAGAAGGAGGTAATAGTCCAGCAAGGGAAAGGGGTAGCACTGTTTCCCTTTGGCTCGGTGTTTTCGGTTTTGAAAAACTATTTTTTTCACTCCTATATAAATAAGTATTAAGTGAATTTTCGTTATGTAGCCTATGTGATTGAAGATGATTGCCTACCCTTACTGGCAAGAATTTTTTGGTAGACTCAGAAAATTCTGGGTGGGGCATTGGATTATTTTTGTTGTATGGTTTAGTATTTAATCGGGAATAATCCGATTACAAGGGAAAAACATTCATTAAAATAGTTATGGTACACTGAGAAAAAATGTAGTATATGGCGTACGTAAAATCGTATGTTACATTTGTAAATCCTGTAGTTTCTGGACTTAACGTACAGGAAACGTATGACTGAAAACGCATGTTTTATAATACTTTCTGTGTAAGTGTTCCATCTGTACGTACTTTCCATATGAAACAATATAGGAGGTCAGGATCTTGCATAAAAATGGACGTATATAACATATAGCTGATGAAGGTAACATACATATATGTATGTAATATAAGGAAGAGTGTTAGATGTCAGACATCCTCCAACGGCATGATGTAACATCTAAGAGCAGTGTTTCGGAGTGAAGAAGGGGGAGCAGGAAGGTATAATAATTTACTAACTGACTGGATAACTAGTTTTACGTTTGTTTGTCTTTGTCGTTAATTGGACGCTCACTCTCATTTCCAACATAAAATTTGGAGATTTTATAAAGAATCACCATCATATGCTTCGCTCCCTGTACCCCTTAACGCGCTGCCTTAACAAAATAGCAATCAAGATTTCAAAGATGCATACTTTATTACTACAATAACGACAATTTTTACATTAATTGACAAAAAAATAGTTTCTTCCTCCTGTCCCTGCTAAGGATATTTATGACGAATTTTTCTGTGAATTCTGGAAAGGGATTGTGCTCCATATCAGTCACTGACATGCAAGGAGCAGTGGAATATTAATTGTGTAAAATTTATGAGCAATCTTTCTAGCACTGGCATTTCCAGAAGGAAATTTGGAATATTTATCGTGCACTTTTGAAAGCGAGGGAGCGTAGCTCCATATCAGTCATGGCACATGTAATGAGCATCAGAATATTAATTCTGTTGCATTTGTAATTAATTTGACATTCATTTTCATTTCTAGAATAAAATATGGAATTTTAATAAAAACCCACTCTCATATATTATGCATCCTGAGCTCCTCTAAGGTGCTGCGTTACCAAAATAATATCTATAGTAAAATACATATATACCTTTCTACTACAATAACACCGATTTTCACATAAATTGATCCAAAAAATACCTTCAACACAACAATGTCAGCTCACACAGAGCAGCTACCACAAGTGACTTTCTGGACCAGGAAGACGTTGGTCAAGACACATCCGGCTTCCCCTGACTTAATCTTCAGTGACCTCTTTTCGTTCCCAACAATCAAGAACGCGCGCTTTTACACTCCAGAAGAAGCCATCGGGGAATACAAATTCCATGTTTCACAGATACTAACTTCGAAGTGGAATAACTGTTTTAAGGTGTAGTTCTATCGCATAGAAGAATGCATAGCTGCACAGGGGAAGTACTTTGAAAAACAATAAAAATTGCTGTACTTTGATATTCCTAAGTTCTATCATTTTCCCGAAACTTTCAGTGCAACCCTCCTATCAGGGAATATTCGCAATGCTACGATTACCGTCAGTACATGTATTTAGACATACAGAAGTAAGACTTAGAACATATATGCGTTGCTCTTTTAAATATGTTTCAGTGTATTTGATTTGCAGTATAATATTTTATAACGCATACGTACTTAAGTAAATAAAGAAACTGTTCGAGAAGAACTAAAGGTTTTCAACTATTAATGACAACGAGTGACATAATTTTTAGCTCTATAAGAATCATTTGTCTCAATTCTTTCAAAAATTACGCATAATAGTCTATAATCAGGCAGTTCGTTTTATTGCGCCCGACGTAATATTATGCCCTGGTGGGAACATCAGCTAATAGATCAAATTATGATTATTAAATGCTAAATTAAGGGATGTAAAATATGGAGATGAAAACTGATGTCCTACACGGAACTTCATTGTAAAGCACAAGGCTGAAAGATCTCTGGTGACTGTTGTTGTCCTCATTGTCTGGAATGATGGATGTATCTTTCCAGTGTCTTCTTTCTGAAGGAAACGAGCGAATTTGAAGCTAGCTGGCAACTGGAACCTAATCCTGCCAACCTGGTAGGAGCGTTGAATCAAATTTTCATGCTGCTATAGCCATAAATGTAGTTCTTCGCCTCCGTTCAATGAATTTGGTGTTTTGCCAAAGCGTTTCTGCGGCAATGAACCTTCAGAATGCTATTTCTGAAGGTCATGGAGCTAAACGTCTCGGATGGAATGGTTTCTTCTTCACTCGATGTGATCCTTTTTAAATCTTCATGATGAATACCCCTTGTGTACGTGTCTTCCGTGGTTTTGTTAAACAGAAAGCGATGACTCTTGCGTTCAATGAATTAGGAAGCACCAGGTTAGGCGGAAGGAAATGCACGAAAGCAGAAAGGAAAACTAGTCTTATTTTTATTAGTAGCTTTTGTAATGAGGAAATAGATGCTTATTTGAACCGTCTATGAATGTACATCATGAATAAAACTTTTATCTTGATTGAAATGAGGATTTCGATAATTCTATTAACATTTAGTTGTAGAGAGAAAATAATCTAATTAAATAATGAAGATTATATTTAACAAAGTATGATAAAAGTACACATAACTATGGGTTACTTCACAATATTTAGGTTCATGTCTGCGTTTACTTTGAATAATATTATATAATTAAATTTACACATATTTTAAAGTTTACGAGCTAATAATATGTTCGTGCTATATTCAACTAATCACACGGTGTACTATTAGTAATTAACGTTTTGATGGGGGGATATCAATGGGATGGGGGGTTTCAGTTTCATCTCGAAAGATTGTGTAGTTAAAGTACAGTATTAGACTTTAAGTTTGCAAAACAATTGTTGATTTTTTGAAAATTATACATAAGAATTTACATTCGTACTTGTTATTTTGTACGATTCAATGACAATATTAAGAGAAAGCTTTCAGAAATAGGGATACAAAGGAAAAACTTAATCCAATTGTCTAAGGATAAGAAAATCGAGAGATTTTGTGAATGATCGACTGTATGTGTCATAATTTTGTATTTTGTTTCGTTAAACGTTGTTAACCCTTTCTGATCTGAATTATATTTTGGAAATTAAGAATGTTTTTCTTTAAATGGATTATATATTTACATCTAAGGAAGTAAAAACAATCAATTTTTTTCTCAAAATTATATACATGTATTGCCAGGTCAGGGGCGTCATTTAGAGGGGCCGGGAGGAGTATTTGCCCTCCCTGAGTTTGAGATTTATATAGATTTTATCAATAGAATAGTAGTAAGTCAGTGAAAAAGGCAAAATTTTACATATATCAAGGGGTCTTGATCCCCCAAGCCAAATCTGAAATGACGATACTGTGCCAGGACGCTATAATTACAACGTACGATACAACTTGGAATCATTCGTCACGATATATGCGTTATGAAAGCAAAAGAAGCTTGTGATTCCAAATGTAATCATACGGTCAGAAAGGGTTAATAATTATTACATAATTATTCTTTAGTTTCTATTTTAACATCGCAGTCTTTCTACTCTTTTTATGCAGATTGAACTACAGAAGACAGAGTTACATCTTTAACTATAGAGAAAATACAGTATGCGAAAATAATTTAGTTCAGCTATGAAATATGGGTGACACGTTCATCTCCAGAGATACAAGCAGTGATGATTCAACACAACTCGAGACTCTTCAACCTTCACAGAAATCTCACCATTTATTGAATATTCCGGTTATACATCAAGACTCAGAGATTCGCATACAACTATTGAAAGCAATTGACGATTGTAACCTACAAGAGGTTCAAGAAGCAGTTACAAATGGAGCGGATGTTAATTGTCGGTTTGGAGTAAATTACAACGCACCGCTGCACTTGGCAGCATTTAGAGAACATGAAGAAATTCTCAAATATTTATTGAACAAGGGAGCTGATGTTAACGCGGAAAATGTATTCGGAGAAACACCAATATTTTTTGCATACAACTCCTTTCCATGTGTGAAGATATTGGTAGAAAACGGGGCTCTAATAAACGAGCCAACTACAGATGTACGAGAGAAGATTGAAGAAGAATGGAGTGCATGCTGCATTAAAGAAAATTTACCTTTCCTACCGGATGCTTTTGAACCAGACAAAGTGAGTAAATACTGATTTTGTTTTTGGATGGTTGTATTGGACTCTAGTCTCTTTCATTACCGAGACAGTAATACACAGCTTAATTACGTTTCGAATCACACAAACTCTCACCAGGAATCGAACGTTGATGTTCTGCGCCGGAAGCAAGTACGCTAATTACATATTCATCTATTATGTTGTTTACATTCAATTTTTCTTTGTAGTACCAATCATTCAGTTAAATATTCCTGCACATTTCCCTTACGTTTTCATGTCAATACAACAAAATTTGTTGCAACATACTTATTTATATGATATATTTACAGCAATTAATAATTTCCTACATTCATGATTTAGTTGTAAAGGGTGTTTCAAAACAACACAGACAACGTTTGGGAGGTGTTCTCTGACACCGATATAAGACAAAAAGTATATACCAACCTGGGTGCACAAATGCTTCCTTTCGGAGTTATAGGCTGCCGAAAACATGAAAATATGAACTTTAAAGGTACAGAGCTGCAAAACTATGGGCCCTTTCGTAGTCAGATTAAGCTTCACTTAGGAAATAGTATGTACCTTGTCTAAATATCCAAGTTTCAGAATCATGCGATAGTTTCGCAACATTTTTTTTAAAAGAGGTAGTTGGTAAGACTTCAAATTAAATGCTTGTAGCCAAACTTTCTGTATAAAAGTTGTGTAAGTACCTTAAGATTCTGAAACATGTATTTTTTGATAGTGCACATATTTGTTCCTAAGTGAAGTTTTGACTCGAGTTCAGTAGGTCCCATAATTTTGGAGCTATGGACCTTAAAAGTTCATTTTTTCATGTTTTTGGCAGCCTATAACTCCGACAGGAAGCATTTCTGTACCCAGGTTGGTCTATACTTTTTGTCTTATCTTGGTGTAAGTAATCACCTCCCAAACGCTGTCTATGTTGTTTTAAAACACCCTTTGTATTTATTCCATATTAGTTCTTTACTTAGATCTTACTCTTCGGTTAATGTGTTAAATCTCAATTTAATTTTTCTGAAGGTGTATCCGATAAATATTTTGTTAATGTGTCATTGTGATGCAAGATGCTCAAACGAGTTTTATACTGAAGATAATAATATTCAATTCAAAAATCATATGTTGAGCGTAGAACATTATTTGATATGTAAAATGATTTGTACTGGTTTGCTAGTACAAAGTGCTGGTTTGTCTCTTAAAACTTGTAATATCAAATGAGACTGTATATGTGTATATGTAACTGTTTAAACTGTATATGTGTTGTCCATAAAAGCACATTAGGGAATAATGTAATAATTTGACTGCTTCTCTAATCGGTTTGTATATTTGCCCTTTTTAGTTTGATCCACGGACTCTGACACCTATGTCCACTTTTATTACTAAATGGTGTTTCATCATTTATCCGGCGCACAGATATTTTTCTGTAATGTCACTACGCTTATTGTTAATAGTATTGCTGAATTATATTTAAATTACTTAAACAGTTTTTTCCTTTGTACAGTATTTATAAGTGACAATGTCTTACATTTTTTACATTAGCAGTCCAGTATACATTCGTAACTTTTCCATGCTCATGTGATACAATATTCCTGTATGGGATTTGTTTATGTAACAAAATTGATTATTTTTTTAAATTTCATTCCAGTTGTATCAAATATTTAACATTGAAACACCAAAGTTTAACCGTCCTCTTATTAATTTCTCTTCTTCACAAAAGAAAACTTAGTAAAATTTGTTCGTAGCCATACTTAAACATTTTAAACTAAGTTTTCAAAATTAGTAGTTACAGTGACATCATAAAATGTCCATTACTCAAGAAATTCTGAAAATTAGTAGCTTTATAATATGGTAGAAGAGTACGTTACTAGCACCGGGAGGATAAGGTTTACACAAAATACCTAAGAATAAGGAAATGAGTGATATAAATAAAATACACGATTATATCTCTAATACATGTCTATGATTCTATGTGAGTTCTCTATGTGCGAAAAGTTAATGGCAAACAGCCACACAGAGAAACACATTATTTTACTATTATTATTGAATAGTATGTAAGGTATATCACATTAAAATAATTCCACTCACAGACACGTACAGATATTAAAAGAAATTATCTACTTTATTTAATCCTGAGTTTAATATTATCTATTCGTAGAATGTTAATATATTACGTCTTTGCATCATCATAACTTAATGAATCACTGTCAGAGCGGTATATACGTGACTATCGAAAATGACTTATGCTGTTCATATGAACTGTACGTAACTTCAAAACTATGTTCGTAGTAAATAATTCTTAAGCTGTTCTTGATTTAATGCTTTACTATACATAAACAGACGCTGTTCTAAACGACTATACACACTGTTATACCGAAAAGAAGCCTAAATAATTTCTATCGCAAGTTGAGAGAGAAGGATAATACAGGATATTGGTGAAGGCATGATAAAATTGGCTAGAATATTAGGGAAAAATTATTTTATTACGGAACTGATTACAGATGTAGTTATCAGTAAGAAGTAAAGTATGGAAATTCATAAAAATTACCAAAGTAATTCTCACATTAAAGGAGAAGAGAGAGTGGTGAAGGATTGTAGTGGATTACACTTCTACACTGATCTGTAAATAAGAATGGTGATAGATATGTAAAAATAATGAGTTCAAATTACATTGACAACTTTTCTCTACTTTGACGAGGGCCGTTTATTTAACCTTATTGATTTACCTTATTGATTATTGGTTTAACAACCTTCATTGATTACCTTAATGGGCCAGTAATCTTGCATATCTACATGTGGCAAGAGCAAATATCGCACGTCTCCCCGTATCCACCTATAGCTTTGCTCTCAGCCGTATGCGGATATATTGCTTCGAGTTCTGCAGGCACATCTTCAAAAAAAATGTTTTCTTATTCTAGATATCATAAGAGCCGATTTAAAAGGTTTCATCATTTTCAGACCTCAAGGCTTCTTTTGTTATTAAGGAAAAACATGTCGTTCGTCAGTAAAAGTATGTTACTGCCATGTGCTATTACTTTGATTAAATATAATCACTGGTAATTAACCTGTTGCTGCTTATTCTTCTCCAATAATGACATTTCATTGTACAAAACCGATCACAGTATGAATCTTTATAGTGTAAAATTATAACCTTTAATTTAGGATGTTTGTAGATGCAGAATCTTCAGAGGCACACAAAATATCAAGTATCTGTTCAAATTACAATGCTATAATGCTGCATTTGTCGGATAAAGAACAACATGCTAAGGCATTTAGAACTGAAAAGAAAGGATGCTCGTAAAAAGCTTGATGATCACAGGTTTAGGTTCATGTGAGTGTGAGCTAAACAAGTGAGACAAACCAACCAATGATTCGTGGTCCTCGGCATTTTGTTACAGTCTCAAATTATTCAGATTATATTTTGGCAATGGCAACAGCCAAAGAAACTGGTATTTCAGCCACACTAGAACCAAAGTGTAGAATTTTACAATGGCAACATTCAACACCTTTCTTCCACGGAAAAATATTAAATTAACAATATGCCGGAAAAGTAATGGAAGTTTCTTCTTTACAGGTAACCACTAGCTCCATTTATTGAAGCAACAATTCATCTGAAAGCTGAATATCTGCTCAATATAACGAGACCACAAACACGTGGACCGATTAACTGAGCTTTAACTTATAGCAAGAAAAGTGAGTGTATCTGGTGTCACCTCGTCACAAAAACACGATGGAGCAAAGAGCCAATATGAAATTTTGGTTCAAGCTAAGTAAAGCATTTAAACAAAAATTGGAGATGATAAAACATGTGTATGGTGATAAGTGCTTCTCTCGTACATGTGTGTTCGAGTAGTACACGAGATTCCGGGATGGTCGTGAGTACTTGGAAGATGACCCAAAGCCAGGAGGCCGAAAAGCAAACATCGTGATCAAATTTTTAATGGTAAATATTATCTGAGTGTTATGGAGCGTTTGCGGAATCGAATTCTTCTAGCAAGGCTCGAGTATCGAGTGACAGGCGGTTGGCCTTTATTGCACGACAATGCACCATGTCACAAAAATATTGCAGTTCGTGACTTTTTACTAAAGCAAATCTGTGTGTTTCTACATCCTCCGTATTCGCCTGATTTATCGCCGTATGACAATTTTCTATTCGCAAAATTAAAATTGGTCATGAAAGAAACAGTTTATGACAACGTTACACACGTCCAGTCTGCTGTGACTAGGATCATTGAGGCGATTCCGAGAAAGGACATTAAAAACTCTATGACGACTGTCATAGAGGCAATTCCAAGAAAGGACATAGGTTGAATCTGTACAGCGGTTTATTGATGCGGAATTGATGTATTTTGAATAAATAAAAAGAACTACAATTTGTAAAATACCTAATTCGTTTTGTTTAATTTAAAAAGTTCCGTAATTTTTCCGACATGCTGTGTATATACAAAGGGCGTTGTTGATTGAACATTTTTGAGATTACACCACAACCGCGATAGTATCACAAACATTCACTCATCAATTTTGTTAGTGAATTTTGTAGCATCAGCTCTGTAATCAGGATATGTTACCCTTGTTCAAGTTTATTTCGCTCTCTCACAATACACCTGAGTGATTGACATGTGTGTAGAGTTTATACCTTTGAATCAATACGCATCTGATGCAACAGTAGATTTTATGTATATTCAGAATTAGGCAACGATCATATTTTTAACTAGTGCATATGTGTCCTACTTCGGGAATATACTCTCGTCTTGGTTACCTAAATTTTTCTGTTATTGAAATATGAAGTAGATTAGAAGAAATACATTCTGTATAAAATATATTTTTTATTTTTATTTTTAGCCTTTCACTACTATTGGAAACACCCCATTGCACCAAGCGGCAGCAGCAGGTAATTTGGAATGTGTCGAGTATCTACTTCAGAAGAAAGCTAATCCAAGCATTTTCAACAACTATGATTACACGCCGTTACATGTTGCTTCACCCGGCGATGACAAATCAATAGAAACGTACGTATTTATATTTCACTTCTAAACGCTATTGATAAAATTCAAGATGTTATTCCTGACAGCAGACACAATAAGAAACAGGAGTAGAGGGATATCGTGGACTACATACAAAACATTTTATCAAACCTCATTCATTTTTTCCTATCATGACATTATTATATATATTTGTCGCAGAATCCCAAAATTTCTACCTGAATATCACTTCGTAATATATATATATATATATATATATATATATATATATATATATATATATATATATATATATATATATATATATATATATATATATATATATATATATATATATGTAAGGTGTTTCAAAAGAACACCGACAACGTTTGGGAGGTGATTCCTGACATCAAAATAAGACAAAAAAAATATAGACCATCCTGGGTGCACAAATGCTTCCTTTCGGAGTTATAGGCTCCCGGAAACATAAAAAAAATGAACTTTAAAGGTCCATAGTTCCAAAACTATGCGACCTATCGTAGTCGGGTCACGACTTCACTTAGAAAATACGTGCCCTATCCAAAAATCCTTGTTTCAGAATCTTGAAGAACTCACGCAATTTTTATAGAGGGAGTTTGGCTACGGTCATATGATTGAAGTACTCACCAACTACCCCTATAAAAATTGTTGCGCGAGTATCTCAGGATTCTGAAATATGGATATTTGGATAGGGCATATACTAGTTCCTAAGTGAAGTCTTGACCCGACTACGGTAGGTCCCATAGTGTTGGTGCTATGGAGTTCATTTTTTCATGTTTTCGGTAGCCTATAACTACGAAAGGAAGCATTTGTGCACCCAGAATGGTCTATACTTTTTGTCTTAGTTTGATGTCAGGAATCACCTCCCAAACGTTGTCGGTTTGGTTGTGAAACACCCTGTCTATCTATCTATCTATCTATCTATCTATCTATCTATCTATCTATCTATCTATCTATCTATCTATCTATCTATCTATCTATAATAAAGTTCTATCTATATACATAATACGTTTCTATCTATATATATGTAATAAAGTTTGTATCAGCCTATTGAAAGTTTGTATCAAAATACGGAAATAAAAAACTTCAATGTCTTCCTATTTAAACCAACACATGAACTCTAAGGGACAAGTAAAAAAAAATATTGCAACAGTAAAATATTTGCAAGAATTAAACTGATAAAGCGAAACATTGTAAGCTCGAATCACCCCAGCATTCTTCTGATTTCAAATTTTGAGTTAAGAAAGAACAGTTGATAGCAACAGTCAAGTCTACAAAATTAGAAACGTATGTAATTATATGTTAAGATATCTAAATCCAGAAATACATTTCACGTTTCCTGAAAAAAATCATTTCTTTGTTTGTATTTGGAGTCATTCTAAACACCTTCGGTTGGAAGTGTAATGTACAGTAATTTTACACAAAACAACAGATCGAACTAATAAATACGGCCTTTAGGTACAAATAGCTGTTTATTATGTATAGTGATTTTTAGTGTGATTATGTATACTGTGATATTTGCGAATATTTTGTAATCATACTATATATATTCCATATGATTTTCATGAAGATTTTCTTATTCTATTCACGATATATTTATTTTGTTTTAGCTTAACTTTCAAACAACTGGACAGATTTCTATTAATTTCGAGAGTTGTACAATATTTCCTTCACACCATTGATTCGAAATACCTTATTTGATAAACTAAGATGTTTATTAAATAAATAAGGAATACCAACAATTCACATGTCACTGTTAACATCAGCCTCATGCTACGTTTCTTGGAAGATAGAAAAAATGACTAGTATTGAATGTCATGCCAATGTGGGCTAGCTTATTTGAGACAAAAGAGTGTAACCCACCAGTATAAGTATTCCCCTCCCTCGTAGTGCTCTAATACCATTACCTGGGGTCCAGACCAATTGTAGCTATGAGAACACATGGACAGATGCAACCCAACTTAAACGAAACTTCTCTCGACACTGACAGTAGTTGGTACAACTGAACCAGGTGTTTATGCAGGTAAAATTGCAAAGTAGGTGACAAACGAAACGTCTCTCCATTCTATCAGTAAGATGAACCACTATGGTTTGGGCGTGTTATCCAATGAATACCATATATTAATCTGAATATTGCTGTGTATGTAATGTATTATATCATCATATACTATATGTTCAGAAAAATAAAAAAACACTGACCACGCATGAATCAGAAAATGATTAAAGCTAAATGAATGTATCAAATCTAGAAAAACTGCTGGAAATAAGTTTTTAAATGATTGCCTCCATTGACAGATCTTCTCGAGTTCTTCTCAATCCAATATCTTTTTCTTTCTGGAGAGAAGATCTTGCGTGTCACACTGAGCATGTATTGAAATTGACATTGAAATATTTGAAAAGGTTTGAACATGACCGGGATTTGAACCCGTGTTCACCGAATAGAAGTTAATTGCACCAACCACTTAAGTACCGCGTCACTTGATCTTCCACCCAAAGCATTAGCTAGTTAAAATAGTTTTATGTAAGACTATACGCAAGATGAAGTGACAGGGTATGTAAGTTGTTGACGCATCGAACTTCTATTAGGCGGTAGAGCCTTATTCGGCTCGTTTAAGAAGACTTTTGTGAGTGTCACAACAACTTACTCGAGATTTCCTTTTTAAACTCAAAAAATAAATTAAATAGACCTTCCGCAATGAGGAAAATATTACGAAACGTTCTTCAAATTGAGGCTACGTCATCGTTTGTAACGATGATCCCCATTTACATTACAATTCTTCCTTACCTTAACTTCTAATTTCCAAAGAACAGAAGATGGCATATATTATTTTCGCATTCTTTGAATTGCAACAATACCTATAGAAATAGAACGTTCTATATTTATCTTTCGTAACTATTAGTTTATATTCTTATTTTTGTACGAGGAGTTTGTGGCAGAGTGGTAAAGCGCCAAACTCCTATCACAGCAACCCGGGTTCGTATCTTGTCGTGGACATTATTTTTTCTTTATTGGAAAGTTTTGTACTCATTCATGTGTGTCAGTGTTTTATTTCTTTTAACATACCGTATATAACGAAATAACACATTACATAGAAATATACAGCAATGTTGAGATGGTGTTCATTGGACAACACGTTCCGCACCATAAAGATTTATCTCAGAGTAGAGAACTGTTTCGTGCGTCGCCACCGTAGCAATTTTACTCGTATAAAGATCTTACTCAGTGTTGTTTGGTAAGCATCATTAAAAGAAGCTATTGCTATGGAGTTGATAATGCACGGAATGAATCTCCTTTCTAACAGAATTATCAATTGTTTGGAATGTGTTGTTCCATGAGCATCATGCATCAATGGTATAATAACTTGTTTTCATAATGTATTATTTCACTAAAATTACATATGGGAACAAAGAAGAAACTATTCATACATGATATAGAAAATGATGGAAGTAAATTAAAAATATTCAATTCGGAAAATTTGAACTAAATAACTTTCTGAAGCTTTCATCATTCATGGATCTACTGCAATTCCCCGCTGTTCAAACATCTTTTCCTTGCTACAGAGGTAAACAACTTAGTTATCGCACTGAGTATGGATCGAAATTTAAGCATTTTAAACCGTTACGAAATGCTTAAATATGAACCTGCACCTCCTGTGTAGGAATTCAAGACGGTAATTACTTATCTATGCCAATTAGTTACTTGATCTTGCACAGAAGCATTAGCTAGTAAAAAGTTTTCATATAAGTCTAGACGAGATACTGTAGCCCGAATTGAAAGATGATCATTAATGTAGTTAATTTTTATATTCTACACCAAATTTTATTTTTTATATTGTTATAACATTCTATTATTGTATTATTATTATTATTATTATTATTATTTTATTATTATTATTATTATTATTATTATTATTATTAAGGGTCATTCTAACTCCATTAATTCTGAAGTTAAACTTTTCTTAAATCAGGTATTGTGACGTAAACTAAAATATGAGTTTCGCGAAAAATGCTTTTATACATTGCAAGACATGTAACCTTGATTTTTTGTGGAAACTTAATCGTAACTGATTGTGTACAAAAATCAAGTGTGGAACAGAAAAGTACAGTACAAAAATTTAAAAAACAAAACACATTTGAGGCAGCACAAGAAATGATCAAGAGTTTTGAGTAAATACTTTGTTAATCATGCGTTCCTTTTATCAAGCCCTGTAATAGTTCCAGAATTTTTCAAATTGTGTTCTCCAAGCTTATACAATGACTGCGAAGATTTATTTGGATATCCAAAGAAGCTAAGGAAATTTTGGATATGGTGGATAAAAGCAAGTAAAAACTCCATCATCTTATAGTATATACAATGTCTTTCCAACAGAAAGATACCTAAAAGATTTTTGATGTTCTATTGAGCATGACAAATCCCACAACTTTTGAAGGAGAAAAACTAATTAATATCTCAACGAAGCTGATTTTTTTAAAAAAAATATCCAGGACACAATAAGAATGTCTCAAATAGAACTTCAGACGTACAACGCTTTCAAACAATAAAGGATTGACTCAGGTAAATGTAGTTCATGAGCACCAGTGAGAAAAGCATATCTTCAATTATGTAGTAAAGCCCAAAAAGTTGTATTGACGAAATCGTCTAATACTGAATTGCGGTTAAAGGCTGATCGTTCTCTGTTCACTACGGTATTAATTGTTTCTAGGTGTCCCCCTACATTGACCTGTAGCAATGTCTTAGTAATTACGAGTTTTCAGCTGATTCCCGTTCAATGTTTAATTTAAACGGATCAATGATTTTACCTTCCAACATGAGCGATTTGATCAAAATTCTTGAATTCGGTATATCGCCAATCTTTGACAATACAAAACAACCAGTTTCATCTACATACAATGAATCAGTAGCTCACTCAAAACAAATCAATCCCATACAACACCCTATAGCAGTCATTGATGGCATGTCAGAGATACAACGTATGCAAAAATATTAAAGTGTAAAGACGTGTTTAGACTTTTCAATTGAGATCATCAAGAGAATGGATCGGTATCTGACAAAATATGACGAAACTCACTTACTGTTTTAGATGTACTTCGAACATTCAATGAAGAACTCAATGAAAAAGAAAAAATAGTTAAACAACGTCTGTTCAATATAAAATCACAGCTTCCACATATATAAGGAAATTAACCTTGAGAGATTTTCAGTCTCATCACAGAAGTAAGGATGATAAATAAAGCAAAATTTAGCTATTAGTTGGAGAAACGAGGCAATGCCTCCGGAAAAAAATGATGTTATACAAATTGGAAGTAGTCACGAGGAAGCTGATCCAAAAATGATTTTACACTGTTTACATACATTCACCTTCCACATCTATTCAACAGATACAGAGTATTTGTTCTGCTATTGTGGTGATTGCACAATAGCTCTAACCAGACGATACGTTTGTAACCAGAACTGGAGCTAATAGGAAGTCAATAGAACTTAATCGTATTTACCCTTGTCTAAATCCCAAGCAAGGTAAGGCACTATTAGGACTTCATTATCCGTCTGAGTGTGTCACAGTAGGTTGCTTCAAGAAAAGAGGAAAACAATCTTTCTCGAAAGTTTTTGAATCTTTTGAAGAAAATGTTTTAGAAGCATTTGATATATTAGGCTGCCCAGAAAGTTTTACATCTGAAAATGAAAAATTCATAGAAAGTTTCGTTTGTCACATGTATTTACAACGTAAACACTTTTTAGACATTGGTAAGGTCTGGTGATGGCCGATTCTCGAAAACGACCTTCAAAGTAAAAATTTGCCGCCAATAAAGCCAGTTTTACACCAACACATCTTATGAACTCACTTCCAATTGACGGAGTGGCAACGGGCTAATTTTCCAGACCCGGATGTCTCTGTTCATCTACTTTTTGATATGAAAAGAGTGGAAATGAATATTTTTCTATCATGATTGATGTACTATGCGCTCCAGAAGCAATTGGTATGTTGGGGTTGTGTTAAAGGACAATGTGCTGTCAATTGTATCAATTGCAAATGGCGTTCTCAATCATTTAGATGTACAGTAATGTGCAAATGTAGAACAGAGAAAGAGCATTGATACAACAGTGAAAATGATGATCAAATGCAACTGTGAGACTCGGATGATAGCTCATAAGTCGAATTTCCATTATTAGATTCTTTTCTAAACAATTGTGCAATAATAGAAAGGGGTTGTTTGTGTATTAGAAGTATTTTACTATTTGTTTTCCTTTTATAACCCAACACATTTACTAATTTTCATTTTTGTTTAATTAGGATGCGCATCTGTTTTTAAACAGTGATAAACAAGTGGTCTATTATAATACGAAAATAAATCACTGTACAATCGGAAACTTTTGTTTAACACATATATCATCACAATGATTTGTTAACATTTTATATTTGACACTATTTTCATTGTTGATATTTGATTGCATATCCTTGAGAAACACCCAATTTTACATAAATGTTGGGGATTTTTTTTATTAAATTTGTAAATAAGTAAAATTATGTATTTGACATATATCTATGCAATATGTATAAATAACAACCACTGAGAAAAATGAGACACTTATTAAACCCCATTCGTTAGTTTATCTGTATTCCCATTGCAGTTTAAAAATGCTTTTTAATTACCCCTGTTTTGATAGTTTTCTTAATTTTTCAAGTAGTTAAACTATTTGTTTGGGAAATATCTATGTAGCACCCAGAAGAAATAATATGAGCCACTTCCCCTAAAAATTGGTTGAGAACTTTAGCCTGTATAGTTCTTAAAGTACATCGATGTCGGCGTTAGCGGCCATTTTAGAAGTATGACGTCATACACCGGCTTGGCCACGCTTTGAGACAAAACACCCGGTAGTAGGCGATTCTATAGACCATTACTTACCCATCGCCACCAACCATATAATTGTTTCATTCAAAGTCCCACGGAATTACGTATGCCCCGCAACTATAGAGGTAGAGGAGGGAATTGTGGTTTGTAATACAATGGAGAATAATTATTTTTATTGTTGTGACATAGGTTCGTTGTTGAGCTTTAGGATAAGTTATTTTGCGTCATTGTTTTTATTTACTTTCTTCAGCATATAGTTTACCATCTGTATGATTGACGTTCACCTTATTTTACAGATATAAGAAAATCGTTGAGTTGTTGCTACAGCATAGAATTGACATAAACGTTCATAATAGGAGTGGAGTAACGCCCATTTATAATACTGTCCTGACGATTTCGTGTGAAGAAGCCATTGATTTTATGATTGGGAAAGGTGCTGATATAACTCATGAAACAAGTTGTCGTAATAATATTTTCCACGCTGCAGTTTGCCACAAACATGTTGGGACGTCGGTGCTGGAAGTAGTACTGAAAAAGTAAGGAAGTACAGATAATTATTTATACTGTAGTTTAAACATTATAATATTTGTTGAATTATTATTATAATTATCTCAGGAATATTAGAGGAAATACTGTCTAATTAACTAACACATATTTTAATGAAAATACAGAGAAATATATATATTTTTTTTTGAAAACTCCAACTAGTACTGGAAGCTTTAAAGGAGTAGAGGGCTCCGGTTTTGAAGAGTCTGAGTTACAACGACCTAGCGTGAGAAGATCCTTAGTCCAAAAGCCCTCCTTTCAGAAAAGTCTGAATCAAAGTATAAAAATGATTATGATCGTGAAAAATTTTCTCTGGGTATAATTTTTTTTATTTATATTTACGAAACGTACATATGGATTTGTATCCAATGTTACTCACTAAAATTTGAACTGGCAAGCAATAACAAGAAAGTGCCCGGAGGAAAAGCAAATTTTGTAACAGTGTATTCAGTGATGAAAATTTTCCGATTCATAAAAACATATTCCACTTATTCCTACATCGTTGTTTAGTCGAGATGTGAGGTGGAAATTTTTCTTCTATATTTTTCCGGAAAATTTTCCGTTCTTAACAAATATCAGTGATTAAGTAACAATTCGTCAGTATTCATAAAATTGATTGAATTCATACACAAAAATGTTAAAAAGTGAAAGATCGTTTAAAGAATCTGAAAATTTTCATGGCTCAGACAATTTTCAGTACGATGTAGGAACTAGTGGAACAATTTTTCATGAATCGAAAAATTGTCTGCCCTGTACAGTGATGAAAATTTTCCGGAAAATTTTCCGATTCATAATAGCATACTCCACTTATTCCAACATCGTTGTTTAGTCGAGATGTGAGATGGAAAATTTTCTTCTATATTTTTCCGGAAAATTTTCCATTCTTAACAAATATCAGTGATTAAGTAACAATTCGTCAGTATTCATAGAATTGATTGAATTCATATATAGAAACGTTAAAAAGTGAAAAATCGTTTAAAGAATCTGAAAATTTTCACGGTTCATTGAATTTTCAGTACTATGTAGGAACAAGTGGAACAATTTCTCATGAATCAAATGAATAAGTGGAGTATGTTTTTATGAACCGGAAAATATTCATGACTTTTAATAAATTGAAATTTTAAATAATAGAATGGGATATTTGTACTCTACGAACTCGATGTCTGTTCTCTGCACTTTGCATACACACACACACACACACACACACACACACACACACAGAGAGAGAGAGAGAGAGTAGTTGAATTTAGTTGATTTTGAGTTTAACGTCCTTTTCAGCAGCGAGACTATATAAAACGGTACCAAGTGATTAACGTGGAATCCGAACTATATGAGCTCCCGCTAAGAATCGAAGCCAGGTTTTCCATGCCAAAGCAACGAAGAGCAAGAGAGAAAGAGAAACACTGTAAAATTTTATTTCCAAACTTTAAATAGAAAATTTTCCGGTTCCCGAAAGCTAATTGGAAAATTATAATTTGTTGCTGACTAACTTCCCTCTACTGAAATTCAACTTTGTAGCTCTATGTGCAGTTAAATATAGTGGAAAGTTATCCACCTAACATCACTATCCATAATATCCAAATTTGTCAGGCCTATGAAAAGTGTTTTCCACTTGTTTCTACATCGTGAAGAAAATTTTCCGATCTATGAAAATTCCTTTCACTTTTTTCTACAGAGCAATAAAACTTTCCGATTCACAAAAAAAGTTGTTTTACTTTTGCTTCAAAATGATGAAAACTTTCCGACTCATAAAAAGTTCTTCAATTTTTCCATATGAGGCAGAAAATATTTCGATTCATGAACAATTGTTTAACTTGTTCCTTCATAGTGTTGAAAATTGTCTGAGCCATGAAAATTTTCAGATTCTTTAAACGATCTTTCACTTTTTTAACATTCCTATACATGAATTCAATCAATTTCATGATTGCTGAGGAGTTGTTACTTAATCACTGATATTTGTTAAGAACGGAAAATTTTCCGGAAAAATATAGAAGAAAATTTTCCACCTCACATCTCGACTAAACAACGATGTAGGAATAAGTGGAATATGTCATTATGAATCGGAAAATTTTCTGGAAAATTTTCATCACTGTAGGACAGACAATTTTTCAATTCATGAAAATTGTTCCACTAGCTCCTACATCGTACTGAAAATTGTCTGAGCCATGAAAATTTTCAGATTCTTTAAACGATCTTTCACTTTTTAACGTTTTTGTGTATGAATTCAATCAATTTTATGAATACTGACGAATTGTTACTTAATCACTGATATTTGTTAAGAACGGAAAATTTTCCGGAAAAATATAGAAGAAAATTTTCCACCTCACATCTCGACTAAACAACGATATAGGAGTAAGTGAAGTATGTTTTTATGAATCGGAAAATTTTCATCACTGTAACAGGACAGACAATTTTTCGATTCATGAAAAATTGTTCCACTAGTTCCTACATAGTACTGAAAATTGTCTGAGCCATGAAAATTTTCAGATTCTTTAAACGATCTTTCACTTTTTAACATTTCTATACATGAATTCAATCAATTTCATGATTGCTGAGGAATTGTTACTTGATATTTGTATTTTTTTTAGAACGGAAAATTTTTCGGAAAAATCTAGCGGAAAATTTTTCACCTCACATCACTAAGTGTATTGCTGCAAAAGCTGTATTAAATGGAATATAGACATAATGACAGCCATGATGATATCCGCCATAATTACACAGTATTTTTGAAATAAAAATGTGTCTGTACCACATCAAGTTAGGACTCAATGTTCCCAAAAATGCAAAAGTGTTCATTTATTTACGAGATACGGTGTGCTTGATATTGTGTCTAGTGAAAAGAAGTTTTTGGCAGACAAGTAATAACGAGACACATAGACTGAGTCAAGCAAATATCGCAAATGCGTATTGGGCGTAAAAATTCCAGTGGATGGGATATGGTTCTTATCATAGCCTTATTGGATTCCGTCGTATTATGTAACTGACAATATTGTTTAAGTGAAATGCTTGTGTGTGTGTGTGTGTGTTTGACATCCATTTAGGCTAGAGATTTTACCGTTACATTAAATGTTTATAAAGTACTTAATCTTATATCTGTGCTTTCCATGGTTAATTTTGTTTTATATCAATTACTATAAAACCGTAATCGTCTTTACAGCAAAATGGGGTATGTGTATTTAAATCTTTGAAAAGATATATCATACAAATAACTTCATTATCCTCGTGTTTGAAGTTTTTATCTTGACAAAATCCACAGAAGAAATTAATGTTATGTCTCACTAATTATTTTGCCATTTTTAAATACTTTTGAGCACGATAGAAAAAATCCAAATACTTATATATTCTTTTGTTGTAAATTAACATATAATGTTGTGTTATTCTCTAAATAGTAAGTATTGAGTAATAACAGTAGTAACAAATCACTAATTTTCACACTCATCAATAGGTTCAATTGAGTCTTTACTTAAAAATGTTGCTACTAAACCTTCAAATTAAAATTATGCTTCTACAATCATTTCTGCAGTCGTTGGTATTTAGATTGTTTACAATTTCTGAATATATATACACGGGTGTTTCAGAATTCTTTCTCTGATTTCAAACATTTATAAGGCATAAAATACGACACATAGATATATACTTTTTTTTTTTTTTTAAATCATGAATTGCATGTAACATATTCAAGTTTATTTGTACACAATTTTCAATTTCTACTTGTAATCTTTTCGTTGCCCGAAGGATTTTCTAATTCCATCAATGTGTTGGTCAGCATTACGTAAGCAATGGATGTTATGACTTCAGTCATTCTGTGCCGTAAAGCTACGATGTTCTTCACTGGTTTTGGTAAGCCTGGTTCTTGACATAACCCCAAAATAAGAAATCCAATAGTGTTATGTTCGGTGATCGCGGAGGCCAGTTTGTGTTACACGTTCAGCTTAGAGATCTCTCTGATGGTCTGAAACACAGCGTGGGGATTCTCGGACCCCCAGATCCTAGTATTGTGCTGGTTGACAACACCGTTCAAATGAAATGTGGGATGTAGGAATTAGATTTCTGTGGTTTCGGCATCGAAGGCTATATAGCCCATCATGAAGGCTATATAGCCATTAGCGATGATGCACCTCGGTGAGCACAATATCCGGGGAAAGGGAAGGAAGGGAGCGACCTGGGAACTATAAGTTAGGCACCACCCAGCATTTGCCTGGTGTGAATGAGGAAATCCGAGGAAAACTACAAAATATCCAAGCTGGAAGCATTTGAAATGCGTTGTTGTGCTGTGCATATCATAGACCGAAAGTAAAAAGAATGAAGACGTACTAAAGGAAGTTAATGGAAGAGGATAGATCATGAAGATAAGAGGAAAAAACAAACAGTAAGCTTGGCCATCTTATTCGGCACTCCGGTTGGATCACCACGCTGGTAGAGGGAAAGGCAGAAGGAAAACCAAGGAGAGGAAGACCAATGATAGAATATCTAGATGCAGTTACGAAGCACAGACCTTACCAAAGTACAAAACATCTCTCCCAAAAGAGACAAAAGTTTGAAAATTTCAATGTTGAACAGAAACCTGTTGTTGAAGTGAACAAGAAGTATGCAATAAAGAAAGATAAATAATAATCTCTTAGAGTTTTAAATGCTTTTTGGCTAAACACCATAAAGAGATATGTGCCATTCAATATGCTCATTACGCTGATATATAATGTTCAATATGTAAAATCATCTGTTCAAAATAACAAATTAATGACTTTATATAGAATATAGCTAATCAATTATAATTTACAACCTTATAATCAATTGTAATATAGTCTAATTTAATAATTGGAAATTTTGTGCAGTATTTTCGTAAAAT
Source organism: Thermobia domestica (assembly GCF_964235325.1). Lineage (NCBI taxonomy): Eukaryota > Metazoa > Arthropoda > Insecta > Zygentoma > Lepismatidae > Thermobia > Thermobia domestica. The sequence continues at coordinate 8,009,843 of NC_137461.1, read as the reverse complement.
GTGCTTATATATATTTTACATATAAATTTAATTCCAATAACGTTGTGAGGAGGACACAATGCACCAGTGTAATTAGAACTTCAAAAATTCCGAATCTGAATTTCTAAAATGTCTAAACCCTTTTTTAACCAGATTTGAAGGAGTTGATGAGTTAATATTGAAAAACGACCATTATTTTCTTTCTATTAAGGCTGACACCCGACTTTTTACATGATTATATAGATATAACGTGAAAAGGAGGATTGAGAATAACATTTACTAAAGCTAATAGCAAAAATGATGTTTTGCATAAACGGATTAGAAGAGAAGTATTACAAGTGCATCTCACAATGCCAAAATAACACTAAGGGGTTTGGAAATATGAACGCGAATAGTTGAATACGAATCTAATTTTTAGAGTAAGTTATAAAGGTAACAAACGAAGTTCTCTCCCTTTTCCACCCATCACCTTTGAACATCGATATGTCACCTGAGACGTACCTGGAAGATAAAAAATAATCCTCATCAGCATTAAAGGCTTTCTGCCAACGTTTTAGAAGGCCATGGATTTCATCGCTATAGAAATTGGTAAGTCATAAAGCGAAGAAAGTATCAAGTGTATTTAAAACCTCTACTAAGGATTTGAACTGGCGTCCTGTAAGGTGATTGTCCAAGGAATCGAACAAGTGATAATCGGACGGTGCAACCAGTAGCGTCATTTGGCTTGGGAAGGGGGCAATTTTGAAATAAGTAAACTTTTCCGTTTTTCACTGACTTACTAGTACTATATTGATAAAATCTACATATATCTCAAACTCAGGGAGGGAAAATGCCCCTCCCTGCCCCATTAAAAGACGCTCCTGAGTGCAACGTCCGAGAAGTGTGGTGAATACAATAGTGTTTATTATCCAAGGTGTAGAAAGGTGTTCCGGGTCATCCTAGTCACGTGGGACATAGCGTTGTCCTGGAACAGGAGGACTCCTTTGCGATTCAGATATAATGGTTCCAGAGTTTTGAGTTTTTCCTGAACTTGGCTCAACTGCTGACAGTACATATTTACATTGATGCTCTGACCAGTTGGTAGCAGTTCCCGATGCACAATGCCGCGAGTAGTTCACCAAACATACAGGATGACCTTCTTCTGCTGCAGTACTGGTTTCAGTTGTATTAGAACCAGTTCATGAGATGCTAATCAATGACGACGGCGCAGTGGGACTTCGTACAGGACCCACTTTTCTTCACATGTCAACACCCTGTCCATAAATGACTTCTTCTTCAGACAATACAGCAAAGAAACACAGGTGTCAGCTCGCGTTCCTTTCTGGTCCAGAGTCAGATAATGTGGGACTTATTGACTCAACTGATAGTGCTTCCAAATAGCAGATAATATAAATTTGAGATCCACGCCAGAAGAATCTATATTTTTCTTTTCTAGTCACTGAAAGATTGTGAATAGAACGACTAACATTGTGATAGAAACTGTTAAAATGTGTTTGAAAATGAAGAAAGTAATATCTTCATCAGAGGAAACTTTCAATCACAAAACAATGAAAAAATAACCAAGTACAATGAATTCGTAGCTTAAAAAGTAAAGCATTTGGAATATAATGAGGGAGTGACTGTATACCTGTCACCTCGTGGTGCGTTCTTGGTTGTTTCGAGTTGCTCCAAAGCGCAAAGGAAGCTGAGAGCTATATATTTCCAAACACATAACACCAAAAGTACTTAATCCGAAGATAGTGACGTATTTAGTACAGCAAACAAAATTACGTCAATACCTATATAAAACGAAGAACAAATCAGAGTTGTAGTTAAACTTTCATTTTTATCAAAGCAAGGAATTCTTCTAAAAATTACTTTTTTTTCTTTGCGAACTTAGTGTCATCAACGGCTTCTTTTCCGCAGTACCCTTTATCGAAAATCCAAAATAGAATTCGTCTCACTTTACTCTACACATATATAATGCATTTTTCTCTCTGTAGTATACGCCTACATTATTGAAGTTGATTTCATTATTTTTTATCGCAGCATTTCTAATGTTCTGCATTATTTTTCTTTCAGATACCAGGAACAACTGGATAAGAAAAATGAAAAACACAGTTTGGTAGCAGACAATGATAGGTACGCTATACATTTTAACACTGCAAAATCATCTCCTCTAAATTGTAGCAAAAAACTTGTCCTATGAAGCTCGCTCGTTTTGCGCATCTATTTCATTTATAAATTTCAGCGTAGTAAAGTTAATTGGTAGCAGTTTCATTGCCATTTATGCCCAAATTTAACCTCAGCGGTGGCAATATACCTTTGGCGTCCTAGGAGTAGTGGGAAGGACTGACATCAAAATGATTAAAAAACGATATTAGTCTCGAATCCATAATTTTGGTTGTTACTTAGTTAAAGAGTGGCACTCCAGATGTCATGTAACTTGAGCCCCCATTAGCAAACTGAAAGGATGTGTGAAATTGTGACATGTAAAACTAATTGCAAATGACCAATATTAGTGTCGAATCCATAGCTTTCGGGATTCCCAAGTTCATTGCTAGCAGTTCTGATGACCTCTAAGTTCAACTTCCAGTAGGGGTAAAATTCCCTAGTACAGCTACTAAAGGGAGGAGAACGGATTAACATATGATTCAAAATGATTGATATTAATTTAGAGTCCATAGTTTCGTGATCACCGAGATAATTAGCAACACGTTTGAACGAACATGCCAGCTGGATTTTGAATTTACAGGGGAAGCATCGAAGGCGTTGCTCGCACAGCTCTAAATATTTTAATGTTTCTGTATAAAAGTATATTCCAGCGTAACTCGGGAATGACTGGAGCAACCTTTACCAAACGCGGGAGACACTTTCAATCAAAGAAGAAAATATTGTTGTAGTATGATATTCGAAGTTATGGAAGTTCGAAGGTGTGACAAGTTAAAATAATGTAAAACGACTGATCTTATTGCGTTATCTACAATTTTCTTGGTCGTTGAGATCGATAATGATGCTCCGAATGGCGTTTGCATCCAAATTCATCCCCATCTTGACAGGTTGAAGGTTTGGGAGAGCTGAAAAATAAAATCTCAAAAAATACTGAAATATTTGTAGAAGTCATAATTTTCGGGTTCGAGAAAGCGTTTCTAATATCTTTGGGAAGTAGTTCGTAACCACTTCAAGGCGGGCTTTTTAATCACATCAATTTCTAACCATGAGAAGAAATGACTATTTCATCTGGTATATGTATCAAACCAATCTTCGCAATCGAGAAAAAATGTGTATATATATGTTTCGTCTTTCAAATGAAATAACACGTGTTAGAATCAGAGATGGAGTGGGCCAATGACTTGATTGGTTAGTAGGTGAAATAGGATCGTGGGTAAAAAGTATATGACCCACTGAGAAGCACCACTCACTATGTTTAAAACTGACTCACTGACACACCGACCCATTTTGCTCAGTGCATTGTACACAGCATCTTCTATACACTGGTGAGTTTTCTAAGTTATACTTTCAAGACCTCCATTTTTCTTCTTTTTACATGTGTTTTTAATGAAAAAATAAGTTGAGTCACTTTTGTATTTTGACACTTGCAACTGTAATAATAGCAATAGGACTTACCACTTGGCTTTTGAGATGCAGGCTGTGAATTTTTAGAGGAGATAATCATCAAAATGTTTCACTATAATGTAATCTCTTTAGTCAGTGGAGAGGACGGCGTGGATTATGGGTAAGAGCAGATGAGGAAAGGTTTTAGTGGGTCGGAATTGGTCACAATGGGTCAGTGGTTTATAGTGGGTGGAATCAAAGTGCGTTACCGTGAGTCAATAGGTTACGTTCGGTGATTGATCATCGTTTTTCACGGTTGGTCGTGGTTCACGATGGGTGGTGGATCAGTGTGTTGTGGATCAAGTTTTCACTGACCCACGCCATCTCTGGTTAAAATTGTAGTAAATAGAATAGGATCAGAAGGTACTCGTCGGGTATTTTTCGCAAATTTTACACATAGATCGTACCTCACCAGAAAGCAATAAATCTGAAACGATTCATGATATCACCTCATAGATCTCCAGAGAGAGGGATTTGTCTGATTGAGTAAATTAAGACCTCGATAATTTATCCTACAAGCGGGGTTTCCTTAATCGTTTCCGTGGCGAAGTCGGAAGTGTACGCGGCTTGTACACATAATATTGAAGGTTCGCGCCCACCTCGCGGTACTTTGTTTGTATGAAGTGTTTTCCAGACTTATCTGCATATAAACAATTCACGCATATATTGATTTAATTTATTTTGGGGGTGTAATTTTGTGGTTCGTTGGCATTTCGTCGACTCTTTGCCGCTGGTGGTATAATTTTCAAAACGGAAGAGGGGCCACCGCGAATCGTCGCTGCGGGGCCACCAATTTCTGACGAAAAGTCGGTAGTTGCCCATCGGTGGTTCACCGACGCTTAAGGCATCGAGGGGGAAGGGTTGAATCTGAAAAATAAGAGAATAAAGAAGCGTGGTATCCATGAAGTCCGTTGGCATCCTCAAATGTCTGAAGCGAGGAGACAAATGTCAAAGCCAGACAACACGTATTTCACAATTTCAAAGGTACCCTGTATCGAGGTAGAAACATTTGCCCGTAGGTCCTCCGGAAGGTTCCAACTTAAAATTTTCAAATGGCAAAGGGAATCAAGTGTATCGTTTAAAAGTATTGCTAAATGAAAGAAGATGTTAAGAGTCTCGAGTCTCTATGCTCAACTTGTGCAGAATAGCGAGCGTTCAACATGGAAATAAATTCTTCATTGAAAAGTCCGTGGCCACCTCTTGAAACGTGAAACTATGAAACCGATATCAGAAGAGGTAAACACTTGTCTTAACATTGCAAAAGTATAATGCACCAAGGTAAAACAAGAAGTGGCCCATTGTTATAAAAAGTTCTTGAATTTTTCCATAGAAGACAGACAATTTTTCGATTCATGAAAAATTGTTTCACTTGTTCCTACATAGTACTGAAAATTGCCTGGGCCATGAAAATTTTTAGATTCTTTAAACGATCTTTCACTTTTCAACATTTCTATAAATGAATTCAATCAATTTTATTATTACTGAGGAATTATTACTTGATTACTGAAATTTCCCACCTCACAACACTAAGCAAATGTGTGATTAATAAAACTTAATTCGTAAAAAACAAAACTTTACAAGAAGAATGTAAAGGTATTAGAAAAGAGATTATCATTGAAATTCCCTATAGAGATAACCTATAGAGGGGAAACATACTCGAAAACGTTTGAGAAAGAAAATGAAAACAAACTCAGCGTACAACCACTACTTAAGTCGTTGTATAACTAAACTACTTTTTAAGAGCATACAAGAATAATTGCTTGATACGGTTCTATCATCATCTGCGTTGGGAGAATAGACTACACAAGTCGAAGATAGTAAATTATTTCTGCTCTGATATCCGTTGTCAAACTTTAGAACTGTCTTCTTACTAGTAAAATGATGTTCAACTTAATATTTATTAAATTATTTTTCTTATCTTCATATTATGTCACTACTCTTTGTCCCTGAAATAATTATTTCTATGTTTAGATTTTGCAAAACGTTTTGCTAGATCAAGAAGTATCCAATCACAGAAGAGTGATTGCATTATTTTAACCCCTTACCGCATGCCGTGCCAGAAACGGCACATACTCTTTTTTTTTTTTTACTTTAGCTTTTTTGTAATATATCAAAGGCGTCAAATGACTGCTTTGTCTGCTGTGTGAGATATTGACGTGTATGAATAAGAGATTTTGGTGTCATCTGACATGTTCTTTGTGAGTTGTAAGTGTGTCATATATGGTACTTACTTAGTTCTCGTCGGAATTATGTGAAAAATCTAAAATTCAAGTTTTAATTCATTTTTCAAATTCCCATATGAGGATTTCCAATACTGATTATTGTTTCTTTCGCTAAAAGGAAAAAAAAATCATGCAGGAAGGGGTTAGGAATATTCCAAATCACATGTGTTTTAAGGCTTGCATCAACATCGTATTATACACTTTTGTGTTTATAAATAAAGATGTACAAAGACGATTCAATATGGTCACTTGGGGGGGGGGCGGTGGCTCAGTGGTAGAGCGTTCATCTCTGGTGCTTGGGGTCCCTGGTTCGATCCCAGCTCACACCGTGTGGAAATTGTGGTGAACAAACACCGTGCTCGTGGGTTTTCTCGGAGTTCTCCCGTTTCCTTCTACTTTCTTCATTCCACCATTCTACTCATTTCTCATTATCACCGTCTCCTTTAGCCTCACCGGCATAACCGTGGGACGTTAAACTTAAAGATTTCATTTCATTTTTCATTTCAATATGTTCACTGATTTTTAAAGTTTTGTCTGATTTTGGTCATAATGCATCCCATTTTTGTTTATAAAACGTATTTAACAATGAGTAACGTATCGCTTTCGTATCATTTTCAGCTACTTGGTTGATCCAGATCCCATGGAAGAATCAGCTCTTTCATTGTTCTTCGCAAGGTGTGCAGCGGGAATTCGTAGAATGATACAGTGTCAATATCAGGATAAACCTCTTTCGGAAATAAAAACAATTGAAGACGCGATAAACTATAAAGATAATCATGGAGTATCACCAGGCTACTACGCAGCATATTATGGAAACACAAAAGGTCTGCAGTTTCTTCTGGAGCATGGAGCACTCCTGTCAGATATGAATAAAATGGGTGAATCTCTTTTACACTCTATCGTCTCGTTTATTCCGGAACCACAAAAATTCTTAGAACAAACACTTGATTCACAAATACGGAGCACTGGTGAAAATAGAACTCATTTGGGAATAGAAGCACATTTTTCCGTCTTGAACCAAGAGAATCCAGATAATCAAATGTCAGTATTTCAAACAATTGCCAATTGTGAAGATGAGAACGTAATGAAAGAATTAATGCAACATCCCGTGATGGAGTTATTTCTAAAATTAAAGTGGAAAAGGGTGAGATTCTTCTTTTATATGTTGTTTTTAGAATACGTACTGTTCATAATATCCTTGTCTTCTTTTGTGACTTTGAGATACTGGAGACATGGCAATATAACGACCTATTCAACTACTCCGACCACTGACAATGAATCCCCAAGTTGGTACGCACTAACTACGTTACGCGTAATACTCGGTTTGTCATCATTACTCATTAATTTCTACGTTCTTATCCAAGTCCTTGTACTTCCTCGTTACTCGTTAAAACAACTTGAAACCTGGAGAATTCTCTTGTGTAGTGCATTTTCTCTTGTGATTGCTCTCTACAGCCCAGAAGATGAAAACCTTGTTCTAAAACACATAATATCTTGCACAGTAATCGTTGCCTGGATCGAGTTCATGTACTTGGTAGGAAGGTTCCGTGTGATGGGCTACTATGCTTTGATGTTCTCCACTGTCTTGAGGAGTGTAGTGAAGGCTTCGTTAACATTCGTATGCTTAATCATAGGATTTGCTTTTAGTTTCTATGTACAGTTTAATGGGGGGAAAGCGTTTAATCATCCATGGAGTTCGATTGTAAAAACACTCATAATGGCGACTGGGGAGTACGATTATCAAGATATTTTTGAAAATAATTACTTAACTATTACAACTAGAGTAACAATTGTTTTGTTTGCAATTCTCGCAACTATTACAGTGCTTAATCTCCTGGTTGGCTTGGCAGTAAGTGATACTAAGGAGCTCATAGTAGTAGGCCACATTCAGAGTATGAAGAAACAAGCAGATTTTGCTTCCAATTTTGAGGAAATTATTTCCCACAATGTACTCAAGTTAATACTACCTACAATCATTTGGAAATACCTCAACAATCGTAGACTAATTCCTGATAAAGTAACATTTTACCAAAATCGAAAAAGTTGCCATGAATCTAGTGGTGAAGATGTATTTCTAATCTCACGACAACTTACTGACAAAATTATGAAGATCCAAAATAGAAAAGTACATTCAGACACTGAGAAAAATAATTGAGGTATTACATTATTTTTTAAAGAAAATAACCCAACATTCCTGTTGCTGTAAATTCTATGTTTGTAGATTTATAGTTCTTATAATTCTTGTATAGCGTGTATAGGTCTTCAACAATAAAAATAAAGAGGACCATACCTACTTCAATCTCGGTCAATCATTCGGACTGACATAAGTTATTTTAGACAACAACTCAATTGAGTTCCCTCGTGGCTAAGTGGTTGCAGTACGTACCTGTGGCTTGGGTGTGCCTAGATTGGACTCTCGACGGTAGCTCACGTGGCTCGGATTCCACGTTAAGCTGTACATTCACTTCTTATATAGCCTCTCCTCTGAAAAAGACACTAAGCTCAAGATCAAACAAAACAACAACTGAATTAAACACAGAGTAATATCACCAGAAACCAATAACTCACTTAAAAATTATCCACAAATTCACGAATTTGATGTTATCTTACACCGGTGTGCGTTATCCTATATATAAATAATATATTAACACATCTGGATAATAATCTATGAACAGACATTGAATGTGACTTACACACGCCTGAACTGATGCACTTTTAAAACAGATCTTATCCTCGAATTGAGGTGATACATTACAGACATTGTGGAAAACCTACCAAAAAGGAAAACAATCCTTATTAACAGCTTTCAACTAAAAATACGAAAGTGATAGCATTACTACAGCTTCGCAAAGTCTTTAATTCTATCAATTCTTAAGCAGAGTCAATAATGGAATGATGTCATAAAGTATACAAAACTGCACTACTCTCTTGTGGACTATAAATATTTGAAGAGATTATGTCAAAGAGGTTACAATAATTTGTGGAAAACGACATATCATATCAGACAATATTACTGGCTTTACGAAGAATAGCTTCACTGTTGACGCATTTGATACATTAATAATAATCATATGGAAACGTACCAGAAATACAACTCTTAGATGTCGTTAACATTAATTTTCATAAAGAGTATGATTATAAATCCAGCTACTGTAATTAAAAATTAATTGAATTTAAAATGAGCAAAATTTTTATTCGCATCACTTACAAACACATTAGTAGGCCAAAAAATACATATCAGAACAAACGATACCTACTCTGCAGTGAGAACACCCATCAATTTTATACAATGCAGTAAATAAATCCTACTATTATTCAACGTATTCATGACGTACCTAGTCAAAGATGGAACTAATATTTATATGTATTTGGTCTAGGAATTATTTCGTGCGGGTGGACAAGAGATGGCGCAACGAACGGAGCGTCCCACAGTTCCGTGTATCCACACATGTGTTGCAAACCCCTGTCATCGCTTATCGTTCGTAGTATAGGGCAGTGGATTAAAGCGTCAACAACACCAGTTTGTAGTTAAGTGAACATGGCGCAATTTGTGCCTGATAAAGTGTTTTTGCGGGGTGTCCTGCTGCATTACTTTAACATGCAGAAAAGTGCGACTGAAAGTCATCGTATTTTGGTGGAAGTGTATGGTGACCATGCTCTAGCTGAGCGAACGTGTCAGAAGTGGTTTGCAAGGTTTAGAAGTAGTGATTTCGGCTTGGCAGACCAAGAGCGAGCTGGACAACCAAAAAAATTTCAAGACGAAGAATTGACAGCATTGCTCGAGCAGGATTCGTGTCAAACGCAGGAACAACTTGCAGCAGCACTAGGCGTTGATCAAACAACAGTCTCCAAACGCTTGAAAGCCATGGGAATGATTCAAAAGATATCACATTGGGTTCCACATGAATTGAAAGACAGAGACGTTGAAAGACGAAAAACCATTTGCGAATTGCTGCTTCAACGACAGAGCAGAAAGGGGTTTCTGCATCGAATTATTACGGGTGATGAGAAGTGGATCCATTACGAGAACCCTAAACGAAAAAAGGCCTGGGTGAAACCAGGTGAACCAGGTCCATCACAACCAAAACGAGATATTCACTGTGCAAAGGTTAAGCTGTGCATATGGTGGGATATGAAAGGTGTGGTGTACTATGAGCTGCTGCAACCGGGTGAAACTATGAATGGAGAACGTTATCGACGACAATTAATGCGTTTGAAGCAAGCTCTGGCCAGAACACGACCAGAATGGGAGAACAGACATGATAAACTTATTGTTCAACATGATAACGCTTGCCCACATGTCGCAAAACCGGTCAAAACCTATTTAGAAAATGTCGGATGGGAAGTTTTACCCCACCCGCCGTATTTACCAGACGTTGCTCCTTCGGACTACTACTTGTTCGATTGCATGAACAACGATTTGATTGGACAGCGGTTTACTTCTTCAGAAGATATCGAAACATGGGTCTCTGACTGGATCGCTTCCAAGGATGAGGACTTCTTTCGCCACGGAATCCGTACATTGCCTGACAGATGGGCGAAAGTGGTGGCTAGCGATGGACAATATTTTTCTTAAGGTATTTATGTATTTTGTGTTTGTACTACAGCTTCAATGTGTGCGTACCAACCGCACGAATTAATTCCTAGACCAAATATATTAATGACATAGTTTTTTTTTAAAAAAAAACGAACTAATAATTTTCAATTAGGAACTAAAAAAACAGAAATCAATACCAAAATTGTTCAAAATTTCAGCAATGAGAATGTTTTAGATATAAATTAGAAAAATATTTGTATATCATATTCACTAAAAAAATATATGAGACGATGCCAATATTAACATCAAAGACAATTGATTAATCTACATTAAACAAATAAAAAATTTAGATGTGATATTAGATAAAAATTAACGTGTAAATGGCATTTACAATATCCGCCCAAAAGAGATTTCAAATATTTAATTCTAACGAAAAGCCTAAGTACAAAAAATAGGGTTAAAATATATTAACACTAGGTTAATATATTCTTATGCTTTAGTTTTCCAATATGATAGAGCAAAAATTATACTGTTCCAACTTGCATTTGGCCTAAAATGTACGAGCTTAAAAACAACTGATAGAGAGTCTCCAGTCATAACTTCCAGAAAAAATTCACCAAAGGAAATTTTTTAAAAAATATTCCATACTAAAGCTTTTTCTTGCATTTATAACTTATACGAAAAATAAAACAACAAACTAAGCTTAACAAAAGCACTACAAATTCTAGCATTTATATTCTAATGCGAAATTAACCGTCTCAAAATTTCTGTCATCGTTCGAAACTATAAAGAATTTCAGAAAGAATAAAAGCTAACGAATATAGATAATTTTATCTGTCAGTAGCAAACAATCTAAACTTATATTGACTGGTGTTTATAAACAGCAAGAATAACGCACTAGGTAAGCAGTAGTAATACAATATCAAGCCATAGAGAACAATTCAAACCACCGAGTGTAATATCAATGTTTGAAGGGAGGTATTTTCAAGGAAAAAGATAATCAAACATATCAAATCCATGTATATTTTCAAATGCATTAAGCGTCACCACAACACTAATTTGTTTATTGGGATATTAAAACATCTCTTAATCTACTACTAGTGATGCTGTGAATTGTTAATCTCTTACGAGTGATGATGTGAAGTGCTAAAGCGATCGAGCCTCTCTCACTAATTTCAACCACAGACTAATTTCAACCACAGCTTCATTTTTGATGAAACACAAACCCAATGTTCTATGAAACTCTAAATGTGAATAATAAAGAAAGAAAATATATTATATAAAATTAGAAGGAAAACGCTCCATCATTGTCGGCCCATTTCGACAGCAAGACATTTGAGATGGTAACAAATTCCCAATTAAAAGTAAATTACATTCTAAAAAAATGTGTTTTAAATTATTACAAAATGTTTATTTAAGTCTTCAGGGAGTGTAAACTACTTCCTCACATTTATATGACTTTAATTGTAAGGACGGGGAGTATGTAAAAACTTTAATAAACACCGACACCATATTGTGTTAAAATCGAATAATACTATTTACAAAAGTAATCATAGAACATTATTTAAAACTTGCGGTGAGGTGGGGAAGTAGTTCTCTCTCTGCTCTCGATTGATTTTAATGCTAACGTAAACGTTTGAAATATGTTTCTGTCCATTATTGTATTAATTCGAACTAAATTGTCAACTTGGTATTCCGTAAAGCAAATCGAAACAATGATTTTGCCTCCTCCGTGCCTTGCTGTAAATATTACACTGTTGAGATGAAAGCGCTATTCGGGACGACGACGCACATCTCTATCATTGGAAGGCGAACAAATGGAATTTATATTTGTCGGCCCAGAGTGTTGTCTTGCATTGTCATTGTTCTACTCTTTTTTTATATAGTTTTCTTTTGTCCAGGAGTATCTTTACATAATGTTCCCAGCTTGAAGGAATGATTTCTGTACTGCAATCGTACCACCAAAACCATAGATCGAAAGACGGTGGGTCGCCATTCTATTTAATATTGATTGGAAATATTTTTTCTATAGTTCTATTGGTTCTTCTCAAGCCGCTAACCACCATTCCGTTTCCTTGTTTTTGTCATCTACTTGTCCTTCAAGAGAAGTTGTTAACTCTGAACGATCAGTGCTTTTATGAGTCCCACACACACACAGCTCCTTCTGATCACCGGTAGATTTTTCGCAGAAAATTAACCCTCTTTCCTCAAAATAACCATTTTAACAAATACTTCGATTTTCAGTTAACAGTTTCACATCTGCATTATAGTATTTACCTGTCTCTTACACTATTCAGCTGGTTCAGGCAAATGAAAACAGCAAGATTGTTTACCAAAGATTTGTATTCAATTTTGCCCATATCACGACAGGATTGACTATTGCATACAAAACAGTTCGGTGAAGTAAAAAGGCAAATATTGGCAAGGATTTAAATACTTATTATTAGGTGTTGTTCAAACGATGTATCATAAAAAAATGTCACGTTAGTTTCTGTTAATTACTTATCTGTTTATTGCCAAGCAGCTTTCTACAATAAATTTGTCTCGATATCAACAAGGCGATGATTTTTTGTATCCTTATATGAATAAAGTTATTTAATTTCAAGAACGAATCTAATAAACATGGTTTTGTATGGAAACAATGCATTTTATTAGGAAAATCCTGAAAAAACAATCGTGTGCTTATGCTTGTGACAATGACATATACGAGGTATAATTGGAAATTTTTAAGACTGGGCTTGTAATTTAAAAACGGCAGTACTTACAGGCTATTGTGTTGAATCTTCTTCAAAGTAGTCCCCTGCTCAATAAACACACCGATTCCAACGGTGTTTCCACTTCTGGAAGCATTCTTGAAAATTATTTTTCATGATGGTGTGAAGCACTCTCTCCGTATTTCTTGAATGTCCTCAATTCAGTCAAATTTCTTCCCTTTCATTGACAATTTTAATTTAGGAAAGAGGTAGAAGTCGGCCGGGGCTAAATCTTGGGAATACGGGGGTTACGAAAACACAAGAATGTTCAATTGAGCCAAACATTCCTGGATCGGGAATGCACAATGCGCTGGTGCATTGTCGTGGTGAAGAATCCAATTATTTTCTTTCCAGAGGGCAGACCTTTTCCGGCGCATATTTACTGAAGGACACTTCTGTAGCATTTCTGGTTGACTATCTGCTCCCTAGGGGCAAATTCATGATGCTCGATACCCTTAGAATAGGAAAAAGAAACACCATTGTCTTCGCATTCGACCGACTTTGTCGTGCTTTCTTTGGTCTTAGTGAATCTGGGCTCTTCCACTGAGAATATTGGGCCTTTATTTCTGGGTTATACCTATAAACCCATGATTCATCACCTGTTATTACTCTATTGAAAAAATCCGCAAAGTGAACGTTGTGGTGGACAAACACCGCGCGCGAGGGTTTTCCCGTTTCCTCCCACTTTATTAATTCCACCTTTTCATTCATTTCTCATCATTACCGTCTCCTTTAGCCTAGCCGGCATTATCGTGGGACATAAAACTAAAGATTTCATTTTTTCCTATGGAAAAAATCTGAGTCCATTTCGGCTCGATTAAACAGTTCTTGGAACACTTCAAGTCTGTGTTGTATATGCTAGTGTGGCAACACTTTTGGAATGAATTTCGCGGATAGTCGACGTGTGTTGAAATCATCAGTTAAAATTGACTGAACCACATAGAAACTTAAATTCAGGTCTTCAGTCATCTCCCTAATTATAAGTCTACAGTTCGAGCGCACTAAATCGCCAACTTTCGCAATGTTTTCGTTAGTTTTTGATGTTGATGGCCGGCCAGATCAGGGTCATCCTCTATTGACTCGCGGCCATCTTTGAATCAGTTGAATTGAGTTGAGTTTAATGTCCCTTTCAGCAGCGAGGCTATATGAGACGTGGACCTACTGATTAACTTTGGAATCCGAACCACATGATCTTTGAATCAGTGAAACCAGATAAACATGTTTGAGGGGCTCATATATTTAACTCCAAAAGCTGTTTCTAAGGCTTCGTAAGTCTCCGAAGCAGATTTCCCAGTTTTAAGACAAAATTTCACACAAACGCGTTGAGCACTTAAAAATCCGCCAAGACACCCACACACACCCGCACTAAACTGATTCCTACACCGTACAAAATGAAGATATCTCGGTGCATGTTTCAACATGCCTCAAGGACACACCGTGCCACTACTTCCATGCTAACGGGCGATTATATCTACTTCTCCTGAGCAGTGTTGCCAAAGTGTCTTAAAACTTTCCAAACCCACCACGTATATATATATATATATATATATATATATATATATATATATATATATATATATATATATATATATATATAAGAGTTGATCCGAGGGGGGCTATAGAGGCTATAGGCCCCCTTGAAGCTCAGATATTCACTGAATAAAATAAGCTTGAATATTGCTTTACACTGGGTAAAACGGCAAAATATTGTTTAGCCCCCCTTGATCATATCCTGGATACGCCACTGTATATATATATATATAAAAGGGCGGATCCAAGGGGGACTATAGGGGCTGTAGCCCCCCCTTGAATGTCAGATATACACTGAATAAAATGAGCTTGAATCCTGCTTTACACTGGGTAAAACGGCAAAATATTGTTTAGCCCCTCCCTTGACCATATCCTGGATCCGCCACTATCTATCTATCTATCTATCCATATATATATATATGTGTGTGTGTGTGTGTAATGTTTGTCTTCGGAAAATTAGATATCCTATTGGTTAAAAAATATCAACTAACATAAATAGTATTTAATTTAAGCACTGTAATTCAATATATTCTTTTACGAGGAAATAAACAAATATCCGAATATAGATGGTAAATAACAAAGAGGGAAACCTGGATATCGCATCTGTACCTATGAAGAAGGCAACTTATAACACATAGAAATTAAATGAAAGAATGAATGACTGATGTATAATAATGTCATTAATTTGCTTCCGTTAGTGTAGTTTGGTTATCCTTGAATAATATATCTTGTAACAAATTTGAATTTTTAATGTAAGTGTAATGCTTAAGAAAATAAAATTTTGAAAATAATTTCAATTTTCTTTTTATCTACGAAATTAATCTAAAGCCATACACTTTCTAATTGAATTACGACTCAGAATCAAAAAGGATGCAATTGCAAGATGGTGTTCGAATAACGAGAATTTTATGTAAAGTAAAAGAAACCAAATCTTTAAGATTTATATTTTTATAACATCCGCTAAAATACCAAACGAGAAAAAATAAGAGGAAAAAGTGGAGAGAGGACATAACTGTTCATCGAACGTCACACACCCCTAACATCGACAAACGGGTAATGAGATTCAATAGTTAAGGGACTGCGAACTAAAGAATGAGTCAGAAAAAACTTGGACGGTTTCCTCCCGCCATATTTTCTAGTATATAAGATGAACATTGGCAGCACTGTGCATAAGCAAGGAGAGACTGCCGATTTTACTGACGAATAGATTGACAGTTGTGAAGTGCGCGTGGTGTGGTGGAGAACGATGAGTCAGTTAGAGAAACGAAAACTAATTGTGAAAAAATACCTCGAAAATCCAGGTATGTCCTTAAATAAATTAAGCAAACTCGTAAAGTACCCTCGGTCTACTGTGCAAAATGTAATTATAAAGTACATACAAGATTTAACTGTTGAAAGAAAACCTGGCTCAGGTAGAAAACCGGGGACTAGCCAACCGAAGCAGGAGAAAAGGGTTACTGCATTGCTGCGTCAAAATCAGAATTTATCGGAAAGAGCAGTTGCTGGTGTGGTCAAAGCGTCCCAATCTACAGTGCACAGAATTAAAGCAAGGAAAGGTTTACGATGTTTCAAAGTGCAAAAGGTACCTAACCGAGACGAAAAGCAACAACTGACGGCAAAATCCAGAGTAAGAAAACTCTATGATCAATACCTTACTCAATATGAATGTTGCATTATGGACGACGAAACCTATTGTGTCGCTGATTTCAGTCAAATTCCCGGAAAGGAGTGCTACGTGGCACTGAAGAGGGGAGATGTGCAGGATAAATTTAAACAACGGAAGGCATCCAAATATCCCAAAAAAATATTTGATTTGGCAAGCTATTTGTTCATGCGGTAAAAAAAAAGCAAGGCGTTCATCACAACAGGGACAATTAACGGCGAAATTTATACGAAGGAATGTTTACAAACACGCTTGTATTCATTTGTGATGTCACACAGTAACTCTGTTTTCTTTTGGCCAGATCTTGCTACCTCTGACTACTCTAATGCAGCCACTGATTGTTATAAAGAAAAGGGTATCGTCACAGTTCGAAGAGAGGCAAATCCACCAAATTGCCCTGAACTTAGGCCAATTGAAAAATATTGGGTCCATATTAAAAGAACATTGAAAACATCAAAAGGGAAAGCGGCTGACTTGAAAACTTTTCGTCGCAAGTGGACTGCAGCTGCCAATCAAATAACAGAAGAAGATGTGCGAACTCTTATGAAGCGGGTTAAAAGTAATGTACGAGCATTTTTCCATAATTAGTTCTTTATGATATCTTTTGTGTGTTTAATTTTTTTTACTTTATAGTGTAGCTACGTATCTTCCACTGTGTTTTATTGTTTCTGCAAGATAAAATGAAACAATGTCCTACATGATAAAGAATTACTCACAATCTGCATTCACAACGAAAATACGATATTTGATTAAAATAATAAGAAATCTATATATATAAAAGAGAACGCACAAATCCTTTGTTACCTCATCACGCTAATACGGCTGAACCAATTTCTTTTATTTTTGGGGGGTTATTAGGATTTGGACCCTAGATGGTTTTTATCATATCACTTTAATTTTTAATTACCAGTGTCTTGAGATAATTGACCATTCAAGTGTCCATAACGTACAAATCCTTTGTTAGTTCATCATAGGTAAAAATAAACGTATTTATATGCAACCCGCATGACCGTGTCACTCGGCGGGTTAACATAAATGACAGGCGATATAATGTTAACATTTACTGCAATCTACTATGGTTTTTATCATATCACTTGAAAGCGAAAACTTCCGGGGTGACCGCAGCGAAGCGGGGCGGGTTAACATAAATGACAGGCGATATAATGTTAACATTTACTGCAATCTTCTATGGTTTTTATCATATCACTTGAAAGCGAAAAAGTAAAAATTATCTAAGTAACAAAGTTTATTGCGTTCCGGGGTGACCGCAGCGAAGCGGGGTGAACGCTGCTAGTATATACATAAATTTATATCAGAGCATACTAATTCTTATTTCAAAATAAATCTGTAATAATTATACGAGATTGTATTCGATCCTTCAAATTCTCTTAAAAAACCTGCTTGGAAACAAACTACTCGCAGGAATGCGAGGGAAATTCGAGATTTTAAAAGGGAAATGCTTATCGAACAAATGTAGAGTAGTACTCCGTCGTGCCTAAGCGGTTATAGCCGGGAGCACATGTGATTCGGATTCCTCATTAACCTATAGGTCCATGTTCGATATTGTCTCGCTGCTGAAAGAAAAGCAAAACATCAAATTTAAAAAAAAATAATCAAAAATGTAAGTTAGTGGTTAGCAATCTTCTTTCTTAATGTGATGATTCCAGGTTTAAATCCGAAGACTATTTATTCTGTATGAGATTTCTCCAGATGCTTTCTTCAAGTTCCATCAAGCAAATACATGACTTTTCGGTGCAGCCACTGGCCAACTTCCTTCAACTTCGTCTTATATTGTCGCAGATTGTTTCTCTTTTCAGTATAAATTGACGTCTCAGGCTGTATCAGGAAGTTGGTTAGCATTCAATACATGCTCAATATACACTATTTGAAAACATAAGAAGAATTCCGGGTAGTAATGGTGAACTCAACAGAGTTACTTTGGGAAAGACGCATTTTAAACTTTCTTCACAATGAAGAATTCTATAAGACGTTCTTCTTTCAATTAGTTATTATTATTATTGTTGAAATTTCTGTTATGATTATTATATTTTGGGTAAATAAAAAACTTTGACAGATGTTGAGTTTGTCCTTACTATTTTAAACGCCTCATACTAAAAATAGTTGTTGAAAATAATCTCGAGTCTTTTTTTTTTTATTCTTAAAGATTATTTGTAAATACTGTTTTTTTTTAAATACACGCAATGCTCCAAATATGTTCTGAAATTCAGAATAAACTTGCTTTATAATATTGTAGTACCTATCCTCATCACTCCATCAACGTAGAGAAGTGTTCTCAACCTTGCAACACTATTTTTCAGACTACAACAGTGTTGCCACAGACCTAGCTCTGGAGTGGGCTGAAAAATAGTACCAAATTGAAACAAAAAGGGCTGAATTCATTATTTTATACCAATGTAATACATTACTCTATAGCACGAAACTAAAAGAGATAAAGTTCTATAACACTCCTCCCCTCTTCCAAGAGTCCAAATCAAGAAGGTGCTCTTTTTAATTTTTTTAAAAAAAGCATGCAAATAGGAGGACCCAGTGGCGTAACAATGGTCTTTGGCGCCCCTAGGCAAAATCCCTAGTGGTGCCTCCCTCACCCATTTAATAGGTCAATGTATGACCATCTGTAACTTACGCGTACGCACCACATCCCACATTTGGCTAGTTTTGGCAGCGCGCCAGCCATGAGATTTTTCTTTCCGCTAAAACAGAGCTAAAAATTCGTTGACTGAAAAAAAAGATTATCACGTCTAGGAAAATACTGTAAGTAATATTGCAATCGGTATTTAAGATCAGCTAATTATTACCGGTACTCTCCGATAATGTTGAGATTAGAGCCTAAATAGGTCAATATCGTCCTCATCCATTTAACACTACGTCATCTCAGTCAACGTCAGAAGCGGACGAAGGCAAAATTTTCACCCTGCCATGAGTCTTTCCCCCTCACCTAGTCCTAGCCTATACTTTACATTTTATTACAGTGATGTTAGAAAATACGTTCGAAAATTTATTTTGGATTGCTCGTTTGGGCGCCCCCTGACGTTAGCGTCCCGGGCAGTTGCCCGGTTTGACCAACCTTTGGTGTTTGTGCTTGGTTCTGTGTAGCCACAGGACGTGGCTATTGTGCTGTGCCTCATGATAACACTTTTTAACTCGTTTTATTCCAGATCTAGATGTAGGTCATAGAATTTGTCGTTATTGTTGAAAGCCTGTTGCGCAGAGGAATTTTATTTATAGTTAGTGAGCTTAGTACATGTAATGTAGGACTGGTATCGTATTAATACAGGAGGATTAATTTCTTAGTCATACAGTGCTATAGGTCTAACCTAGACGAGCACTGGTGGCGTAAGGCAAACTGGGGCCCGGGACCAGTGAAGTAGTTCGGGGCCCCTTTTCGAACAATATTAATTTATATACTTCTACATTTGACATTCATTTGCATAACTATTCTTTCTGTTTACTCCTCCTTCTTTCCCGTTACTGTGTGTGTTTAGACCATCTAAATCTGGGATATATTAAATAAATGGAGCTGACATCCAGCATCCATATCTATTTTTAATGCTTAGAACCGCCTTCAGGCTGATATCTAAAAATAAAACTAGACAAGGACTATCATAGCATTATTTTAATTAATCACCTTTAAACAAAGGACACGACAGAAAAAGAATTAGAGATACAAATGTAACGGAAACTATAATCGACGACAGAAACGTAATCTTAAGAACAAAGAAAACGTAACAACAAAGAATCCAAAATTTATCCTAGTTTCAACGCGTGCTATAATTAGATGGGATAGTGGAAGTCATGTTCCTAATAATGCATTTAGAGACAAATTTACGTACAAAACATAACAATGTGCTGATATTGAAAAAAATACAAATAACAATATAATTGATGTAATTTCTAAATGTAAGCTCTATGTTTTCCAGAATTTTCTTGTTCAGTTCTCGTCTTTGGTGCTTCTCCTGTGCAATTTCTCATATGGTTAAGTTTATTCATGGTTTCTCACCTGTCTGAGTTTACGCTACATGGGTTTTATTTGATTATATTTTTCTCCTACAATTAGCCCCATTTACTTTAATATTCAGTTTCTCTCCAGTTATCATACACGATACTTAAGCATTAAAAAAAATATATATATAAAAAAACGAACTATCAGTAAATCATGGCAAGAATAGATTTCTTCCCTGCGTGTTATCTTCACTTATTTTTTACTAGGTTTCAGAGTGACATCAGAGTAACATGCTCTTAGCCCTCCCTCACTCTCATCATCTAGCTGCTGCACAAAGTTGGCGATAGAACACAGGAATCCAAATTTTTCGTTCAGGTCATGTATCTGAGTAAAACGGTCATACATTTGTTGTCTCATCTCATCTAGAATTTCATTGATAGAGCGCTTCACTTCGGCCTGTGCAGTCAGGGGTTCATTCTTTGCTTCTCCAGGCATGCATCTCCTTCTCCTACTGTGTGTACCCACAGTTATGTTCCATGCTCTGCAACTTTCTTCAGCTGCAGATAAGATTTTCTTGGCCAGCTCAAGTCTCCAGGTATTAATGGTGACAACCAGGCTCTGTAACTGAATAAGAGTTAGATTGAAACTCATATCCTGAGATTGAAAGCATTTTTGGATCCGATCAATATATGAGAGAACTTCAGATCAGAAATATAGTAAAGCAATAAAGTTAACGGACTGGATTCTTGCAACAAGAAGATCAGCATCTCCTCTAGTATCAAACGTTTCAGTGGAAGTGTCAGGAAGTTTTTCCAACACATCAACTATTTCATCCAATTGACTACAAAGTGCCTTCACAGCTTCTGCTTTTGAACTCCATTTGGTGTCACTTTCACGTTTCAGACCAATCTTTACGTGCTTTGGCAAGACATTCCATCGGTGAGTAGATCTAGAGAAGAATACAAACAAACTTTCCATTGCTCCAAACAAAGTGGCCGCCAGAACATTAACGTGTGAAGCATGCACGCCACAAGGTTCAATGTATTATTGTTACAAGGAACGAAATGGCCAAAGTTCCATACCAAAGTTTGAACTCCAGAATATTGCCCGGCCATTGCAGCCTGATTATCATAAGACTGACCTCTGCAATCTTAATATCAAACCTATCACGTTGAAGTTTCCTCAACATTTCAGCAGAAATACTCTCAGCAGTCTTTCCTTTGACAAAGATGAAATCAATAAATGCTTCCGTAACTTGAACAGAATCACGTTGTATGTCAACAAATCGAATGATTGTGACAACTGTTCCACATGAGAACAATCAGGAGTTGAATCAAATATAATGTTGAAGTGTTTTGAATATTTAAACACTTGTTTTCTTATTGAACATTTCCTTAACTTTAAATTTGTGGGCTGAAGTGTAAATTCGTACGCCAAAAATGAGGAAACCAGCTAAGCAAAATGGTTTCGGTCGCTGAAAATTCGACTTGTAAAGAACAAAAGAAAAAGGACAGAAGGAAAACAAGGGAATCAGCGACTATAGCGTCTGCACCAAAGAGCTTTTAGTTAGCAACAGAATGCTATTGCCCTAATAAAGCATTATGTATACGTTGGTCCCTTCTTTGTGTTCTTCTCTTGAACTAATAAATAAATAAATAAACAGTGGTATTTTAGGAAGTAGGCTAGCAGACGGGGCCAGTGCTTAAAGTGACATCAGATGAGGTGGCGGTATGGAACAAATATGATCATATATATATATATATATGTAGAGAGAGAGAGAGAGAGAGAACTAATATGTAAATGTTTCATGCTCCACTATCATCAGTGGCGTATAAACTGGTTTGCTGGCTTGGGGTACTTGCTAGGGAGCCTAGTTTCCTTCCAGTTACACCTATGCTTTGGATAGGTTGTAACACTACTCACCAGACTAAATGGGAGTTGTGTTAGCAATGAAGAACGTTGAAAGAGGCGATTAGCCAATGGAGGCGGCTCAGTCTGTAAGAGCCCTCGCATCGTAACGCAAATAATGAAACAAGTAATTATAAAGCTCTGCCAATTCTCGTAAAATACTGTCAAACACAAAATTTGAGTTGCGTTTAAGCAAACCATTACGGAACGAGGCTCCAGGTACCCCAAAATGCACTGTCATTACTCGTATAACTTTCTTTTACTCTTCGCTCATGCCCAAGAAACCGATTTCTCTAGAGGCAACTGGTCCTACCTGGCAGGCCGTTCGTACTCTGCGGATGTAGATGGAGCGAAGGGGAATGTGCTCATTAGCTACTCGATTCTTGCTGCAGAGGGGAAAATTTGTGAAACATACTTTGACCTCACACCCGCCATCCCTCTTATAGAGGAACACTTCCCTTTGGTTTGGGGAAAGAAGTGAATTTCTTCGGCTGTGTCGCCAATTTGTCATTCAGTCGTGTGATCTTGGCGAGTGAAGATCGTAGACTACCTAGAATGGTTAACCAGTCGGTGCATAGCGAAGCCCGTGAAATAATTAAATGTACCAATACTGTCCGCATCCAACAAATGAAGGGTCTCGGCTACATCAACTTATCTCGCCTCTTTCGAGGGAGGTACGGGAAAGCACATACTATTGACCGCAGCACCATAAGGTTCACACTCGAAATTAAAAAGCTCTATTTCCGGCAAGGAACTGAATTCCCCTTCACTAAACTGAATGAACTTAAAAACTTTTGAATATCGAAATATAAAAGTGTAAAAGGTAAACGGCTTGCAAGGCTTAGGCTTTCTATTGTTGAACTAGCCTTTAGACTTCTGTCTCCAAACTGATTGTTGAGCAATAGTGATTACGAAGTGAGGAAAGAAGCAGAGGCGGTATGCTTTCGTAAAAATTTTGCTTGACAATATCGGTGATCTAAATGTGGAAGAACACGGATGGTACGTTTACTTAAGCATCGTATTTACAATAACATAGTGATCCAACGCGACCTTTAATTGGATTCAAACAAGAAAACACATATATGTTCATATGTTTTTTCGTCTCGTTTACAAGGCTTTGTAGGCAATCTCGTCTCGTCTCTAGTATCTAATACTTAATGATTCTTTCCAGTTTCATTTCCATTTTCAAAAACTTCTTCTGGTCTCGTCTCGTCTCGTACTCAACACTAATTTTCTTATATAGTTGTAAACAGAGAACTCCAGACAAAATGAAAAGAATAGTTTTGAATTTAAAAAAGAGTCCTGCCAATACCAGACACGGATCCAGGTTAAACATTTTAGGCGGGTAGTACGGTAGTTAGAATTGTTTGAGGGGGGATGGAATCGCTTTCACAAATGTTGAAAAAAAATCAAGAGCGCAAATTTTGCCATTGAATAGGATGATAGGGAACTATTATTAACTTTTCAAAGCAGCAGCAACGAAATCTTTGATAGTACAAATATAGTTGTTTACTCAATCCTAACATCGTACTATGTGTATTTTTTTTTTGTTTCTACATGCAAATTACAATTTAAATATGTTATTTTTACCGGTATGCCATACCGGCCGATTTTCTAACTTTCGGATGCATAACCGGCTCACTTTAAGCACTGGACGGGGCCCCATTACTTGCATCATAAAACCTTAGAATGTAAACAACACAATATACTTCGACTTTCTTCATTATATTTTAATCTACAATCAGCTTTTTCCTTTAAATTTCTCTAAAGTTATTGAACAGAGCGAAACTTTTATTTCATTCATATTTTAATCCACATACATGTTTTCCTATCAATTTCTTTGGGGCCCCAACAGAATGAAATTTCCAATTTATTTATTTTTCACCTACATTCAGCTTTTTTCTTTAATTTTTTCGTGGAACCAATAGTTGCGACACGTTTATTATTTTTTCACATGCATGAAGAATTTTCCTTTAAGTTTCTTTGGGAGCCACCAAGAGCGTGAAACGTTTACTTTATCTATTTTTCACAAATATTCAGAGCTTTTTCCTTTAAATTTCTATGGGAGCCCCCAAGATAATGAAACTTCTTATTTATTTTTAACCTACATTCAGTTTGTTTTATAATTTCTTTGCGGGTCCCCGAGAGAATGAGGCCCTAAGCTATAGTTTGTTATAAGCCCTAAGCTTATACATAAATACGGCACTGATTAGTTTTATTAGACAGGTATTTATGTTGTTTCATCCATTATTTGGTGTAATATTTGGGTTTACTTTTAGGGAAGCTGTGGATTATAAACCTTGAAGGCCCCTGAAGGCCTAACAAGGTTCTTTGGTAATTATTTTTTTTACCTACCGTCCGGGCCCCCCACAAAGTGGGCCCGCCCTTACGCCGCCACTGTCGACGAGTTAACAGTATTGCCAATAATTTGATACGCAAACGTAATATACTGCGAGCGAAGTGAGCTGGAATTTTTACTTTTGCCATGTTTGGAAATGAAGACCACGAAAACTTGGGGCTCTATTTATATAATTTGCTTCTCTTTTACTAAAAACCTGGTGCGATCCCTAACATACCGAAACGTCCTGCGCCCGTAGGCAATGCCTACCCTGCCTAACATATTGCTACGCCACTGGGAGGACCCCAAACAACCGTGGAAGTAGATGAAACTTTTCTCGAACGTAGGAAGTAGGACAGAGGCCGCAAATTAAAAGAGAAAACAGTTATTGCCTTCGGTATGTACTGTAAGGAAGCCAAACGCGCCTCTATTTCAAAGTGGCCAATAAACCAAAACAGTATTATGGCGATATATGAAATATATATATATATAAAACGAGAAACAAATCAATTATCTCCGAGTTCACTCCTCATGACATCACACAGTGTGAGTAACGTAAGATGTAGGAAAAGTTTTACTGACATTTTTGAAAATGTGACAAGTATTTATTAAATGGTGCTGAATTGGGTAGAATTTTACCAACTTTTTCACAAAAGGGGCTGAAAATGCCAGCGTGGTACCAACGTGCCGATGAATGACAAAACGGGCTGAATTTGGTACAATTGTACCAAAGGTGGCAACAGTGGACTACAAGAAAGTGTCAACCAATAGGAGTTGCAAATACACTACCCACCCGCAACACGACTATCAACGGAGATGAGTTGCCACATTTAACAATGAGGTACCCTACACGAGACGGCTGCCGACGAAAGAACAAACCATGTGGCGTGGTTGCTCTTTCTCAGTTTCTCTTTGAACTCGAAGTCCGTAACGCTCAGATGACGTTTGCCTCAAAAGTGTGCGGTTCATTTCTTCCTACTTTACTGAAAAAGAGGAGAAGATAGAAAGAAAATGGACTCCATAACTATAAATAAGTTACTGCAAAGAATAAATAATTGGATTGGCAATATACAGTATTTTAAATTCAGTACGTATTATTATTATTATTATTATTATTATTAAATAAAAAATAACTATGGCGAGAAACTTACTTGATGTACAGAACTTAATATTTGTTCTGTATTGAGGGTGCGAAGGAGATATAAATGATAAATGTAATTAGAGTCTAGTAGCAGAAAAATATTTTTTTAAAAAATATTTTGAACTTCTTTTGATAGATATATTTTTATTTGTACACTTGTTTCCAAATAAAAAAAAAAAAACATATTGAGGAATTATGAGAATCATTTTAAAAACAACCAGAATAAAAGAGGGATGATTACAATAGAACTTACAGCTGTAAACGATGAACAGCAATAATCAAAAAAAACTTATAAACTAGAAATTAATCGTAAGGATTTTAGGCAAGAACGTGTGATAAAAGGCGGTCGTGATATAAAATAAATAGATTGCTTTGAGTTGAGTTGATTTTGAGTTTAACGTCCCGTTCAGCAGCGAGGCTATATGAGACGTGGACCTACTGATGAAATTGGAATCCGAACCACATGAGCTCCCGCCGGAAATCGAACTCGGGTCTCCCAATTAAATAGATTGAGGAAGCCTAGTCTATTGCATTGTTATATAGTAAGTCTTTCCTAGTCTTTTACAGTGGTCTTTGTTTTAATGAAGTGCAAGAGAATTTAAATCAATTATAATAATGGAACAGCAGAATAAAGAGCAAAGAACTCATACAAATGCTTCCACGGTGTTAGCATTCTTATTTTTTTTTATTTATTTATTCACACTTATACTAGTATCGGTTACAATTCACTTTCAATCATCAGTTTAAATATTAACATATTTCAAACAATTCAAAATTGATTTATTTAAGTACACATACATAACAATCAAAACTGTGTTCTTTCTCTTTTTAAGAAAGTCTCGGCATGGGCTTAAATTTAAGCTGTTTTCGCCAACCTCACCACATTACTGCCAACACACGAAAGCTAGATACTGACAGAAATGCTATGTTCTGAAATTAGTTTTACAAAATAAATTAATTTTGTATCCACTACCAACACAGTATTAACCTTTAATTGGTGACGTGAGGTCCCACGGACACCGAACACCCTTTTTTCTTCTCAATCTAGCAGACGATTGACTTTGAACACGTGCCACTCCTAGTACATTTCTCGCTCGCAATTGCCTATAAGTAGCTAGCTGTAGAGTTCGGATGTCTAAGCGATTAATCGTAACTAGAAATTAATCGTAACGTTAATGTTAATCGAAATTAATGTTACGTTTCCTTGCAGTTAGTGGTGTCCCAGGGACCACACGTCACTAATTGTGTTACTATTTTGTTTGAGGGCATTGTTCATGATTTGAGTTGATTTTGAGTTTTAACGTTCCCTTGAGCAGCGAGGCTATATGAGACGGGACCTACTGATCAACGTGGATCCGAACCATATGAGTTCCTGTCGGAAATCAAACCCAGGTCTCCGACGCCAAAGGCTTACTTTATCGATTACTCTTCAATACCACAGTAACACCATCCATCCAACTATATCAAACAAACAAAATTGAAACTAACTTATGTTTGTGCAAAAAGGATATTGGTTCAATAGACCATATAATTTTTGCTTGTGAAAAAACTGGAAAAGGAAGGAAATGTATGTTTGAAAAAAATTCTCGCTAGTTTGGATTTGGACCTTACTCTCTACAAAATCTTTTGGCAATAAATAATTGGAATCTAATTCACATCATTATAGAATTCTTACAACTTAATGAAATTTAAGTATTAAAAATCTGATGAAACATTTAGCGAAAACTCATAGTAACGAGATTACAATATAATTTTATTAACTTTAATCTCACATCAAAATCAAAAACTTGTTCAGACCAGTCCGGAAATCCAAATATGATATGCCTATTATCTATCTATCTATCTATCTATATATATATATATATATATATATATATATATATATATATATATATATATATATATATATATATATCTCGGGGAGATGGACAAAAAATCTAAAACATTTGCAAAAGCGTGAAAATCATACCTAGTAAGTTGTCGGCTCTCCTTTTGCGTCCAAAACAGCTTGGGTCCGACGTGGAATGGACGTATACAAATCCTGAATCGTGGGGGGCGCGGTGGCTCAGTGTTAGATCGTTCATCTCCGGTGCTTTGGGGTCCCTGGTTCGATTTCAGCTCGCGCCGTGTGGACTTTGTGGTGGACAAACACCGTGCTCGTGGGTTTTCTCGGGGTTCTCCCGTTTCCTCCCACTTTCTTCATTCCACCATTTCACTCATTTCTCACTATCACCGTCTCCTTTAGCCTAACCGGCATAACCGTGGGACGTTATTTCATTTTCCTGAATCGTGATGTGTGGAATTTTGTACCATTGCTCCTACAAAACATACTTTAATTAAGTTCCTTAAGGGATGCTTGTGGAGGGTAATGAGAACGAACACGGCTTTCCAACTCACACCACAATGGCTGAATGATGTTCAAATTAGGTGATTGTGTGACCCAGAGGAGATGTGATAGCTCCTGGTTATGCTCCTCAAACTATGATTTCACCGTTTTTGCAGCTTGACATGGTGGAATTCCATTGGTAGATGCTATCACAATCTGGGAACAATATTTGGGCCATGGGTAGAACCTGGTCCCCCATAATGGCCTCATACGCCTTAGCATTCATCATTCCATGCAAGTCTATGACGGGACCACCAGAAAACCGCGATATCACTGTCCATACTGTAACAGAACCACCCCCATGCTTTACAGTTGGGAGCAGACAGTCTGTATCATAGGCCTGCGTTCTCTATACGTAAGCACGACCGGTTGTTGGAAACAAGGTGAAGGTCGATTACGTGTTTCCACTGCTCATGAGTCCATTTCTTGTGGTCCTTGCACCATTGGATACGCCTATTCGCATTTACTGCTGTAGCTAGGGGTTTGGCGATAGCGGCCCTTCATTAATTTTCATTTTATAAAGTTCCCGTCCTAATGTTTTCGATGAAACCGGATTCTGCAGGCCGGAATTGAGTTCAGACGTAATTTTCATTGCAGTAGTTTTCTTTTTAGCTGCTACAGTCCGTTTTAATGCCCTCCGGTCCCTATCTGACAGGGTTGTCTTTCGACCACTGTTGTGCTTTCCTGACGTCATTTGCCCATGAATTGCGTATGCCCTCGTGATATTGGACACAGTACCTTCTGATACATCCACAATATTCTCCGCTGTTGCCACTGAAGCTCTAACCAGACGGGCACCAAAGATCATGCCTCTTTGGAAGTGCCACTTCTTTATTGGTTCCGATATATCGCTCTCCGTTGCACACTTTTTGTGCACGAACATCTGAAACAATAATACACACACATATTGGGTACCAATGTAGTACAATAGAGAAAACTTGGTAACAAATAGAAACACAGCACTTTTTCTAGAAACTCAACATTTTGCACAGCGGTAGAATGGAATTATGGCCACAAATGAAAACTAACAAAATATTCCGAACAGTTAGGTTATTTTAATGAAATGCATTTCAAATATCTAAACCAAGCTTCTTAAATTACCTCAAGATCAGAGCTGATAGAAGAGAAAGTGTGCTGACTTCTATCCTTTTAACATTGTAAACGGTGGTCTTGCAAAACTCTGGGGCCACCGTTGATATGGATCCGTTTTCAGTGGGAACAATAAGAAATAATAGTGAAGTGTTTCGCAGTAACTTCATTATTAAGTGGTTTTGTGTGTTATTAGTTATCGTAAAGTTTACTTCGTGATTAGAGTATAAAGTATTACAAGAAAAAACAGACCATTGTCCTGAAATAGCTGTATTTGTAACTCATTTCCCTGACTTTTTTTTTTTGAAAGTCAATACACTTATTGTGAACGGACAGAAAGTTAAATTAGCAAGACAAAGCTCGAAACTAAAACCAGGAGCAGTTCCACTCGTACTGTCGTAGTATTTTTTATGTTGTAACTGTCAAATAATATGATTATGATGTGACGTATTTGGAGTAAGTAGAAACGAAGTTACAAGGATTTAAAAATTTGATATTTTTTGAAAGGCTAAATTTCGAAAACGTCCTTAGATAATTATCATATCTAATTACGTAGATTAGTTGCAAAAGACGTAAAGATCATAATGCCGTTCACGGCAAATTTATATTTTAAACTGTGAAGAAGATTATATATATATATATATATATATATATATATATATATATATTAACAACCTCCTCGCGTCGTGCCTATTAAATTCGGGGATGATTGAGTGTTGACGTAAAGAAGTTCCTGCTACCCATTGTCTGAAATGAGTAGGTTTGAGCAAGTAGAATTTCTAGCGAGAGGATTATTTAGTATAATACAGAAACACCCTACTTCATTTTAGAATTTCATATATTTCGACAGTGAAAATGTAATAGTGTAAGTGTGTGGAACTAGTGGATATGACTTAATCGTTCAAATCACAGTACTTCAAATGTCTGGAGCTTCGATCGCAATTAACACTTATAACTGAGGTACACATACCTTGATGTTCAGGCTTCAGGCTGGAACGACGAATATCAACTGCTGGGCTTCTGTCTGGTCAACTTTGGTATCGGCAACTCGGCTTATCACAGCTAGCCGACTAATAGCCAATCATCAACATATGGTTGTTCGTAGTACTCGTAACTCAAGACTGAAAATTCGACTTATGATCCCCGATGTCTGATGATAGACCTCTGATACACTTCTGATCTTGATTCCATTCAGATCTGGGTTTTTGTTCTCTTCCCTCAGACGATGGAATTCGTCATTTCATGATTCGACTTTGATTACCTCAGCTATTGGTCAAACTTTCGTTCCAGACCGTATTACATTGCGACCGAATTCCCAGACTATCAATCTCTGCGAATCTGAATATTATGCCATATCCGAATTGTGTCAATGTTAAATGGTTTCGTTACATATTTCAAGCTTACGTTCATTTTCTTAATTTCTATTTACATAATCCTGCGAGTTAGCGTCTCGCCAGGATTTCACGAGTATCAAAACATAAACATAACCATGTGTAACTGGTTACACAAACAGACAGACAATAACAAACAATAACACGTACCATACATGTCACAATTTAACACCGTTGTAATTTCTCATATATATAATGTACTTACCTAAGATGGCTCTGAGGAGGTAAAGTGATGAGAAAACCTTCTTTCCTTTTCTTCTCACCCAACTGTATTCTACAGCAACATCATCAGAAAGAGTTCGTGGCATCAGTCGGTATACTATATTTTTTATGTCTTTTCCACCTATATTTCTTAGTTCTCCTTTCTGCAATGATAATAACAACATAATACGTCGTAGTAAATATAATTATTTTTTACAATAGAACTACATGATTGTGTTGGAGGAAGTCACACACATTACGGGATATTCAAAAACAACTTTAGTAAAGTTTGAGAGGACAATCTTGATACCAAAATACGGGGGAAAATATATTATAAACTGGGTGCAGAATGTGTCATTTCGGAGCTAAAGCCTCCCGAATATTGGGAGAAACGATAAAATTAAGGATCATGACTCTAGAACTAAACATCAGGTCAAGGTCGGAAGGGAGAATATTGTGATTGTTCTGAGCTTAGATTTCATTAAAATATCAGTGGATATCGAGCAGGACGGCGACAACTTTTAGCCTTGAAGGAAACGAGATCGTCCAGGAGTCATTTATAAGCGAAAAATGATAAATCAGGAACTGAAAATCGCCACAATTCCATATTTACTGGTTATACTAATGGAATCTACGCTCCAAACACTCACATTGTTCTTTTACCCGATCTTTATTCGACACTTTTTTTCTGACTTTATGACACTTTATACTATAGGGTGGCCCAAAAGTAGGTATACAGAACCGCATTAATCGAGTATAACATCCTAGTTTATATGTTTATTTGCTTCGGTTCTTTTGAGCTTAAGATATAAGTAAAAAACACATTAAGACCAAATAATAAAGAAACTGAGTCTACCCAATGGATAACAATAAGAAATTATACAAAATGCAATGAGCTGATCAGTACGGTACTGTTTACCTACTTTTGGGCCACCCTGTATTGTTCCTGACAATTTTCGAGACTATAACTCCGAAATGACACATTTCTGCTCCCACATTGGTTTATACTTTTTGTCTTATTGTGGTGTCAGAAACCACCTTCCGAATGTCGTTGAAGTTATTTTCGAACATCCTACTTAAGTGAATTATATAGATTAATAACGACTATACAGAAGCAATATATCTAGGATTATTATATGAAAGTGAAAGAAAAAATTTCCTAAAATACATTATTATTAACCAAAATTATTAGTGGGAATAGCAAAGTTAAAATGACTTAGAAAAATCCTAGAAAAACTTGGACAAGATAAGAAAACAAATCTGCAACTTGTGATCATGATTCACTTGTATAACTGAATTTTGGACATAAATTGAACATAACTTTCTTACAAGGCTGTCTATAATCTTTATTATAAATTGACTAGAAATGGTACAGTTTCGGAAGTATATCACTTCCTTCTTCAGACTACTATTCCAACTGAAATCATAGATAACGTAACATAATTTGTTATCTCTACCAATCAAGAATCATTTTTTCATTTTTAAGATGGACACAAGGCCTTTTTATAAAAATATCTGAATTTTGGAATGTCAGAATCATAAACGCTCGTGTTATTGACTAAAGTTCTTTAAAAGGCGCCATTTTTGAAGCAATAAAGCAAAATCAAAATAAGAACGTAAGAAAACAAATATCTTACAAGCAGCACCGTCGTTCCATCTTCTTTCTACTTTTCCTCAAGAATACGTAATTCCTCTATAGTTTTCACAGGTAAGTTGAAAGCGTTTTCTACCATGTCCTGCTTGTTTTCCTTTTCTTCATATCTCTGCTCTCGAATGCTTGTAATACTATTTATTTTCTCTAGAATTTCAGTTTGTGTAGTTATTATACCACTGAGCTTAACGTTTGTGTCTGCGAAGTATTTCAGGATCATTTGCACAGTTTTATTTGTTGCTGTTAAGAAGACAAAGAAACAATTAATTAGATGAGCAAATGAACTTTGCGGTCACTATGTTTCACCAGTTACAAGAAATTTAGTTCGTTAATAGGGTCACACGTATTTGTTTGACCTGAACATTATTAACCAATAGCCGAAAAAACGGAAACTGTCATTGTTCCACGCTTAAAAAGTTCTTTTTGTACTACTTTTGTAAGTATTAAGTTTGATATTACATTATTTAAGTTAGCACTAACTTTTTGCAATTATTTTTCAGTTTTGAACGTTTATTGGTATCATTCATAACAACTATCTGACAATCAATAGAAACATTTTTGTCCACACGTAGGTATCTATGGGAGGATATTTTTCCACAAACACAAAATGAAGTTATAATCTTGGACCCAACACTTCACGCTCTATGAAATAAATAAATACATCGCTTTGCTCACTGTGACACCGTTCTCCCACATGGGTTCCAATAGACTGTGCCTATTGCTATTTTGTATCTGTAAACTGGAAATGGTATTACAAAACTACAGTCATTTTGTAGTGTATCACTTGCAAAAAACAAGCGATTTTTTTCGGTTTAAACTACTCATTGAGCAAAACAATACGCTCATTGTAAAAGTTATTAACGTGTAACAGCTTCGACAACTATCTACGCGGATTTAGGTATACTAAAGCAAAGTTTGTACTGTACAATGGAAAACTTTTTTTTTTTTTTTTTTTACCTACTTGCACTTCTAAACTCTCATTTGTACATGGCATCCTGAAGTTCTTGCTCTGATTTAACCAGTCTTCTTATGTGCCTATCTGTCACTTCATGCACAGATTTCCTTCGTTTCGACATTTAGAATAAAGCTCCGAGGTATTTCAACAGAGTCCTGAAAATATTTAATCATGACAAGTTTGGTAGTACATTGTTGTTATAATATTAAATACTATGTAACAATTTAAAAACGAGATTTCGCTACTTCTCTCTCGAAGATTAAACTTGGCATATGAATTATGCTATTTTTTATTTTATGTTTATTTATTTATTATTACTAGTACTATTATTATTGATTGCTCTCTTGAGTACACTCGCAAAAATCACTGAATTCATATCTGCTTGTAAAATATTTTATCTAAAGCTCTGGATGGTCATTTAAATTTGTGAAGCTAATTTAAGGGTGTAAAAATGCAAAAATTGAATCAGGAAGATATTACACATTTCACGTTTCAGTAGCAGATATCCCTAAAAATAACATGCACATCCATGTTCTATTAATAGCAGGGTTAGCTAAAACTTTTTTTGGTCTAAACACGTTTTTTTTTTAATTTTTCCTTTGGTTTAAATAGATTTAGCTTAAATTAAACTACAGTAACTGAGGCTTTTTTTTATGAATAAATGTGATTTAACCATTGCTGATTCGATTGAGCTTCAGAACCTCAAGCATTGACCAAAACACAGTCAAACTGGAGATCACAGTTCAACTAGATCTACA
This sequence comes from Thermobia domestica, assembly GCF_964235325.1. NCBI lineage: Eukaryota > Metazoa > Arthropoda > Insecta > Zygentoma > Lepismatidae > Thermobia > Thermobia domestica. Next base: position 7,975,786 of record NC_137461.1, on the reverse strand, counting down.
AATGATTTACCAGTAAGGTTTGATTTTTTTTTTTAAAAAAAGTGACCAATCTGGAGACGTACTTTTTCCGCGTTTTATTGGGCTTTTTCGTTCTAGTGAAAACTCTGCATTCTTTATGGATGAAAATGAGTATCGAAATGTGGTATCCAATAATGGTTAACAAAATAAGACCAAAACACCCTTGGTCTTAGTCAAGGTCGTCGCGGCGAGGGATACGTGTTCCCGTCAGCTTTGTATCCAGAGTTTTCTCAACTCTTACCATACGGATATATGTATAATCCAGATATTTACAAGATGATATAGGAAATAGTGTCCCTAGAAAATTTTTGATTATGTACGTCTCATGTCTTTGCTCTTGCATGTTGAGTCCTGCTGTTCTGGTATTACAGTATACCTAGAATGCAAGACCAAGACTGTTACGGTCTTGGTGTTGCATGAAGGAAGCGTGGTCTCCGCGTTGCATGCAAATCCAAAACTAAGACTGCATGCTACCGCATTCTAGTTGAGAAAAAGAACGATATCCAGAAAGATTTGGTTGGGTTAGAGTCTACGTTATATTAGGATAATAGCAGGAAGACTCGAACTTTCCATCAGGTCATTTAGTGGCAACCAACTAGGTTATAATCTTCAGTACGATTCACTCAACGCTTTGCATACTTTTGAAATTGAAGTCACTGATTGTAATAATAAAAACGAAGAGTTAGTAGACCTTCGACCTTGAGTTTGACTGGGTTGCGTTCATTTCTGAAGTAGAGACCGAGAACAATCGAATCTTTGTCCTCAAATTAAAGTTCATTAAAAAAAAAAAAAAAAAAAAAAAAAGAAACTGGTCATGATGAATCAACTTTTACCTTTATTTGGATCACATATGGATAGAAATAGGTTCGTTTAGTCTCAATGTCCCTATGCAGCAGCGCTATTATAAAGGAAATGATCTAGAGCCTAATGTGGAATCCGAATCACTATTCGATTTGCATCCGAGAGAAATTGTCTTCCACATTGACTCAAACCAGAGATCCCATATTTACAAAGGCGATAAGTCTACAGAGAATACCTGCCACAAATACCTGTTGTACCAATCTTGAAAACTTACAAATATTTTAAGTTACTCTTCATAGGACAAAAAAATTACACAATTGTACAAGTGAAAGCACTGGAACACTTTCAAAAGAGTACAGAGCACATATCAATTTACTCTAAATTAGTTCATTGAGTCAGAAATTCAATCTTCCTTAAATTTATATATCAATACAAGAAGTGAATAAAGATACTAACAATTTAAGTTCATTCGACTTTGAACTTTTTGTCTTGTCTTGTCTTGACTTCTACACTATTATCAGTGTTCTGTGGGCGCACCAGGGTTTTCACCAGTATGTGCTATAAATGTGAAACAAATTCGTTATTCATTTTCCAAATAGTATTTATAAACAACAAATTGCATAAATTTCCAAGAAAGTAATATATTTCCCATTTTGAAGTAATGTTTCTGGTACTCTATTTTCACTGTAGATGCAATGTTTATCAAAATTTCCTGCGTCGTGATTGTTTTCTGGAATGATAAAAGAATTAATGAAAAGGTTTTCTAGTATTCTTATTCTTGTATATTACTTTACTCTTAGGAAATATTATGTAGTAGATTTTTAAAAAAATATTTATACAAGATTTTATGAAAAAATGTACTAGCGCTTTGATTGGAAGCCAATTGTTAGTTCCAATATGTATTTATAAGAAAACGGTGCATATCCAAGATAAGAATATAATTGTTTTAGTAACTGAGAACATAGAGATTGAAACAATTCACATTCAAAAATAATATGGTTAATATTTTCTACTCCTTTGTCACACCAACAATGATAGGTGCGTTTTTTCCTTATTTGAAATAATTTTAGAGGTGGTAACGCTTTTCCAAAAATAAGGTGGTAATAAATTATAATTTCTCGACGAGTACATGTGGCAATGAATTTTGAAGAGCAGTAGAAATTAACCAATAAAGTTCACCAGGAAGTGGTTGTTGTTTATCATACCATTTTGAACTTTCTGGGTTATACTTTTAGTTTACACCATTAAAAGAAAAGAAAAGAAAGAAGAAACTGGTTTCATGCAAGGTTTACGACATTCTTAAAACCTGCAAACCCTAAGAGTGAATGTAGAACCTACACATATTGGGTTCCAATAGACTGTGCCTATTGCTATTTTGTATCTGTAAACTGGAAATGGTAACACAAAACTACAGTCATTTTGTAGTGTATCACTTTCAAAACAATACGCTTATTGTAAAAACATATTAACATGTTACAGCTTCGCCAGCTATCCACGCGGATTTAGGAATATTAAAGCAAAGCTTGTACTGTGCAATGGAAAACTTTTTTTTTTTTTTTTTTTTTTTACCTACTTGCACTTCTAAACTCTCACTAAAGACAGATTTGTACATGGCATCCTGAAGTTCTTGCTCTGATTTAACCAGTCTTCTTATGTGCCTATCTGTTACTTCATGCACAGATTTCCTTCGCTTCGACATTTAGAATAAAGCTCCGAGGTATTTGAACAGAGTCCTGAAAATATTTTATCATAACAAGTTTGGTAGTACATTGTTGTTACAATATTAACAGCTTATTTTTTGTGAATGGTTACCTTCAAATATCCCACAGCATCACTAAAGGAACAATAGATTGACCTAGGATACGTTTCATATAAGGATTTCAGCAGTGAGCATATTAACCATAAATATAAGAACAAAGTCAAGGCTAGCGTAATTGGATACTTTTTTTTTTTTTTTATTTTTTTTTTTTTTTTTTTTTTTAGGAATGAACAAAACAATTAGAGAAAGCCGGATGTGCGTGTAACGTCCACGGAAAGTGAATACTAGCAATGTATTTGCACGGTACATAGTTCTTACTGTAATGCGTATAATATGGTGAATGATGAGAAACAGAGCTGAAATGTGCGTCACAATGTGATTCACAGAGAACTTGCAAGATGTTCCCAATAGCAGGGACGGCGCTACGAGGTCCATATAGCTCTTCAAAATATCTTCAGCCCTCCATATTTAATAGTATACGTAATTAATAACTATCTGTTTTAGTATAATTAGCTCCGTGAAAATTGGAGCAACAAAGCTTCGCTTCTTACTACTTTTATTCCGTCGACTGCCCTGAACAATATATAACGGCAGAATCCCCTATTTTTCTATATATTTTCCACAAGTTTGAAACAAACTTACAAATTTGAATCTAAAGTTGAAACTTTTAGAGATAGAAGTCCACTTTTTTAAGTACAAGCAGGAATCTATGTTCCCGGGTTGTCACTCATTACTTTTAGGAACTGTAAATCTTGTTTCCCCGTTTCCCAGTTGCAGTACCGGTTCCAGAGCCATAACAAGTTGGAAAATATTCTAATGCTATCCCACCCCTCAAATAAAATAGTCAAGCTTCCGCCATTCAGAGACACTTCCTAAGGCTGTGAGAATTCACTTCCTGCTTGAAAGTTGCTATTTTTCAAATGTCAGTATGCGCCCATAATGTGTAAATGCCCGTTATTCCGCAAATAATGCCTCTGCGATGTAGCGACTGTAGAACGTATTAGGTATTTATTTCGGTAATAGTTTAGCTACAATAGTGTGGTAATTCTGTTGTGGTATATGTATTATCAGCGCTGTTAACATTACATGTTGGCAACCAACAATGTATCAAGTTACCCTCTTTCACAAAATAAAGAACAAGGAATACATATAAAACAAAAATAATGGAATCTCCATGGATAGAAAAATTAACCTGAGAAATAAATCGACGTACACACTGATACCCGCAATCACTGACACGCCTGCTCCCTAAGAACGCACCTACTCGCTACCGCTCGCTCCCTATTGCTGCGCTCCTGCCCAGATTCTCATACATAGTATACGTGCATTTTAGTGGCCACCACGCACAAATTGGCTAATGTCTTTTGCATAATAGATCTTATCACCTACATACACGTTAATTTCTGCATGCGTGAAGATTCTACGGGTTAACTTCCGCAGAAGATGGCATCGAAATACAAACTTCGCAGGAAAATGAACAGAATCAGACGTAATGTTAACATGCGAATAAGAAAACGGTGAAGGATGGTATTTGGAATCTCCCCCACTCGTTTCATGGCTCCAGAACTGGGTACCTTGTTTTTGTCTAAATTGGGATAAAGGTAGAAAACATTGAGACCTGTGGGGGTTCCAACTCTCTTCGTTCACTGTCGCACGCTCAGTTATAATTTTGTGGCATAATTTTGGAAATGAGTTAATGTTACGTAAGTACTAACATAACATAACCTAATCTAACCTAAAAATTCAAAAACACAAAATATGGGAAGAAAGTACAAACTTTAAGCAAAGAATTCTGGGACTCAAAATCCAAGTATCCTAACCTAACCTAAAGTAAACTAACCCAAATTAACCTAACCTACCTAAACCATCAAAAAATAGAGAAAATGTAGCAAGAAAGCACGAAATTTAAATATTTGGTCTCAGTTCCAGAAATATGCCTTTTTGTGAAGAAAGTAACACTGGAGATCTTATACGTCGGATTGAGGGAGAAATTAAAGATACCCAAAGTGAATTATAATCATTAATGAATGAAGGAAAGGTTCTAGATTACTGGTCCCCCATGTAGGTTAGTAGCTGGGTTGGTTTCTTTCTGTACTAAAGTTTATACATTAAATTTACATAGTATTGCCGAGCGAGCGTTAGCGAGTGAAGGCGGGTTAGAGCCCCGCAGGGCACGTTGTTTTCTGTCTTTATTACTGCTCAATGGGAAAGGGGACCAGTAATCTAGAACCTTGCCATGAATGAACAAAAGTTGAAAAGAGGTTCATGTGGATGTTATCTGGGCCCGCCATCTGCTGCAGCTTAGCCAATTTCACATAGCCCTACTTATATGCATTCTTGGTTCCTTATTTAGTGAGAGGGGAGGAGGTTACTTATACATTGTTGATTCCGAACATGTAATGTTATCTTTTTCATCCACAATACATATTACCACAACGATATGGGACCTCTACGTGTACTAGAATAGCCACAACAGCATTGTAAACAACTATTTTTATTTCAAGAAAAATAGTGATTAAAGATTTGAAAGCGGTTACGTTATTGTTAAGCTGCACGTTTTATGATGCATCATTTGCATTTATAATAACAATCTGTACACGAAAATTTGCTTATGCACCTATAAAATAACAGTGTGTGTTGTCTTAAGGACTGATTCAACCAACAAAATGAAAAATTTTTGCTTCGATTTGCCTACCTATTCTCAATATGAACAAAACTTTGCACATGGCATTCACAATTAATCTACGTACTATGCTAGGCATGCATATACCCTTAATATAACGCTATTCAACTTGCGTGTTATTTTTCTCTTTATAATTAATGCGGTGTCCTGTGCTTTACCAGATGAAACTAATGTAAAATAAATCCAATTTACATGCCACAGAGAACATAACGGGTTACACACTTGGCGGTATGAAACATCACATTAGTCAAATTAAAACTTGACAGGACACGCACAAACATGACTTCGCTTACAGATTTACTATACTTTTACAATATCTTCAAGGAAAAATGTCATGATAAAAACAGCGAAGTCAATTTACAAAGAAGAAGTTTTTGATATTCTAGATTTTTTTTTTATCATAGCCTGTTTGACCAACATTGGAATTTAGGATATAACTATTCATAGGATAAATTATACCTCTACTCGATGTATAAACGTTAAGCTCTCATGAATTTTGTCACATTTAAATACTATCTATAAACGCAAAAACAAAATTCTTCAAATGTTAGAGGTTATTTCAATTGGTTGTTCTCACATGGAAGAATACTCTAGTAAAAAGGACGGCAGGAATATTCCCTGGAAGATTCCTGGTGGATTAGATATATTCCCTCATAACCCCGAAGAATATTCCTTGGGGAATATCAGTGACACATTCCACAAAGCTTCCCAAATTTCCGGGAATCTGGAAGGAATATTTGGAATCGAAATGAAAGATACGTGGGATATAGTGTGCTGTGTGGGCACTGCCTTACAAAGTGTTGCTGAAAGGAATATTTGCATTTGTAGGTGCAGATTGACTTTAGAGTTGTGGTGTAACAATGCAGCCTGTGACTTAATAGCGTAACAACTATTGTGCATAAAACACAAACTTTTGGTTGGTGGTCACTGAAAAGCACGAATGCTATGTAACCGACACGGGGCAGGATGGCACACTTAGGGATGCGTCCGTATTGAGTAGGCGCGTGAGTGATGGTTAGTATACGCACAAATGAGTATAGTGATAAAACACTTTATATTGGATATATACACATCCCATACGTTTGGCACAGTTTTGCGACACTTCTATGATCACTTTATATAATGCCTAAACATAGCGCTTAACGTCATGTGTTACTTGAACTCCTAACACTGACAACTCCATTAAGGTACTTGTAAAAGCAACATAGAACCACTAAAGCTCATGTTAGTCGGTCCCATAGTTTCCTTACGCACCTCAATGTCTGGGTATATTTGCTTGTTGTTGAGTGAATATCTAACATCAAGAAACACTTACCCTGAAAATTGTACAGAAATCGGCGTCGGTGTAATGTACATTTGACTTTCTAATATTACTGAGTACGTATTTTGTATGCTTCGTTTACTTAGTAAAATATCATAGTAATGAAGCAAGGTCCATGTTCCGTTAAGGGGGTCCAAAACTACACTGGACCCCCTTAAGCTAAGCTAACCTAACCTGACCTAAGCTAACCTAACCTGACCTAACCTAACCTAATATAACGTTATATTATGTAATCAAACAAAAATCAATAGAAAGAAGTGGTGTCAAAGACACTGGACCCCCTTAACGGAACATTGACCTGAAGCAAATTTTGGACAGCTGTTTCTACGTTAGTGTGAGTTTCAGGTTTCCCTCCTAATCTAATCGGTGCTTTTTTATATCTTTCTTTCTTTGTTTATTATCATACTTCACCTGTAGATTTTCCAAAGGAATAGTACCTATATTCTCTACTTGCACAGAGGAAAGTTATAATAAATGCAATAATTGTCTTATTACGTCTTCTAGGCTCTAAAAATGCTTACATACTTGTAATATGCTTGCAAACAATTCACATAGCCTATATATTTTATGTCTCATTAATAAGATACCTGAAAATGAATATAGAATTGAACCATTGATTTCGAAAACCAATCATCTTCATCGAAACTAATTTTAGAGGAGAGACAAACAAAACTAAAGTAGTTAATATTGATACAATATAGACAGTGGCGTATTTACGATTTTGTTTCGGGAGGGGCTTTGCTAACTTTCGGGGGGGGCTTTGCCTGGAAATGTGAAAATTCTGCAAGATATTTCATTTATTTTACTATACTAAGTAAGATTTCGGGGGGGGGCTTAAGCCCGGAAGCCACCCCCCTAAATACGCCACTGAATATAGAGGGCTATGTTTTTTTTTTTTTTTTTTTTTTTTTTTGATCATAGAAACTGTCAGTGTAAAATCATTAGAAGTGGTTTGAGATGGATAAAATAATTGAGTGCATATGAAAGATGACTCTATTAGATGCTGTTTTCCACCGGCGGTATATATCTGCACAGTCTATAGATCCTGTATTTTGTTTACAAGTGATACGTTACAAGTATGAAACAATGACAAGTGCTATTGAAATTCATATCATTACAAAAATCCATTTCTTTACACTACCCTCGCTTACGCGCTTACCTACAATCGTTGAAGTGCTTGCTTCCTTCAGACGAACCCCGAAACTAAGGTACTGGACCAGTAGCGTAGCCAGGATGTGTGTTTGGGGGGGGGGCCAAGTGCTGTTATAGGTACATACAGAAAAATTACAAACAAGAAAATATATAAAAAATTACAAACATCAAAGTACCAAAGTACATTGTCGGACCTCTTTGGGGGGGCCCGGCCCCTCTGCCCCCCCTTCCCTACGCCACTGTACTGGACCACCAGCCTAGCCCTGCACTGACTAGGTTAGATAGCATTCGTGCTTCGTAATGGCCACTTAAAAGAGATTGGTTTGTGTTTTTTGCACTGTGGTTTTTATGTTACACATCCAGAAAACATATTTATAAGCAAATCGTAAAAGAAATGTAAATGTTTAGCAATTACTTCTGGTAATCCCCTTGTATTTTATCTATGCGAATTGAGAAATTTTCATATCCCCCAGAGGAAATCTTTTAGGGGACAATAAGAAATAAATTAGTGAAAAAAAACTCTTCTATAACTCTTTCTAGTCGTGTGCCACCAGTAAACCAGTAAATATTATAATTCTGTTACATATTTCCTTTATATATTCGTGTATGTATACGGAGTAACAAAGATTTGTCTTGAAGTGAGCCCACTTCGAACGACAGGGAGCATAAATTTAGAGGCAGTTGTTCCTCCTGTTATACCCCTACAAGCTACAACACTGCTTAAGGTAAATTAAATGTAATAAAATCATGCAAGCGAAGTGTTTAAAAATAATGACAAAAAGATGCAGTTTTACTATACGGATTCACAGACTGTAAGATGTACGGAAAAATTTGATGAAGTCTTTAATTTGAGCATTGTATGTCTAGAACAGGACCCAAGGAATCCCTGCGGGACTTCTAACTCGTTCCTATTCCTACTACTGCCCCTACCACTACTCCTATTTCTATTACTACTTATACTAGGGACCCGTATAGGAAAACTGCACGGACAAAATAATGGAAATATTTAGGCAAGGTGAATTAGTCTGCTTCTGATGAAGAATATGCAAATGAGTGGAAGAAGTAGAATGCAATAATATTTTTAACTCCACAGAAAATTAATAATTAAAACAAATATAATGACGTAGTCCACAAGGTTCTAAGGCTGGGACTTACTTTATAAATCTCCCGTGAGGGAGGTAGCTGATAGAAGAAGAAAAAAATATTGTAATGTTACCAAGGTTCTTATGAATGTCACCCTATTTACCAGTTATTGGTTACAAGAAGAAGATTCGCATCATTAAAGAATTATTAAGTTGAAATATTTATATTTTACGGAAATCTATAGTTTTAAGAACCAAACAGTTAACAAGCGTAAGTGTTGATATTTACAATATAATATTTACTTGTAACCAAATTAAACTTAATTAAGTTCAACATTTTGGAAAATAGTTTAAATTATTCTGATATAATAGTACATATTATTATTTCGACTACCTGCACCTCATGACTCACCATGGCAATTTCATCGGACTTACGCCTTGGTCCCGTATGTGATCTAGTTTTTTCAGAAGGGAATGTTTCATGAGGGAAAGTTCTAAACTTGTGAGTAGATATTTCACAATCTTCTGTGCACTCTCCATGTCACCAAATTAGTTTTCATCGTAGTTTGGTGCACTTATTACTGCAAAATAGGTCCTGTGCATTATAAATGTTGCATCAACACACGAAACTGCTGTAAGTTAAGATGCCATTCTGATACATTTCCATATGTGGAAGTCGATAATGTGTGTATTCAATGCACAGTTTCAAGATACGAATCCACAGGCATTTAGTAAGCAACTTGTAAGAAGAAAAACTTTCTTATTACTTCAATTTTTGTACTACTACTAGTACCACAATTATTATTATTATTATTATTATTATTATTATGTAGATGTTTAGAACTGTAGGTTAATAATAGAAGCGATGCTATATGCTTTGATGTGGACAGTTCCTTTATTGAAAATTTGATGGGCTTCGCTGACTTTATAAACGCAGTATTGTATATTCTGAATCGCTTTATGTAGATGCAAGAACAAATTCGTACTTGACAGCTTTACGAACATTTTCATATAATGTAACACTGACTAAAATGCCATACTGCGTTAGAAAAAAAGTCAGTCTATTATTATTCTGCTAAACTATGTAAAGTTAAAAATACAGAATATAGAGAACTATTACACTACACTAGATCTAATAAAATGAGAACACATGAACTTCGGGTGAATCAAAACTTACCAGTAACTCTAAAATGATGCATGCTTTTTAAAGCTAGTTGTTCCAAACTCTATAATGAACGAGACTCTAGGATACGCAAACTGATCTGAAATAATTCCAATATTATATACCATCAACTAATTATTTTCTAGTAATGAAATAGGCCTGCTCATCAGAACACAGTTTATTCATATTCACCCCTTACTAGATATCGTTAATTATGGCATCCTAACTGTAGATAAATATTTCTTGTCGGAACACCTTAAACGCTTTACTTTTAAATTCGGTTCACCATCAACCTCAGGTTTTGTGAAAAAGTATTCTTTCAAATCTTCGAACGGTAAAATATTTTCGTTCTCCATCTTTATAAAAATAACACTAATCAAAGTAAAATGGACTACCATTGCACTCACTGAATGTATTGATTTGTAGCTGTCAAAATCTATGACATGACCTTCCAGATGCTTGCAATCAGTACACGTAATTTTCCTGAGGCCTTACATATCTTCCAAAAACAGCCAAGTGGCACTAAGATCTTATCTGTTTCTCTGTGTGTCGGTAACTGAGTGTGTGTCACTGACATATGTAGTTCATGCTACATTGTTCCATTGTGAGAAATTCAGTTATAGAAAAGAATAATTTGTTTCGGAAAAAAAATATACATTTATAGTAGTTGCTCTATCTGGAATGTAACCAAAAACAAATGACGGAAACTATTCTTGTGACCACCTTTTGAACCGAGCACTTCGGTTTTCGTCTGCTACTGGCAGAGAACTCGCTGAAGATCCCAGCGCTGTTTAACGACAGTGTATCCAAGTCAGCAACTTTTCTTCCAAGTCATCTTACGTTCGCTGTCAGTTATCACATGAGTTTTCGAAAACTTATATGTTTGTGACACAACAATTTCTAAATAGATTAAGGATATTATTGATTAACCTTCTATTATTGAAAATAATAAATACGTAAATTAAGGGGATTGTTGCCTTGCCATTTTTCTTTTTTTTTCTTTTCCGTAATTAAAACATATTTTCTAGTATTTATAGTTGCAAATAAGAAGGTATATAATATTATGATTTTTGTAATTGATTTTTTAAATATGCTAAGTAATTGCAAAATAATTAATAATTTAACTTTTTACTTTGAATCCCAACGAAGGAAATTCAACCAACCAACCCTGCAAATAATGACTAAGTTACTCTTCCTCTATAGGATAAAATAATTTACAAATCATCAGCTACACACAGTCACTTAATATTTAACTGAATTAATAGAAGTTTTAGAGGATCAAGAAATTAAAATAAAATATAGCGTAATTATTGGTAAATGCTCTTTGCAAATTATTTTATCATATACATTGAAAGTAATTAATCGTTTCCTGCAGGGTTGGTGCTTTGAATTTCCTTCCTTGGGCCGAAAAGAAAAAAAGTTTAATTAGTGATTAATTATTAATTATCTTGTAATTAATTAGCGCGTTTTAAAAATTTTCAATTACAAAATTAATATTATGTTTCTTTATACTCAACTATAAATACTAGAAAACGGGTTTTAATTACGGACAAAGAGAAAATCAAAATGGCATGGCAAAAATCTCTTTAAGCTGCTCAGTGTTGTCGATTCCATTTCCATGGATGTCAGCGGACCTGCTTTTTCGAAGTTTGTACAAGTCTGTACAATTACTTTATATTTAGTAAATCTGCTCAAGAATACCCTTCATGTAGTAAGCTTGTTAGAAAACAAATTTTACAGAAAATAGAACGCTGAAGGAAATGTGTTTCTTGTTTTGTTTGTTTGTTTGTTTGTTTGTTTTCACAATGCTTTGCATCTCCGTCTGTTGATAAACATGATTGTCTCAATATCCACTACTGAGGAAAATATCTGGTTGAATTTTCGTTCAGCACATTCTTAAATACTAAGAGCTCAGACAAATTTAGAGCACTTATTCTCCGCGTCTTTTCAAATTACGACGAAGAAGTTAAAATTATTTAACTTTTCGGAGGCATATGTGGTTTCAAAGGGTGCAGAATGAATGACACAAGATAAACCATTGACTGAGTGAGTAAAACCTCATGCATGATGTCCTGGCGCGTAATTTAATTCCATGATCTTCCGAGTGCTAAGCCAATGCTATACCAGCTAAAATGTGAAATTGTTAAGGATTTTATGTCCTTTTTCAACAGCGGGGCTATATAGATACATGGACCTACAGTTGAAAGTGGGATCCGAACCACTCCATTCAAAGTGAGCTCCCGGCGGGAATCGATCCCGCGACCACTCGGGGGAGCCCGCTATACCAGCGGAGCAACGGGAGCCCTCTATACCAACTGAGCAACGAAAAATTAATTTGTACTCCATTTATAGTTTCATCATTAGTATGCACCTGGACTTTCCATGCGTCCCCCCCCTTTTTGCAAGTGTTTTCAGGTTTTCAGCAGATAAGGGATTTTGTCGTAAGAATGTTCTTATTTTTCTGCAGAACTTTCCGCACTTTATAAAGAAACCTTTTGCTCCGAGATCCATTGTTATCCACAGCAAGAATAGTGTCTTCGTATTCACGCTCTTATCATTTTATACAAAATAACAAATCTAATAAACCTACTTACCTATTTTCTAAATTTAAATTTCTTAGAGATACTTATTGGCTAATACCCTCTTCAAAGGAAATACCACCTTGCTGTTCAAGTCTTATTATTTTTATCAAGTCCCTTTTGTTATGAAAATGTTCTTTCAGTTTGAAAAACGCGTCTACACTATCGCGTTTACATAAGAAAGCATTGATTCCACTTGTAGCTTTTTTTTTTTTGTGTGTGTGTGTGTGCGTGTGTGCTGCTCTTGAAAAGTTTTGTCCGATGCTCAAATGCTTTTTGATTCGGACGTCTTCAAATCAAGATTTTTACTGAAGTCAACGTCAACACGATGTTTCACAGCTCAGACTTTATATATGAAAGATACGTATTTCTTTAATTATTTTATCTTTTCCTCTTTATATAGTTTTACATCTATAACATGTTCTCTTGTTTCTCTTATGTGTCCATACCCCCCTGGTGAAAAATCATTGTTTACTTTGAGAATGAATTTGTAAAATAAATAAATGAATAAATAAAAATTGTGGAAATGGTTGAGTGAAAGAAAATGTCATTTCGTAACTCTGCCAGTTTTAAATAAGGAAATAAAATAACTCATCTAAGGGAACCCTCGTTCCTTCAGAGCACTCGCCTTCAGTGCACGTGGTAGAGGTCTGCACGGGCCGAAATTTTTAGCCCGGGCCCAGCCCGGCTCGTGAGTTTATAATGTGAGGTCCGACCCGAGTCCAAAATATGTTTTAGCATTTGGCCCGAGCTCATGTGGTAATCAAATGAGCCCGAAATAAACCCGAATTACATAAACTTTATAATTTACTCAAAATTGTATTTTTTTTATTTACAGAATTAGAAGTTTAATTTTGCAGTTCTGCTTTAAAAGTTCTTAAGGAAGAATGGTCCAAACGTCCAATAAATATTGTTGTACAGTACATTTACAAAGTTAGGCCCCAAAAGGCCCGAAGTGATATATGCTTTGTAGGCCCGAATCCGGCCCGCGGATTGCACTTTAACCTGTAAGTCCATTCTCTACCCAGTCTCGCTGTTGGGTAAAGACGTTTAAAAACCTAACAAACGAATTTTCCCTTAGAATGTATTCCCTCGTGGCATGCTTATCATGAGAATTGCTGTCTTATGAAGAATTTGCCATATGAATTTCATTTAGCGCTATGAGAGTAATAAACTTACCGTTAGCGTTGTTTTCAAATTTTGGAATTGATGATACGATTCCAAATGACTAAGAACAGTAGAATTGTATCTTTTCTTGTATTCATTTGGGGCTCCCACAGTTCGATTCTTTGGTCATAGGTACGACGATCTCAAGAAGAGGAGTAAGCAACACTACATCTCATTCACCCCCAGTGAGAGGATGACAACCTTTGTTGCCAAACGTCAACGATCGCTGAAGAGCCACATTCCTGTTCTAGAGAAAGCGATCTATTGCCTCGTTACTTTGCGTATATACGTGGAAAATATTTAGTAATATTTGTGTAAATATATCAATTGTACTGTATAGGCCTATATACATTATTGTTTTTAGTGCGGAAGTTCTATTTGCAGAGTTTAAGTTATTGTCGTGTGATTCTGTGTGTATATATTTATGTATCTTCTCAAGATTTGCTGTGTGTGTGTGTTTGCGTTCGTGTTTGTGTGTCATCCCCCTTTTATGCTTCTTGTATATAGTATTGTGTTTTGTAAATGGTTAATTGTAAATAATGGAACCATCAACATCTGTGCAGTCACCCGAATGTTATAGGATTGGAGGGCAAAAAAAAAAAAAAAAAAAAAAAAGGGCTGTGGATAAAACTGCTGCGGCCACTCTCGTTGCGAAATCTACTGTATATGATATAAGAAAGCAGCATTTAATGAACAACGGTAGATTAGAAACCCCACGCAAATACAGAAGAAGTGAAAAGCGAATGACACGTGTCGACCAGGCCCGTATCCAGTGGGGGTCTAGGGGTCGCCCGCTAAATTTTCGCTGCCCACCTAAAATTTTCACGGTAGGCTTGCAAATGAACTATAATATGGTTAGATCGGGTCCCCCTTAACTTCGGCCGGGCCCCCTACATTTTTGGGCTGGCTACCGGCCTGGTGTCGACATTTATGACAATTTTACCTGGGAAACTATAAAGCGGAAAGTACATGAATTTTTCAGGGGAATTTAGGGTAGATATATTTTATTATTATTATTATTATTATTATTATTATTATTATTATTATTATTATTATTATTATTATTTGGAGAGAAAGAGAGTTGAGTTGAGTTGATTTTGAGTTTAACGTCCCGTTCAGCAGCGAGGCTATATGAGACGTGGACCTACTGATTAACGTGGAATCCGAACCACATGAGCTCCCGCCGGGAATCGAACCCGGGTCTCCCACGCCAAAGTGGAGAGAAAGAGAGTAGCATAACACATCTTTATTTAGATCGCAAAACCATAGATTCTTAAAATTTACAACAGCGTTATCTTAACCTCTTGATATTATTATGTGAGCTTGAGGTCAGACCGGTGAGGTGAGCGTGAGGTCGAAATGAGTTTGTAAGCGTAAGGTCGAGTGAGCTTGAGGTCGAAATGAGTTTATGAGCGTGAGGTTGAGTGAGATTAGGTCAGACTGACGATGTGAGCGTGAGGTTGAGTGAGGTTGGATCAAAGTAGACACCTGGTCCTTCCAATAGCAGGGAGAAGTATATTGTAATTCGAAAACACTGTAGATTTTTTGTTCTCTACACAAAAGATTATTTTTCTCTATCTGAAGATAATACCTGCTGTGAAACGACGATAGATAAGCAGGGAGTATCTTTGCTCCGCTACTTTTTTTTTCATTGGTCAACTTGGGATAGAAGTTTTAGTGTCTTTGTCATCAGGTACAGTATTTCTTAGAAGCAAGTAGAAAATAATCATGGAATGTCTTGATGTTTTGTCAGGCACACTGGAGTATTTGGCCTCGAAATCCGGTCAAGGATATTCATCATTTAGTATCATAAAATAACCGATTCAATTAAATTCTTTTGTATTTACCTCCTACCGCCCAAACTGGTTTAAATATTTTCCTTTGTCCCTTTAACTATAGTTTTCTCTTGTGATCTCTCTTGGCATTGTTTAATGGGGATTTTGTACCCTAAGTCAGTGTTTTATTTACGAATTTTCTAGAGGTGAAGCGAATCTTGAATCTTGGGCTAGCAGTTAACCACATAAGAATTGCAGCCCTCTCCCGCCCTCGGCCAAGGGGATCCCATCTCTCCAATTATTTGGGCGCAATTTCCCCCCGAATATACTATTCGTCCCCAAAACAGAGTGCTTAAATTCTTAGCGAGATTCCCCCTCCCCAATGAATTTCCACACTGGTTCGCATGTCGAATACATTGCAGGCTACATCATTTAGTAGGCTTTGTCCATTCTTTCTAAACAGGATCAGTCTATACAATATTTTCATCCACCTTCCGTCATAATTTTATCATTTCAAGCCACAGAGATTCATTCACCTTCACAGTTGCCGTTCTTAAAAGGACAATTATAGTATAATTAAAAGTGCGATTCTGTCATTTTGAAAGAAAATATGCCCTCTTTCCAAAACTAAGTCTAACGGATACAATCAACGCCCTAAAATCAGCCTGTTGGCACCCCTGCCTGCTCCAAATAGAAAATAGAATTTACATAATTTCTGGGCGAGTATTTTCGATATATTATTACATCTTGATAAGTATATATAATTTCGTATACACTGACTATTTACTTGGAAATAAAATTCATATAGTTAGCAATTAATTGTTTTTGTATAAATATAACTACGCAGAACAACCATAAATATATGTTTTGTATTACTGGGGTAAATGTGCCAGTCGTCGACCACTTAACTCATTTTCGTATAATCCTTTAATCGTTGTTCATAGAGCGGAACAACTTAGGAAGATGCAACTAGCTCACGTGTGTTCCTAAAGTTATATTTCATCTATATTTTATCCAAAACGGAGATAACGTATACCATTTATGTAATATTAGTCGGGCAAACACCGATGATTTACTTATTTTTAGTGTTCGACCAGGGCCGGATTTAATGTTTTACCGCCCCTACCCCAATCCATGAAATTTATCTAGATTGTCGCACGAAATTGAATCTATTCTTGGGATGCTGAATTGATACCTGGAAACTGTTTGTCGTCCCCGGAAACCAACGGAAACGGAAACCGAAAAAAAAAAAAAAAAAAAAGAATCGACATCGTCCGTGTAATCATTATCGAAAACGATTGAATTGTTTGAAATGACCTTCCGAATATGTTTAACTTTGGACTCAACCTAGGATTTTATCATACGAGTTTCTTTAAAATGTGTATCCTAAGGTAGTGGGAGTTAAAATATGATAAAATTAATCAAAATCAGGAAGACTAAACTAGGCAGGGGCACACACACAGGGGTGGTCCACCGGGTCCGGATCCCCCCAAAAAAATCGTAACTCAACAGACATGTACACAGTTTCGTAATAAAACTATGGTTGCTTGGAAGAAAGGATTGATATAGCCTAAAAATGTAGTCGTACATTTCCTTTTATTATATGAACAGTCCAGTTCTATCAGTTTTCCTCAGAATACATGTCTGCACCGGTAGTTAAAAATTACTTATTTTTAGGGGGGGAGGAGGTGTAGAATAACATCAGTTGAATATTACATAGACGTAGTATGTTGTAGTATTTGACTCACTCCAAAACTTGGACCCCTCACAACAATAATTTCTGAGTGTGCGCCTGAAACTAGGATATATACAGTAGAGCGTCGATTACCCGAAGTAATTGGGAGACATGGGTGTTCGGAAAACTGGTTTGTTCGGGTAATCGAACTGTACATGTTTATTTGCCAAAAAGAAGTACTGTACAGTAAATTTATTCATAAAAACAGGCATCTCTTTAAGTATTACAAAGTAACGTACAAAGGCAACTTTAGTAGGAATATATAGTATGTGGTACAGTTTATTAAACAAAAATATGTACACTCATATCCAAAATTATTGTCGCATGTTTATAAATATGTTTTTTTAGGAATATAGTTTGATAACGAAATCGCCCGGTATTTCTTATAATGTTTGTATGTGTATAATCGGCAAAGACATGTATGTGGCAAATTTCATGTCAAAAGAGCAGTAAATAATAACAATAAAACGGAAATAAAACTTTCTTGTCCATTTAGCAAGATTTTGGTTTATTCATTCTAATTTTCGTATTTACAATTCTTTTCTTATGAAATTTACCACAAATATACATTTCCCGATTTTACACTTAGTATCAGTATTAAAAGTACCCTGAAAAATCATTAACAAATTATATTCTTACAAGAAGACAGTTATAGATACGCGACAATCATTTTGGACATGAGTGTACATATTACATACGCATTTTGCATAAACAATACACACAGTATACAAAATTAACGTTTAAAAAAATCCTTTAAGCGAGCGAGTACACAGTTCGGTTAAGCGGTCGTTCGGATAATCGACGCTCTACTGTATATATATATATATATATATATATATATATATATATATATATATATATATATATATATATATATATATATATATATACTCTTTATTTAAATAAGTGGCTATGCGCCCAAGCGTTTTCGAAAATTCCACATATAAAGGTGTCAGAAGGTATATTACTAAAATATTTTAAGTTCCCATTTTATATTCATAAAATGTCCAGAGTTAGTTAGGAAACATTTGAACCGTTTGAAATGATTTTTTGAACATGATTAGCACTTGGGTCGACTTTTTTTTTGTTATCAACTCAGTTCGAGTGAAAAATGGATCCTAGGCGCGGAAACAGAGACTATATATATATATATATATATATATATATATATATATATATATATATATATATATATATATATATATTTTTTTTTTAAAAAAAAAGAATGAAGGCTTCTTTGTAGTTAACGGATTTTTTAACACGGGTCGGAGTCGGACTGAGGTTTTCCGTTTTCACTTTTATCGAAAGGGGTTTCAAATATACTTTACACATTTGTCACAAACCTTTTCTTTTCGTGTGGAAAATAAACTTTCAGCTAATAATAATAACAATAATATTCATATTCTTATAATTAATATTTATTTCCAGCAAGGCTTCTCTATACCGTTGTAGTGCAATGCAATATTATATTTTACTAACTTTGTTCTTAACTAAATCATAGTTCTTGCTAAATAGATATTTCGTACTTGTAAGGTATTTAATTTAACGCCTGTTTGTTACAACATTCGTAATGAACGTGAATTAATTGATTCATTTGAGTTTAGCGTCCCATTTAGCATTGAGGTTATATGAAGCGTGGACCTGCAGCTTAACGTGGGAGCCAAACCACATGATCTCCCATCGGGATCGTAATGAACTTCTAACAGAATGTAGATTAGTTCTATTAGAAGTTTGTGCCCCCTTACTTGCTCTTCAAGCCCTCAGGTTAGGAACCACTACTCTAATGGAACCGATCGTTTTATTATTGAATTTGCATAGAGTGAAAGTCTAATTTAGATTCATACTGTGAAATGGAATTAACTTGTTTCTATTTCGTTATTATCAAGCAAATTACAATTCTATTTCATTTCTCAGAGACATAACATTTATTTCTGTCTACTTATGGCGAGTTATGGCTATCAGATTATTCGTTGACATGGGTAATACGCATCAGCATGCTGTGCCATATATGGCACATATTTTTATTCCACCTCAGCTCCGATTTAAGTTATCAAAAGCGACTAATTTTTGTTTCATGTGTTAGATGAGATGTTGATATCTATAAACAATATATTTTGCTGCCATATAGTGTTTTCTTTGTGATTATATTAGGTAAAGAAGTGTTCACATGCGGCTTTGAGAAGTAGTTTTTTTTTCAGCACCAAGAAATTACGCAGTAAGTGTTTAAATACGAATTACGTTAATTATTGAGCGTTTACACTCTTTATGCTAGGTTTCCATTTTGCTAATACAGTCCCTTGATGTCCTGTACAGCATTTATACACCTTGGTGATTTTTGCTGAATTTGCTTCAATGAAATGTATTGCATTTTGGCATCTACGGTCTTAAGCCCTTCACGTTAAAGGGATGACGTCCCTCGGCTCTGAGGAAGCGCGCGCTTGGCTGGCACACTCCCATATGCATTGCTATAACACCGCCCCAGAAAAAAAAACTTTTTGTTACATTTCTAAGTGAGAGTGAGCTCGTGTAGGCGCTAGCCCTATAAGGGGATGGCGGGCCACATTCCTAGTCCAAGCCAGTGGTGGCGCTACCCCAATATTTTTCACGCCCCTCCTTCGAATCCTTCCATTTTTCTACGTATAACTGGTGCACTCATAATCAAAAAACTGCTGCTGTAGAATTTGCCACTGAAATATATATGACCTCGCCACCCCAAAATTTTTCTTACCTCCCCTCTTGCTCCCCTGCTATTACAAGCCTAGCGCCGCCACTGGTCCAAGCCAGCGCCATGTTTAATGATCGCTCTGGTTGGTTCGCATTTAGGGTTTTGGTTTTTGAACGTTGTTGGAACACGCTTGGTCTAGTGGCTATTATGTTTGTTTCAGTGCGCTTTGTCCCAGCTTCGATTCTCGGTTGTGGTTACAATTAAAGGAAATAAGTGGTTCGGATTCCACTATAATTAGTAGGTGGGAGTTTTCTTTAGCATTCATGCCGTGCAATGGCCAAATTACACCAAACCAAACAACTTTTTCTTGGTGATACATATTACATGTATATATCTATATCTATTTATATTGTACAATTTGAATGCATATATTTGTTTTTTTCACTAAAGTACCATGACAATCCTAAAAACAATGTTCATACTAGTGGACTGTAAGGCTTCATTCGTATACCACATGAATGCAACCAAATATAAATTCACTGTATTTAATGATTACAACTTCAGTTTGCACACAAAAATAATACACGAGAATAAACATATTCACAAGGTCTTTAGTTGTAAATGTTTGTGATACGATGGCGTATTGTTTGTGCTATATATAGTATGATCTTCGACCATGATGTATGGTCCACCAAAACTGCATGTTCTTGCCCCTACACTCACACTGTTTACAAAACAATAGAAAAGCGTTAAGCAACTTCAACACTGTTGCCAGATAAAGGCACACCCACAGTTAAATACACAAATTATCCCAAACATATATAAAATACTGAAAATAATCAAAATCATATTTGATATCACTGTGCACTTAAGCCGGATCAGTCACCTCTGGTTACGCTACTGGCTTGGTAGAAATCGAAACCGGGTCCTCCGCTTTAATACGCCTTACAATAATTAGATAGCCATGAGGAAACTCAGAATTAATTTTAGACGGGAGCAAACTAAAGTGAACCAGGTGCATGCAGAAGACCTCCTTTGTCTTAAATATTTGAAAATACAGTAAGTGAAAAGGCAGACACTGTTTAGTCTTTTCCGTACACTTTGATCAAAAGGATGATCCATTTCTTGTGAATTCCTTTAGTAAATATCTATAGGAATGTAAAAGGAGTGAAGTACGTTTTGTTTTCCTATTCTATTGTTCTGTATAAATCCATGGTTCACAAATTCGTTGAAGCGTATCTTGTCTGGGAAATCGGAATATGAGCATAGCGAAACACTTCTTTCTTAAGGAGCCCATAGACAATCCACGGTTTGTGCAAACATCATGTTTGTGCAAACACTGTGTTTGCTCAAATATTCGCCCATACACGGATCAACTGTTTGCACAAACTTCAGTTCAATTTTGAGTTTGATCGTGTAAACATGTCCACTGAAGCAGCTCGTTTAGCGATAGTAATTGCTTGTGCTTTGGAAGCGGAAAGACTGCGAAACCAAAACGGAAGAAGAGGATGTGAATGAAAGAGTGGTTCAAGAAACGGTCTAAGTTTAGTCATCAAAATTTACCTAGGTAATATCCGAACTTAAGATAAGTTCGACTGTGGACTATAAAAATTACTTACGAATGGATTCAACTGCATGTGGTGAAATACTGAAAAATTGATTTTATTCCGCGCTGACTCTCTATCCACCTTTTAATCTATTTTCTTCATTTTATCCACCAATTTCTCATATGCCGCATTTTTCAGATTCCTGTTTTTATAATCTTCACTCTACCTTACATAGTTCAGGTAAATTTCGATAAAGCTCAATAAATTCTCTCCAGAATTCTTGATTCCTATTCATTGACGCCATAGCGCAAGAAATAAGCGTCTGTATACTAGGCCTCTTACTCGGAAATAAAGCTCGTGTTTGCACAAACATGCCCATACACGGTCCACGTGTTTGCGCAAACATCATGTTCGTGTAAACAATTTTTGAACGAGTTCGATGTGGAAAAAGTTTGCACAAACGTTTCCGCAAACAGTTCATACAATACCATACACGGTCAAACTGTTTGCACAAACATCCTTGTTTACACAAACCGTCGACCGTGTATGGGCCCTATTAATCTGCCGCAAATACTGTAGGTGTTTATCACCAGAACATATGTTCTCGCTCGAGACATATGCGGCTGCCAATCACAATAGTACAAAACCCTGTCGGTCTGCATGGTTTAGCAACGAAAGAAAACCGCTAAGAAACCAGCCCAGTGGTTATAACCTGAGGCTGAGAGTGATCAGTTCCATTTGAAAAGCACTCCCTTTCTCTGGAAACACTTAGAATTTTTCACTTGAGAAATCGCTAATGCAACTTGTGCATGTACGAATTATGTCTTGAGTTGCTTCGTGTTTCAAGTTTCTTTAAAAATATCTATTGGTAGCAACATTAAAAGAACATTAATTATGTATTTTAAATACTGTTCATGAAATGATTAGAAAGAGTATTAGTTGACGTAGAATGTGTATGGCAGTTTAATTTAAATTTTATTTATTAGTCTCTGTCTCTCTCTTATGAATTTACTTGTACCTAATGACTTACCGTACTTTCGTTAGGAAGAGCTTATGTTTCGGTGTAAAGATTGAATTTTTTACACCGACCAAGGCTCACAAGTAAACTTCCTTACATCGAAGGCGAAGCTGCCCGGTTCTGATACCATGTTCAGATGTAGGTTCACGTCTGATATAGCCTTGATGCTGAACTAAACGTTAAACTCTTATCCAACCAACTAATAATATTTTACATAAAAAATTATCTAGTTTTTCTCAATTTTAAGACCTATGGTGCATATGCTTATTGCGGCTTTCACATAATCCTTACCTCACGTGGTTTAAATCATTTAAGAATGGAAGTCCATTAAATCTACCCCTACAACTTGGAATATGTGAGGCAATGGTTCAATGTAAAATTATATTTGATTTTTATCTATTTTAAAAATTTATTTATTTTATTTTATATTACTTTTTGCCAATTATTTCCACTCCTAGGTTTAAAACCACCAAAGAATAAGAGAATGACTGTAGCTTCAACTTTAAATTGTGAGATTAGAAAAAAAACATTCCAAGATAACTCGTAAAAAATAATACAATTCATATAATATGGTACATACTGTATGCTCGTTGAGTATTTTCAACAATCCTCAGTGCTTGGGCTTCAAACTGGCCAATTGTATAGGAGTAAATCTAATACTTGATTTATAAAGTTCTAGCAGTGTCACGTGTACACCATGTGGAGGAGTATGGTATTCATCGCTTGATATATTTCACAATTAATATTTAAATTGAAACTACTAGTGGATATCTCTCATTTTCTTCTTTTTCAGTTTAACGTTTCATGGTTATGCCAAAGTTGCTAATAGAGACGTGGACTTATTGATTGTAGTGGATTCTTAACACCTTTCTTCGTTCAATTGTTTCTCCACTGGGAATCTCACCCAGGACCACACGCACTAGAGGACAGCGGGCTACCCAATAGACCAAATGAGGGTCTGAGTTACTATCACTTCCCGTTTTAGTAGATATATAAAAGTAGAAATCTATCGTATATACTTGAGATGCCTAATTGATTGAATGAAACCCCTTTCTTCAGATCTATTACCAGTTTTCATATTTGGTTGTATTAGGTAGTAATCCTGTGGAACAGACAACGTTCAAGTATTGAAAATCTAGGTCGTGTTATATGAATAGTTTTCGTTATCTTGAGAAAGTGGTATCGGTATACTTTGATATTGAAAACAATAAAACATCGAAAACTATCCAAATACTGAAAATTATCGAAAAATCGACATCGAAAAATCCCGACATTTCAAACTATCGATCGATACATCGAAATATCGCAGCTCTTACCTACGACCCTGTGCACCAAATGTCCGAGTGCTAGCTAATAGGCTAGCGAAAAGAACTGAGCCTAGACTGATGATGTGAGCGTAAGGTTGAGTGAGCGTGAAGTCAGGCTGGTTATGTGAGCGTGAGGTCGAGTGAGCGAGAGGTAGAAATGAGTTTGTGAGCGTGAGGTTGAGTGAGCGTAAGGTAAGACTGGTTATGTGGGCGTGAGGTCAGACTGGTGATGTGAGCGTGAAATCAAGCTGGTTATGTGAGCGTGAGGTCAGACCGGTGAGGTGAGCGTGAAGTCGAAATGACTTTGTGAGCGTGAGGTCGAAATGAGTTTGTGAGCGTGGTGTTGAGTGTGGTTAGGTCAAAGTGGGCACCTGTGAATATACCTACCGGTATGCGTTGATCCTGGGGGTTTTTGCCCTTAAAGATCCCTTGAGCATCCCAATATCTCGATATATCTGCTTGAATTATTGAATGGATATCTAACAGCATTAAAACATTTACCTGAGTGTACTCTCCCAAAACTCTACACTAATCGGCGCCGCTATTAATGCACACTGAGAAAAAAAATTGTAGGTGACATACTTAAAAAGATAGGTTACATGCATAATTCCTGTAGTTTTTGGACTTAACGTACAGCAGACGTATAACTGAAAACGCATGTTTTATAATACTTTCTGTATAAGTGTTCCATCAATACGTACTTTCCGTATGAAACAATATAGACGGTCAGCATCTCACATACAAATATACGTATATAACATACAGCTAAGGAATGTAACATAAGTATATGCATGTGAACTACGGAAAACTGTTACATGTCAGACATCCTGCAACCGCATCATGTAACATCGAAGGGCAGTGCCTATGTAGCATATGGATAACGTGTGCTCCGTACTGATTTCTGTAGTAAGCAAGAGGATAACGTATATTTGTACAATATACCGCTGTCCGGAGAACGGATTTTTCTCTGTGCACATTTCCCTTGATAATAGTACTAACTAGTGTTTTGTATGCATTGTTTCCACAGTGTAATAGGCCTATCATAGTAATGTAGCAAACTTTGGAGTCCTGCGTATACGTTGCTGTGAGTTACAGGTTCGTCACCTACTTTAATAAGTTCTTTAAAAATTTCTTTCCTTGTGAACTTCCATGTTTTGCCTGTAAATTTTACAAAAAGTGGTACCTATAGTCCACATTTATACCATGAAAAGTTATAATACATGCAATAATTGTCTTATTACGCTTTCTAGGCTCTTAATTTATGTCAGATATCCGTTAAATGCGTTTGTAATACGCTTGAAAATAATACACTTCACATTAATCTCTCATTAATAAGATACCTGGAAATGCATAAACAATTAAAACGATTACCAACATGTGGTTGTTGCGGCTAGAATCAAAATTTATATTTTTCCGAATCAGTGCAGTGCGAATCTGGTGTGTTTGCTAGAGTGTTTACTTAGGAAGCAGGCGCTATACTACAGTGTGCACATGCATAAAGCCCTGTTATAGACGAACAAATATTCCATCATATATTGTATCAAATATTTCATCAAAGTAGAATTTGAACATGTATGATACCAGGTTGTATGCAACTTTTGGGTTTGTTACATAACTTGATACAACTGTTTTAAATTAGAACTTGTTCTATTTCTATCCAACATTGTATCTAAGAAAACAAACGAAAATCGCTATGTGGTGGCACTAAAATCGAGTATAATGTGGACACGGAAAGCAGCTGACATTCTTTTGATGCATACTAGCAGTAATCTGTTTTGTATAACTATAAAATTAAAGAATATTAGGGCTAAGTATCACACGTGACTTCCAAAAATTGGCGTAGATTGAGAGTATTCCTTGATTTTTTTTAAACACACATTTTCTTTCACTTTTCTTGATTTAAATGATTTCTTAAGACGTTCTGTCATGTTATCACTGGCGCATGCTCAGATTATTGCGTACAGATTGACAATATGCCTGCATATCATATATCTGGAATGATCATGTATTATCTTATAATATGTAATTATTTCTTCACGAAATTAATTCGTTATGTCGTAAATTGTTAATCAGGGTAGGAGTTGCATTCATGAGTGCAGATTCACTTTACGAGGACTTTCTTTAAAGCTCTTCACTACAGGTAAAAGGTATCACTACCACTAATTTGGAGTTTTTCTGTAATATCTTCAAAACTAATAAAAATATTCGAAAAGAAGAAACGTAGTGAACTAGACAATACAATTCTGCATGTGATGCCTTTACAACAATTGACCTATCTGCTTTTGGTATGCCGCTATTCACAGAACCCGTAAAAACTGTTAGACCCCTAAATCTATCTACAGTTGCAAATCGAAAGCAGATAGATGAGTTGTGATAACGGTATCACATGCAAAATCGTATTGTTTAGTTCAATACGTTTCTGGTTTTCGGATATTTTTTTTCGTTTTGAGGATATTACAGAACCACAAAAATAAGTTTTTTTGGGAATAGCAATAAAGGAGGGAAATGAAACGGAAGTAACTGTGAATAGTCATTCCATTCATTTCTACAACCTTATTCATAATGGTTACACCAGCAGGTGCTACCATAAAACTACACAGATACGTTTAAGTAATCTAACAATAGAATCAAGAAATATAAACAAATGAGCAAGTATATTCATCCTTATATTTCATCGTTTATAATGGGTGCGAAAGTTTCAGCCAACTTAATTGACTTAATTACCATCAAAGAAAAGTTTCATACAATATTTGATGGAAAAGTATGACGATTTATTATGGGCTTAATAGGAAAGAAGTGCAACAAACACTCTCTCCTGTGCTAATTTTGCATTCCGTTGCATACTAGTGAGCCAAAGAGTTTAGATTGTTTTATGAACAAATATGACTTGCCTATTCTTCGTCTCATGAATAAGTTCCTTAAGCATTACTCTTCCTTTCTAGATTTATATGGTTTAGCTGTTAATTTTAATTTGATAAAAGAAATATTTTAATATTCTTAATCTGCACCCAGAACTCGTTTTTTAATTTGGGAGGTATCTTCTATTAATATAATTTTATCTTACTTTTTGGGGTCTATTTTTCCTTTAAACCATCAAAAAATAATTTGTCCCGCCTTGCCATAGATACATGAAAAAATTACTCCGTATTAATAAAATCGAGTTCTTTTATGTTGTTATGCAATAGCAAAGCTTATGGAGGACGACAACTTCTGTTTACATGGACTTGTAAGCAGAAACGAGGGTAGAATTCGGTATAGTTGACGGATTCACACATATCCTTCAAGATCAATTCTCAGAGTGTAGGAAGTTTCCCACCATACACTCACGCCTCCAAGATAGTTCATTTACATGATCACACCACCAGTCTTACCAGAAGTAGTTTACCATGCATTATTGATGGAGAAATCATTAATGGATTACTAAATTCTGGAAAGGATCATGCATGTTTACCACGCTTAGCGACAAAGTTAAATATGGGTTGACACGAACAATCACCTACAACTTTATAGCACTGATTAAGGCTTCACGAAAGTTTTCTGTTAAAGTGACTGAGTTTCATTATCAAAAGTATTACAAGCACACACATGAAAGAAATATGAAAAGAATCACAAACTCACCAAGTTTGTATTGTGTATTCCAGGTGGCAGCACAAAGGTTTTCAGAAGATGGGGCACTCTCTCATTCGCACATACTGCATCGCTGGATTGGGCGAATTGATGAGAATTATCTAGCTTTGTTTCCCTTGCCTCCAAGATCTCCTGATTTAACGCCTTGCGATTTATTTCCTGTGGGAGTAATTAAACATCTTGTATACGTACCCCCATTAGCAATCATTTACCTACCACAATCCTTTGTCGAGCTCAAAGAATGCATCAAGCCCCTATCCAGGGGTGTCTAGGAGGGCCGCCCCTCCTAAAATTTTCACGGTAGGGTTGCAAATTAACTATAATATGGTGATGAACTATAATATTTTTGGATCGGGCCCCCCTATCTTCAGCCGGCTCCCTACATTTTTGAGCTGGCTACCGACCTGGAATCCATCAGTGCTGCAGTACAGACAATCGACAAGACTATAAAACAAAATGTATCGAATGAGCTCGAATATCGTCTTCACGTGTGTCGTGTCACCAAAGGAGCACATATTGAATATTTGTACAAGGTGTATAAACTTGGTGAGTTTCTGGTTCTTTTCATATACCTTTTATATATGTGCTTGTAGTACTTTTGAAAATATAGTTTTTTCAAAACGAATTAATCATTTATGCTAAGCCTTTACGAGGGTTATTTATATTTAGATTGAAAGATATCTGGGACATAACTATTTAAACAAACTGGAATGCAACACTAGCCGTAAACCACACAAAACGCTACACCGTACTGGATCTAAGCGGCAAAGACTTAAAAAAAAAACTCGTTTCACAAATATGAACCTGCACAGGCTCTAAAATCCTCTGGGCGGTACCATTGTGTCCATGCAAAGAATACTGTAAACTATAGAACTAATGCTTTACAAATACTGAAATATTTTATCGAATATCTTGTTGCAGGGTCACTCGGAGAAATTTAATAGGTTATAACTCAAAATTCGCCATTCAAATTTAAAAGGATCTTTGAAAAGAAACATAATTAAAATTTTCGAGAACCTTTAAGAAAACAAAACTAACCAATGCTTCAAATATACAGAAGATACATAATGATGTGACATATTTTAAATACAAATATTTTGAGTGGAAACAATATGTTTTAATTCAGACTGGTGTATACACAATGACACAGAAGTTTTGCACGTTACATTAGGCTATGAAAATCAAGTCTCTCAGATTGCCACTACTACAAGGAAAATATTATCGAGCTCTCTCTTCACACTGCGCAATGTTCAGTGAAGCGTGTCAACTGGAGTGGTTGTTTTATCCCTTCTGATTTCTTCGTAAAGTGTACCAAATGTTCGTGATTTTTAGGCGTATACTTTCTCCTTCAGGTCATTCCAAAGAAGTAGTGTGCCAGTGATAGATCTTGTGATCTTGATGATCAATTGATGTTATAAAATTGTGAAATGAGACGCATATGGAATTGTTTGCGAAGAGTTTCTAGAGGCTATATTTCTGCTTGACAGCAAGCACCGTCCTGTTGCATCTACATTTCGGACAGACCAGGATGTTGTAACTCAGAATTGGGAAATGCAATGAGCATGTAGTTATAGTGTTCACTGTTAATAGTAACAGCAAAACAATGTATGACCTTGAAAACGTACGGACTGATGACATATGCATGCGTTTGTTCTAAAGAGTAACTTTCACGCTATGCATTTTTTTTTCGCACATTGCGAGAGTTTTCTCTTCTCCAGAACTACAGTTCTACTTATTAATGTAACCAAATAAGTTGAAATGTGCCTCATCTGACTAGATTAAGTGTTGCAGAAATGTTTCGTTCTCGTTGCACGCAGCAGCAGCGTTATGTTTCTCAACAAATTTTATCTGATGGGAGCAACTGCTTTACTACCTGCATCTCTTACGGATACAGGTGCTGCTACGGGGAATATTCACTTCCTGGAACAACTGACTTGTAAACTTGTTCGGACTTCGTTGCATGGCATTTGTAACATGTTGAATTGTGGCATGGGAACGAGCCTGTCGAGGTCATCCAGAGTACTTATTTTGTTTTTGGAATTTTTTGTTTCTCGAAATTTCCTCATTGAAGGAAGAATCACTTTTCGGCATGGCAAATCGTGTTTATTGAAGGGTTGGCTCAATTTCCTTTGTGCTGCAATGGTCGACCCTAGATATAATCAAGACTAGACACCTCCAGTAACATACAAGTGTATCAGGCTACTCATGTCCCTTCAAATGTGACAAAAGAAATATGATCTATCAAATATGGGACACTCTGTATATTCAGTAAATATTCCTGCAGAAAAGGTGAGCCACACTTTTTTCCTGGCTTGCCAACACTGGCTATGGTTTGGCAGTAGTCTTGTTCTCTAAGATGTGACTCCAGCGTAAAATAGTTGCTAACGTTCTCGCCTTATGTATTATGTAATAGAAGTATACTAAGTAATATAGCCGGTCCTGGGTTCGATTCCCGGTGGGGGCATCTGGTCGGAAAAGTTTTAAAAAAGCTTTTTAAGCCAGCAATCTTGAATGAGGTTTTCTTGGGTTTCCCTCATTCACAGCAGGAAAACGCCGAAGTGGTATCTAACATATAGGTCCCAGGCCGCTTCCTTCCTTCCCTAATATTTTCTTCCTCTCCTTTCTCCGCATGGCATGATCGCCGAGGAAGGTTATCCCTCAAACGTGAAGTGCTAAATGGCCATAGATGCCGAAGACTCAGAAATGTCAATCGTATATCCCGAAATCCTAAATCGTAGTGTAAGATGACAAATTCTGTGTCCGTGGCAAGTTATTTCATGTTTCTAAACTAAGTTAGTGAGGAGTTGTATTGATTTACGTGGAACGTGTTTCCTTTACCTCTCGAGGTGTTTCTGTATAAGGGTGCTTTTCGCGAAGAATATTGAACATACTATAAAATTTTTTTGACATTTAGGAAAGCGTGCTGCGTTGAGATATGCGATGTCTCAAACAAGCTGATCCCCTCATTTTACATCGAATCATAACGGCCGATCAAGAATTTTACAGTGACTTATAAACGAACAAAGCAGCACATGGAAATAACCAGAGTTTCCTCGCAGGAAGAAAGTGTGGCAAGAGAAGAGTGCAAGTAAGGTGATACTAATCGGATTTTGCGATCGACGAGGCATGGTGTATCAGCTCATTGTCCTTTCCGAGCAAACGGTGAATTCAGTCTACCACGAAGAAGTCATCGAGACTTTGCGCCAATACATAGCAAAAAGGAAGCCACGTTTGAAGAACTCCTGATATTGCACCACAATAACTCTCGTTCAACTACTGCTTGGGCTTTTCAGGATTACGCGATGAAGAGGAAAATACATATTTACCCACATTCAGCATTCACCTCGTCTTTGCACCCTGCAACACCACAGAAGTGATCATCGCAGAGCAAGTTTTCTTCAGTTTAGTAGCTCACGAGGAATTTTCAGAGATATTCCAAAGTGGCGGGAGTCTATGAAAGCTTCCATACCTATCAATTGTGCCTATTTGAAGAATATGTATCTCAACTTGATATGGCTGATTCTGAATAAAAAATGTCTGGTTTGTAAGTTTTTTGGTTTCATTTTAATGATTCTTGGAAGAGTCCATGTACAGTCATGTCCAAAATTATTGCCGCATGTCTATAAATATGTTGTTGTAAGAATATAATTTGATAACGAATTCGCTGGTATTTCTTATAATGTTAGTATGTATATAATCGGCAAAGACATGTATGTGGCAAATCTCATGTCAAAAGAGCAGTAAATAAGAACAATAAAGCGAAAAAAAAATTATTGGCCATTTAGTAATATTTTGTTTTATTCATTCTAATTTTCGTATTTATAATACTTTTTCCATGAAATTTACCACAAATATACATTTACCGATTTTACACATAGTATCAGTATTGAAAGTACCATGCAAAATCTTTATCAAATTATATTCTTACAAGAAGACAGTTATAGATATGCGACAATCATTTTGGACATGAGTGTACATGCTTGTTTAACTCCTACATATTCACGACTGTTTGATCTATTGCGCTGATTTTGGTCTCAATCGTAAGCTAATGAACGAAATTTTTACACTAGCACATTTGCTAGCCAATGAAGCTGGCTGTTTTCCTATACAGGAATAGGGATGCGTTCGAGTCGAGTCGAGTCGAGATTTAAGCCTGTCTCGACTCGACTCGAGAAAATGTTGTCTCGACTCGAAAATATGTTGCTGTCTCGACTCGACAGTCTCTGTCTCGACTCGACTCGAATTCGAGTCGAGACAAAATATACGAGTTAAAATATACACACACATCAGCCAGACCGTTATGACTACCTACCTAATTGTTAGTATATCCACCTTTTGGCATGAATAACAACGGCAGCGCGTCTTGGCATGGTCGCAATGTTCCTCGGTGGGTCGCTGGAGACAGTTGGCACCACATATGCACACACAGGTCATCTAATTCCCGTAAATTCCGGGGAGAGGGTGATGCACCTTCACGTCACGTTCAATCACATCCCAGATGTGATCGATTGGGTTCAGATCCGGAGAGTTTGGGGGCCAGCACATCACTTGGAACTCGCTCCTGTGTTCCTCGAACCGCTCCATCACACTCCTGGCCTTGCGACATGGTGCACTATCTTGTCGAAAAATGCCACTACCGATGGGAAACATGGCCGTCATGAAGGGGTGTACGTAGTCTGCAAGCAGCGTGCGATACCTCGGCCGTCATGGTGTCTTGCTCAAGCTCCACTAGACACATGGATGCTCACCTGAATGTTCCCCAGATAATAATTAAGCCGCAGCCAGTTTGTCTCCGTCCCGCAGTACAGATGTCAAGGAGCTGTTCCCTATGAACACTACGTATTCGCACCCTCACATCGTCATGATGAAGAAGATATCGGGATTCATCAGACAATGCAACGCTCTGCCATTGTGCCAAGGTCTAGTGGCGATGGTCACGTGTTCATTTTAGTTATAGTTGCCGATGTCGTGGTGTTAACATTCGCCATCGTTAGGAGTGTGTGTTCAGACTAGTATTGTGAAAAAAACGGAAATTTTGGGTTAAAAAAACAGTGTTTTTACTGTTTTTCCGAGCTGGGGAAAAAATGGAAAATTTGGGTATTATCAGAATCATTTAATCACAGAATCATTTTAGTTAATATGTTAAATCAAACATATATTTCATAGAGATATTTTGATTGTTCTATGTAAAATTCCGGAAATTTTGAAACCATTAGAAAAAATCGTTTGTTCGAAAATATTGGCAAAAACAGGAACATGTAGTTTAAAAACTATTTGTTAGCCTGAAGCTAGTAATCTTACTTGCTGTAACATGTCTGCAACATATACAGTGGGAAGTCGAAAATCCGAACTAATTGGGACCACAGGTATTCGGATTTTCAAATTGTTCGGATTTTCGAAAATGACCAAGAAAATGCCATTTAGGCTTACATACTGTACGGTATGTTCTTCTATCGATACAGTGGTTATTCAGTACATACAGTAATTACAATACCGTACGTAAGGCTACTTACATTTAATGTTTCTGAAGAACTTGCTTGTACTCTAAATAACACTCTTCTTGTAAGTCACACTTAAAACTTATAGGCCTAAGAAAAAATAAAAATAAAAATACATGACAAACAATTACATATAAATGAACTTTTGTAAAAACACTGACTTCACATAACGTCGATGGACACGCTATTGTTTGTTTATCGCTAGCGTTAAGACAAAATGTAAAAAGCTTCTAGGGACCGCATTCGGATTTTTGACGTTAGGATTATCGACGTCCTACTGTATATACAATGTATTTCGCTAACGGAAAAATACTTAAAGCAATAGGTTTTAATTCTACTTTACACACATATACCGCACAAGTGAGTAAATTTGAGCAGCGAGAAATATATTAAGTGAAACTTCCGTTAGTTATTATTACAGACTAGCAGAATATCCATTCTATGCACGGGGAGAATACGTTTCATTATGGACACAAAGGGCACCAAAACTGTCACTAATGAACTTGTGGAGCCCCAAAACTATGAATTTGACATTAATATCGATAATTTTCAATTATCTTTACATGTCATCATCCTCCTTAGAGTACTAATGGGGCTGAATTTGTGGATTTAAACGGCATCTTCTGCTCATCTCAGCGAGTATGGATTCGAGGCCATTTTCGATCATGTATATATATATATATATATATATATATATATATATATATATATATATATATATATATATATACAGAGGCGGATCATAGGGGGCTATAGCCCCCCCTTCACACTCAAGTATACACTGCATAAAATGGGCTTCAATCCTGCTTTACACTGGATAAAACTGCAAACTATGGTTTAGCCCCTCCCTTGATCATATCCTGAATCCGCCACTATATATATATATATATATATATACTGTATATAATGCTAAAAAAAATAGGGGTTCAGCTGAAATATCACACAAGACCTTAAGATAGTGTATGAATAAGCTTGTGTTTGTCTCATATATATCATACAAGAAGGAATGCTTTAAGATACACTGGAAAACCTTGTTCACATGGCTCATGACACAAGACGGTTATGTGTCCACCTCTCGAACTGCCCATAAACAGGCAAAGCAACAACACTGATTGTTCCTTAATATGTCATATGATCACTTCGAATAGCCAACAGAGCCTCGCACCTGCGTGGCATGAATTCAATCAGATTATCGATGAGTTCTTGGGGGATGTTGTGCCACTCATCCAGAAGAGCGACTTCCAGCTCTGGAATGGTTGTTGGATTTACTGGCCTAGCGGCAATTCGTCTGCCAAGCATATCCCAGACATGCTCAACTGGAACGAGATCCGGAGAGCATGCTAGCCGCTTCATCCGAGCGATACCCTCAGCATCTCATCCACTAACCGAGCTCTGTGAGGACGAGTATTGTCATCCATAAAAAGGAACGAATCACCAATGGCACCAGCATAAGGAAGAACAAGAGTTTTCATGATCTCATCCCTATATCTGAGAGCCGTCAAAGAGCCATTTCGGATGATGTGGAGCTCAGTACGCTCACCAATGCTGATTCCTGCCTACACCATCAGTCCACCACTATGATACTGGGATCTTTCTCGCACAAACATGGGATTGTGTCGTGTTCCACACTCTCTCCAGATGAAAACACGTCGATTATTAAGCTCTACACTGAATCGAGACTCGTCAGAGAACAAAACATTGCCCCATTCATTGCGTCCCCACCCACGATGTTCCTCCGCCTACGCTCTTCGATCAACACGGTGTCGTGCAGTTAATGGGACACACACCATAGGCCTATGTGCGTAGATACCACCTTCTCGAAGGCGATTGCGGACCGTTTGAGTAGATATTATGCGTCCTGTTGTTGTTTGGAAGGCTCGCGGTAGCAGAGTTGTATTCTGGTTTCGACGGGCTGTTAACAACAGATAACGATCGTCTCTGGCTTTAGTTGTTAGTGGACGGCCCTGTCCTTGTCTTCTTCGAACACTTCCAGTTGTTTGAAATCGATTCCACAATCGGCAAATCACACTTTGTGCCACTCCTATGGCATGTGCCACCTCCCGCCATGACTGACCAGCTTCCAACCTCATTGGGGGCCGCGGTGGCTCAGTGGTAGAGCGTTCTCCTCTGGTGCTTGGGATCCCGGGTTCGATCCCAGCCACTGCCAAGTTAACTTTATGGTGTACAAACACCGTGTGCGTGGGTTTTCTCGGGGTTGTCCCGTTTCCTCCCACTTTCTTCATTCTATCCTTTCACTCATCTCTCATCATCACCGTCTCCTTTAGCCTAACCGGCATAACCGTGGGACGTAGAAACTTTAAGATTTTTCCCGGTCCGCATACAATTATAGCTGAATTTGCATATCATCGCTAATGGAATTGTCACCATTGATTTCAGCGACTGCGAAAACTATGGATTTGACACTAATATCGGTCATTTTGGATTACTTTTACTTGTCTCGGTATCCGATCCCCCCGGTGACCCCCGGCCCGAATAGGGTGAATTTGTAAGTTAATGTGATTAGAGTTTCACCATTGATTTCAGCGACCGCGAAAACTATGAATTCGACAGTAATATCGGCCATTTTCTATCACTTTTACATGTCCCTGTAAGCGCCCCCTGAGACCTCCTGGTCCGAATTAAAAAAAAAAAAAAAAGATTCGTCTTGATCTGGGGCCTGGGCCAGGGTACCCCTGACTAAAACTTGGTAACTCTCGGTCCACTCGTCTGGTCCCCAGGCCGCATACAAACAGACAAACACAAACAAACTATTTATTTTATATATATTAGACTAGATAGAATCTTGCAAATTATGCCAGATTTTCATATTATCTTTCCGAACTAATTTTAAAGACCCGCTCCTACTTATCTTTATATATATACGCAGTATCTCTATATTTATATCTATCTATATCTATATATTATATAACAAACGTAGGAATTACACCATCAATAACGCTCCTGGAGGACCCCTTTCTCAAAAAAAAAAAAATGCTGGGGAAACACTTGTAGAAACTTCATTTTTCGTGCCAGACGATTACCGAGACCTGGTGAACAAAAAAAAAAAAAAAAAAAAATTTAGCGATCGAATTAAAAAAAATAGTTCTCCATAATAGTATTCACTAAGAATATTGTTATAAAATTTAAATTTTATGGGTAAATCAGTAGACTTTGAATACATCCACATCGTATCCACTAAGTTGCGAAATTGTGTACCTCCAGACATGGGAGGCCGAAGAAAATTTTGTAGGGGGGCATCTTCAATGTTTGCTATATTAGTCTGGCATTTAATGTGCATGATTTGTTATATTACGTGTACATTTTCGTGAGCCAGGGAAGTTCATTCTTATCAAACACGGAGATTATGAAGGAGCAAATCTGCTGCACAAAATATAATAAAAACATCTCTTTCGGATTTCTATCATCCCGCAGTCCAACCCCGAGACGGAAACATAAGAGATAGGCTTTTTGTTTTTAAACAAGATAACGTGCCTAGCGAATGCTTTGAATTGTGAAGATTATATTAGTGAAAATTAAACGAATATAATTTTACAACTTAATATACATATCACTAAATGTTGAGCTCCCGTAGCTAAGTGGTTAACGTATGCGCTTTTCTCGAACGAGGTTTGATTCATGGTAGGAGCTCATGTGTTTCAAATCCGACTTTAAACTGTACGTTCACGTCTTGTAGAGCTTTGCTCCTGAAAACGACGCTAAACTATAATCTAATTTAATATTACTAAATATTAAAAAATAATGACTTACCAAGGTGACGTCAATTTGGCAGTCATCAAATCCATTTTATACTTTCACTTAATCCAGTGGATATTAATATAAAAATTACAAGACACACGTCATCATCTTCTCATGTATCTGCATTATTTGATTCATCCATAGATTTGTTATTTGTACGCATCATTCATTTTTGCATTTTCGGGAGGGTTCAGGGTTCTTTCTTCATTTAAAGAGTCGGTTCTCTGTATTGGAAAGAGAATCAGCGGAAGAAATATATACAAAACATGCCACTTCCGACGCAGCACTGAAGCATTTCTTTTAGCGGTCATACTTCCCTCCCCTCTTAAGTTGTAAAGTGAGAAGGGACAGAAACATCCCAGACACTCAGGGTTCAGTTGACAATAATAAAACTATGAGTAAGTAAACATCTTGTACAGAGTCACGTTTTGCTTATTTTTGAACATTTCTGTGAATTCAACAATACAACAGCGGAAATACTAACTGGTTTTATTACTCCAACCATCGCTTCAACTAAGGGTAATTCCCAACGCTCAGTGAGCCATCTAAATTTTCGTTCTTTTTCTGTTCTCCAGAGGAAAGAATGAGATTTTGCCAAGATGCTAAAGTCAAGATGCTAGATGCTAGATAAGAGTGAATTATGCTAGATCTAGCACCAATATGCTAGATATGGCTTCACTGGCGGGCTTCGATATCTACAGAACTTTCTGCCAAAGCATACAAAAAAACACAAAGCACAATAGTTTCGATAACATCTGTGTGGTCCTTCGGTAGGCTACACATCCGGTAAGAAGCTCAATCCAAAGAGTAGTTTGCACTGCACCCGTAGCCGGCTAACAAAAGACTCGTAGCCGGCTTGTATAGATAATTGAGTTCAAATTTTCAAGTATCCATTTACTGAATGCCCATATCGTGTATGCATGCATTTGCATGCATTATTTAATAGGTAAATAAAGTACACACACAATTAATTATGTCAGTGATAAACGGTGTTTATTGAAAAAAAAAACCTCTCCAAACAATGAAGATTAATCCTAGACTGGACAAATGGTTATCCTTCGTTTTCATTATCATTTGGCCATGAAACAAACGCCTGACAGATATACAACCCCTATATACAACTATGTGATGTTGGAATAACTCGTAGGGTATGATGCTTTACTTTTTCAAAAATTTCAGTACTTCTAGTGAAATGATATCTTTAGTTTTACGTCCCACTTTTATGCCGGTTAGGCTAAACTAGACGGTGATGATGAGAAATGAATAAAATGGTGGAATGAAGAAAGTGGGAGGAAACGGGAGAACCCCGAGAAAACCCACAAGCATGGTATTTGTCCACCACAAAGTCCACATGGCGCGATCTGGGATCAAACCAGGGACCCCATGCACCGGAGGTGAACGTCCTACCACTGAGCCACCGCACCCCCACAGTACTTCTTGTGTACCCCTATAAATGCAATAAAGAACTAATGGCCATGTTTTTTTAAATAAAAATATTCAATTAGAACTGGACAATTTACATAAAATTTGGAATCGACAAATGAAAACGCCACGTTTCTAGCACTTGTGGGTTCGAGGTCTCATTGTTGAAAGGATTGGAGACAAACATATAAACTTTTCTGTAAGGAGAAACATATACGCGTAAATCTAGTATTTTAATATATAGATAATAATTGGAATAATTTTATTTTCGAGTGCTATTTTTTAATATTCGCAATATTGAAATTTTTGAACTTAAATTTTTCCCGTGTTTGAAAAAAAAAGATATCATTACTATTAAAATTAACCTAATACAAACATATTTATTTTTTTCAATTTTTCCAGAAAATCGAAAAAAAACGTTTTTTAAAAAAAACAGGTTCAAAATTTCCGGAAATTTGACAAAACTAGTTCAGATACACTTGTACTTTGCCCAGATTAAACTCTGATCTTAGTTCCGACGCAGTTCGCGCCTGTTCTGTTTTACCAGTCTGCAAAGACTAGAACGTTCGACATCTGTAATGAGGTGGGGGCACCCAACCCCTCAACATTTGGACGTCGTTTCCCCTTGGTTTCGCCACTTGCTGAAGACAATCACCACAGCACTCCTCGAACACCTGACAAGTCCTGCAGTTTCCGAAATACTCGTGCTGAGTGTTTCTGAGCGAGCACTTTCTTCAAAATAATATTAAAAATTATAGAAAAATTTTCGAGACATTCGAGTCGAGTCGAGGTTTTTAGCAGCTGTCTCGACTCGACTCGAGTCTCGACTCGAAAATTCGAGTCGAGAAATACGTTTGTCTCGACTCGTCTCGAATTTTACAAAGTGTGTCTCGACTCGAATCTCGACTTGAATTCGAGTCGAGTCGAGTCGAGATTCGAGACATGTCTCGACTCGTGTGCATCCCTATACAGGAATCAGTTTCACCTTCTCTGCGGCAGGGGCAGATCCAGGACGGACTTCTGGGGGAGCGGTCGGTAGTAATACTGCTCCTTAGAGCTACTTTTAAGAGCTCCAAACGTTTTATGAATGGGTTTATTTATATATAAAATGAGAACGTTTCCTCTTCTGGGGGGGGCGATTGCCCCGATCGCCCCCCCTGGAATCGCCCCTGGTCTGCGGCAGGTTTTGTAATACTTATGTTAGAGTTTTGCGAATGTAATGTACAGTCATGTTTCTCCGTTTCTCCGTGAGATACGTCATTTATATTGCAGAAACTGCTAATCAAATATTATTAATGTATACTTGGTGTTTTAGTCAGTTTTGCTTACAAACAGTGTGGGATATTTCTAAAATTTTAATGAAGATGTTAGAAGTTAAACTAGGTATTATTAATACGAGAACATTTTATTCAAGATTGCACCAAGGAAAGGGGGTATATTGAAGAAAGAGATATTGAGACAATTTAGAGTTAATAGTTAAGTTTCACTTGCTTGAGGTTTCCTTGTTTTGCTTTCTTATGCAAGATCGTGGTTATGAAGGACGGAATCTACTAACGTGAACTCCAAAACATTACTGACAAGGGACTGTTCCGGTTTGGCGAATTCAATTGCTGAAAATAAGTGCTAGACTCTGGATTCAGTATTAAAAGAAACAGAGAAAAAGAAGGTGTTTAGTGGCAGACCGTATACAGGGTGGGAGGTAAATGAGGCCAAAGTGCGAAGAAAGAACATAGAAAATCTCTAGAAATGCCATGTTCATTTTGGAACAAGTACAAGGATTAAAGTAAAATGCTGGGTATGAGGAATACTTATCGAGCTCCACTGAATAGGTATAATGTGAATCATGGGGGGCATTTGAGGAACCGCTATATTGGACTTAGCACAAGAACAGTATACAAGAAATGAGGCGTGTGATATATGGCTCTTGACGCACACCGTCTATTGAAATCGATAGTGGCCAACACAGTTTGAGACCTCTGTAACAGGAGGCTTTCCATGCTATAGCAATGTATCAATAGTGTCGTAAAGGTGACGTAAATGAGGAACTAGAGACTTTGTAGTACGGTCCATGAGCACATTGCATACAAGAGAGGTAGAAAGAGAGCGAACCGAATCCTGGAACATCAAGAATAATGTTTGTAATGTGCAGTGGAATGAGAAATAGTTCCACTGGATGAATGCTGGCATGATAGTTTGCACCAAGACACAAATTCCATGCTTAGTTCTGATATATTAATGATCCCCTCCAAGAAACCGTGCAGGTTCTAACACTGATGACTCTTGTCATATCCAGTTACATACAATTGACAGTTAAAACACTGTTCAGTGAAGTTCTACATTTACTCCTGATATTCGCACTTTGCCCTAATTTATCTCTTACCCTGTATACGCTCTGCCAATAAAAACTCTCGTTTTCTATGTTTCTGTTGTAATCCAGTGTTAGCAATCATTTTCAGCAATTGAATTCACCAAATTGGAATGTTCCCTTGTGAGGCTTAAATCTGGTAAAGCAGGATAGACCTCTGCAAGACCAAATCTCACAAAGTACAGGCGAATTTCCCACCACATTATTTCACCTTCAAGAGAGTTGGATTATATGACCATGGAAATCACAAAGTTTTATATGAAAATTAGCGTAATATGTTTAAAAAAACATGTTCCGTAATGCCTTGTCTTTGTCTCTTAGGAACAAACTCACGGAAAATAATCATAATAATAATAATAAACATTCGAACTATGTTTAGAACCATGACTTGAAAATTCTTTGTCGATAGCACTGATATACAAGGGTCGTTCAAGGTTGACCGGGACATTTATTTCTTCAGAGGAAACAGATAACATAAGAAGTACCAAACTATGTCAGCTTTTCAGAGTATTCTCGTGCGCGTTGAGGCACTGTTGCCATCTTTGTGGCAGCCCCTGATTCCTTTGGCGTAGAAAGAACTTGCTTGTTGTCGTAGCCACTTGATAACATCATTCCGCAGTGCTTCATATGTCGTGAATTTCTTCCCTCCCAGATGGTCTTTAAGGGGTGGAAAGAAATGATAATCACTGAGGCTAAATCTGGACTGTAGGGGGATGGGGCAGAACTTCTCAGCATATTTCGGCCAAACTTGTTGTGGTCACATTGGCCGTGTGAGGGCTGGCATTGACATGGAGAAGAATGACATTTCCAGACAACATCCCAGGTCTTTTCTTGCGAATAGACTTTCGTACAGCAGCACTCAACAATGTGTCGTAATACTGGGAATTAATTGTGCTCCCTTTGTCCAGAAAATCCACATGGATAACACCCTTCATGTCCCAGAAGACAGTTGCCATGATCTTTCCAGCAGACGGCTGCGTTTTGCTTTTCTTGGGCGGCGGGAAATCTTTATGCCGTCACTCCATGCTGCTTCTTTTCGTCTCTGGGTTTGACTTGTGCAAGCATGTTTCATCACACGTGATTATGGATTGCAACAATTCATCACCTTCGGCTCGAAACCGATTGAGAAGCTGTTCATAGACCGTCATACCTGTCCACTTGTGATCAAATGTCAGCTGGCGAGGAATCCACATTGCACAGATTTTGCGTAAGCGTAAGTGGTTGTGAATTGTTGTGAACACTCCCGACACTGATATTCACCTCGGCAGCAATATCCCGCACTGTTACTCGCCAGTTCTCAAGAATCATTTGCTCATCACGTGCGATATTCACTGGTTTGACTGTAGTCGGGCGAATGTGTCCATGCTATTCATTTGCCATCAGCTCCCATCCTTCACGAAACTGTTCACATCATTCGTAAGAATTAGTAAATTCTAGCGTAACTTGTGAATTGCTAGTAATTCTAGGGTAATGAAGAAAATGCCAGATTCTGAATGAGCGACCTCAAGAGCATCCAATCTACCTGAAAATTTGAAAATAAGAA
Source organism: Thermobia domestica (assembly GCF_964235325.1). NCBI lineage: Eukaryota > Metazoa > Arthropoda > Insecta > Zygentoma > Lepismatidae > Thermobia > Thermobia domestica. Next base: position 7,933,804 of record NC_137461.1, on the reverse strand, counting down.
CATCCATGTGGACTAGTGTTGTCTATGTTTTATTTTCCATTCCGTTTTCATATGCATACTATCAAATGGTATATCAAACAAGATTGTCACATTGTTCTCAGAATTAATATAGGGCAGTTCTTAAGAAGTGTGCATTATAAACCGAGAATTCTCGTATGAACCTTGTCCAAATTTTCAACCTTTCTCATAACAAATGTCCTAGAGAACAGTGACCAGCTATTGTTTCTTTCGATAGGGATACGGACAAAATCTCGCGGCCGAAACATCGCCGCCCAAAATCTCGCCGGCCAAAACCTCGCGGGACAAAATCTCGCCGGGCCAAAACCTTGCGTGGCCAAAACATCGCCGCCCAAAACCTCGCGGGACAAAATATCGTCGGGTCAAAACCTCGCGTGGCCAAAAACTCGCCGCCCAAAACCTCGCGGGACAAAATCTCGCCGGGTCAAAACCTCGCGTTGCCAAAACCTCGCCGCCCAAAATCTCGCCACCCAAAACATCGCGTGACCAAAACCTCGCCGCGAATGAAACTTTTCTTTAAAATTTATCCAATGAGTTTCTTAATATGCAATTCCACATTACAAATAATAATAATAATAATAATAATAATAATAATAATAATAATAATAATAATAATAATAATAATAATAATAATAATAATAATCATAAGATACAAAACATCGTGTGCGTGGGCTTTCTCGGGTTATTCCCGTTTCCTCCCACTTTCTTTATTCGACCATTTCCTTCATCCTGGTCATCTACGTCTTCTTTAACCTACAGGACATAATCAAAGGACGTCGTGGAAACTCATATATTATTTCATACTTTCATAAATATTATTATATTTTTGTTAAAATTTTAAGTTTTCGAATGTTCCAAAGTTCACGGAACTAACCCCGTTAATTGTCATTACTTTCCTTATGCAGACTTTCTTTCCCTATAACCAGTTTAAAAACATCCTCGGACAACAGCGTCTTTTATACCGTCATCCTTATCATCTGATGGAACATTTACATTTTGGTGAGGCGAGATTTTGGATATGGCGATATTTTGGGGCGCGAGGTTTTGGAAGACGAGCTTTTGGCCAGGCAAGGTTTTGGCCCGGCGAGATTTTGGCCCGTGAGGTTTTGGCCCCGCGAGATTTTGGCCTGCGACGTTTTGGGCGGCGAGGTTTTGGCCAGGCGAGATTTTGTCCGGCGAGGTTTTGGGCGGCGAGGTTTCGGCCCGGCGAGATTTTGGGCCGCGAGGTTTTGGGAGGCGAGGTTTCGGCCCGGCGAGATTTTGGGCCGCGAGGTTTTGGGAGGCGAGGTTTTGGCCAGGCGAGGTTTTGGTCCGCGAGGTTGTCGCCGCGAGGTTTTGTACCCAAACCCTTTCGATAATTCCCACATTTTGTACAGATGTGGTCCTATGTACTCCTCTCAAAGTTGTCCATCAATGTATCCATGTCTTGAATTTCAATAATCAACTTAAGTAACGTATGACGCCATATACTATTGCTCACGTTCTGATAATTTTTTTTCCGTAAGAGGGAATAATCAGGGCCAATCAAAATTTACACTGGATCCTAGAGAACTTTCACCAATTATGGTTTCATGACCACAGACCGTCATAGGTACTCCTCCCAAAATTTACAATTACAGATTATAATCTGGTCTTATTAAAGAAAATGGATCCTCATCTCATCAAAGATAAATTATGTCGATCATCGACCAAGTGACCTACTAATATTTGACACACATAGTAGGGAACAAGATAAACCAACAAAATTATAAAGGGTAACACCAAATTTTTGTCTGGATAATACCCAAATTTAAAGGCTAGTTCTACGTACCCCTCCCAAATTCTAAAATTGAAGCGTCAAAGTACCCGTGACTTGTAAAAGGGAATGAACCCAGTATACACCCATACAATCATATAAGGAAATAAGACCTCATCGAAGGGTATAAATTAGGTCAGTAACCTCCAAAATTTGATATTTTGGCAAATTTTAAAACCATGAGAGGGAATGATATGGACCAAGCAAAATAATTGGTGTTTATTATAGTTCTGTGCTACTATATCAATTTTTTGAATATGGCAATTTCCAAAATTTAAGGGATGGGCCAATGTACCGATCCCAAATTTTCAAAGGGTTGCACAAATGTATCTATGTCTTATGAAAGGAAATGTGCTCCTGTATACATCCATATAACCACATAAGATAATAAGAGCTCATCAAGAGGAAAAATCGGGTCAAACATTTCCGAAATTTGAATTTTTGGCAATTGTTTACTCATGAAAGGGGTAGAGATGCACCACAAAACTTACAGAGGAACATGTCCTGGTTCTAGGCTATCAAGCAAAAATTTTAAAATTTGGTAACTTCCAAAATTTATGGGGGTAAGAAGGGTGCTACATATCGCTGCCAAAATTTAGTGACTGGGCCAAGGAACCCCTGGGATAATTTAGAGGAGGTGGTCCTACCAACTCTGGGCAGAGACCATGGGTTCTGAGGCAGGGAAGCAGAGGCCAAAAGTGTCTTTAGGTGCCCGATATAGCACGTTCTATATGTAATAAGTAGTTGTAGATGTAATTCTTTAAGTTTAAATATTGAAGTCGCATAGTTTGGTAGTCTACCACAGTTTCACACTGTGAAACGAAACTCACATGCTATATAGAAGTATCACCTATAATAGTTGTTCGAGTTAATAAATGAAAATTGTGATAAATCAATTACTGATTAGTATCAACAGAACGTTTTTGACGGCAATGTATCTGCAATTTAAGTATTAATAACTGCTAACTTGGCAATCATGGGGAAAAGAGATAATTTTAACTATTTATACTCTCTTTTTCTCACATGTAAAATAATACCAACTTGATCTATTCTTAGAATTTCTACATTGAATCATTATGAATTAAGTATTAGTTTTTTATATAAAATTAAGATGATTCAAACTATATTGTTGTGCGATAACTTTTTATTATCTTTTTAGATTTTCCAAAATGAAGAATCACGTCTTACTACAACCGCATGAAATATAAGTAAGAAAAACTACATCTGATTACGATAATGACAACTGAATAACGTTAATGCATGATCCAACTCTGGTAAGCCATTCAGAATAAATATGGATAAACAGTCAGCTTCTTGTTCCAGAATTGTATATTTGATTTTTTGGAAAACTTGCATTACTCGCAAGCAAAATTGGTTGAATACTATAGCTGAAGTTGTGTGCTATTTACTGATACTTTTCTGTCTACGTATTGACATTGGAGTTTTTGGAGGAAGAGAAAAAAATTACAATAACTACTTCGGAGACGAAGGTAATTATAAGAAATTTATTGGTGGAGTTGATAATTTGATTCACAGAATAGTGATGTTTACTGGTGAAGGTTTGTAATATTTTACATTACTTAGAGTCATCTAAGAAAATTTTATTTAGTCAATAGTTTGAACAGTTTTGCATAAAGACAAGAAGTTCAGGGAAAGGAACAAAATTCTCCAACTACGAACAGGTCTCTTTTGTTCAGAAATGAATATTGTCAGCAATCAAACATGTCTAATTTGTTACGTTTAAAGGTCTATGGTGTGATACCATTGTTCTAAATGTTCATGCTCTAACATTAGATAAGGATAACAGTATTAATGATAGTCTTTTGTAAGTAGAAAATTTATTTCACCAACTCCAGTGATACCATACTAAAATACGTTAGTGGATTTTAATGATATAATAGAACGAGAATATATTTCCAAGCCAATTACAAGAAACAGAAGACTCCACAAGGAAAGTAACGAGTACGGCGTTGGACTTACAAACTTTACAACATCCAATAAACTAATCTTGGAGAGTTCAACATTCCCACATCGCAACATTCATTGGACGTCTCCAGGTGGAGAGACAAACTAGAAAAATAGATCACGTTGCATTAGATAGTAACACAATTTACCGTAATTAATATTCGATTGTTAACAACAGTTGACTGCAATACTGGAGTATCTGGCAACGGTGGTTACAAGACAGAAAAAGAGTATACTAGTCAACACGATTTTGGCACAGAAATGAAAATACCTGATTCTAATGGAACTTTTCACGTAGAATTTCAATCTGCAATCAGTTTGTCTCCATCACCCTCAGTTTTTCCGTGACAGAAGGATTTTCCGGAAATTTCCCCTCAATTTTTTTTTACAATTTTTGTACCTGTACCTCGGGTACCCTTAGGTATATAAACACACAAATTGTATTGTATGTTAGCTTGATTTATACTTAGTAAGCCCTCTAAGTTTCATAAGAATCGCATTATTCTTTCTAGAGAAATAAACATATTTATATAAAAATATGCTATGTGTACTGTTCATTTTACCATATTCATTAGTGCAGATAAAATCACATATAACATCCACGAAAATGACGATATATGCACGGTTTATACCTCATTGGACTTCCAATATAACATATTTTCAATAATGTGTACACCATGTCGCCATTTTTATATGAGGTAATTTCTAGAGGAATTTTGTGGGAAATTCCCTCCAAAAAGTAGTTTATAAGATTTTTGTCTCAACTTGCTATTTGTATATAGTGTTACAGAAACAGAAACTGCACTAAAAATAGTTTTATGTCTACTTAATACTTAATGTTAATTTCATGTGAATCGCATTATTCTGTCTAGAGATATAAACTATTGAGTCTATTTATAGGTAATAAAGAATATACTATGCAAGACTTTTACCAAATACAAAAACCTAGCGTTGACGTATTATTGTTGGCACAAAGATGGATACTCAAATACAAGCACAAATACACGCATGCTTTCTGTGGAAAATAAGTCACTTTTTAATATTTTGATCTGGCAACAATGGATAAAGAAATTGATGACTCATTGTTAGTAACGTTGAGTGATGACTGTTAGTCTGATGACTGTTAGTAGCGTTGAGTGACGGTCCAAGCTGGACGTGTTTTAGATGTGGCCGCGTGATGTTGAAGTGTTTGTGCATTGTGGAGTTCGAATAGATTGTGTTGTGTGGAGATGCACTGAGTTAGATTACGTTTGTGCTGCTTCATGATTGCTGGAGTGTAGATTCATGTGTGTATGTGTGTGTGATACATTACAGGATACAAGATACCGAGGAAGTGTGTATATCACCCGGACAATTTCTGTTGTGTATGTGGGGAGCTGACATTTAAATCGCAACGTCGATGTTTTACTCCACTTGTGAGGAAGTGTTATCAGTTATATTTTGGTTGCTGTGTAGGAGACCAAGATAACAATTGGTCTCCTCACTACATTTGTTGTACTTGCGTGAAATGTCTGACTGGGTGGGCAAATGGTGAACGAAACATGAACTTCGCAGTACTGATGATCTGGAGGGAAGCAAAAGATCATTCTTCAGACTGCTACTTTTGTATGACACAGATAAAAGGAATAACCAGTAAATCTAAGCACGCAGTACAGTACTCTAATTTGCCACCAACAATTAGGCCAGTTCCACAGTGCAGAGTTACCTGTACCAGTACCTCTTACGGCAAATGAGGATTACGTACTTGAGGCAACTACTGAAGTTCCAAATGAAGAAGATGATCCTACTTATGTAGGAAGCACATCTACATTGGATCCCCATCTGATAACTCAGGGTGAACTAAATGACCTCGTACGGGATTTAAAACTCTCCAAGATACAGGTAGAAATTCTTCCTTCTAGACTTAAAGGTTGGAATCTGCTCCATCGTGACACTAAAGTGTGCGTCATACAGATATTCAAAACTACTATTCTCAAGAAAATGATTTAGTGTATTGTAATGTCTGTGCTGTGATGGATACACTCGGACATGCACATATAAGTACAGAGTGGAGATTGTATATTGACTCTTCCAAAACTAGTTTGTAGGCTGTCCTTTGCACAATGGCAACAAATTTCCTTCAGTGACTTTGGCTTATGCAACTAATATGAAGGAAACCTATGAAAACATCAAAATAGTGTTGGAAAGAATTCAGTATGAGAAATGCAAGTGGGCCGTTTGCTGTGATTTAAATCTTATTTCTTTGTTAATGGATTTACAACTTCGTTATACGAAATATTGTTGTTTTCTCTGAGAATGGGACAGCAGGAACAAAGCAGAACATAACATCAAGAAGGAATGGCCAAAGCGTGTATTAACTCCTGGACAGAAGAATGTTGTTTATTCCTCACTGGTGAGTCCTGATAAGATAATTCTACCTCCCCTTCACATAAAGTTGTGGCTCTTCAAAAACTTTGTTAAGGCAATGGAGAAAAGTAGTGCAGAATTTTGTTACCTCAAGGAAAAATTTTCTCGGGTTAGTGACACTAAATTCAAAGAACGGGTTTTGTAGGCCCCCAAATGAGATGTTTGATTCGAGACCAAAAATTTGAGGATCTCTTAACTACGGTTGAGAAAGCAGCTTGGTGTTCATTTAAAAGTTTAACAAAGAATATTTTAGGAAACCAGAAAGCTCCAAATGACCGTGAAATTGTGAGTGATTTCCTGCAGTCATTCAAAGAAATGGGTAGCAACATGTCCCTTAAAGTTCACTTTCTAGACTCATAGCTGAATTTGTATCTTGAAAATCTTGGTGCTATTACTGATGAGCATTGGGAATGTTTTCATCAGGACATTTCCTCCATGGAGAAGAGATACCAAAGACAGTGGAGTTCACAAATTCTAGCCGATTACTGTTGGACACTCAGAAGAGATGTTCCAGAAGCCAAACACAGAAGAAAGTCGGCAACTAAAACATTTTAGTTAAGGTAAGTAAGTGTTCATTGATTAAGAAGATACCATTAGTAGGGGTCCCGTTATGCCCGAATGACTCATCCTCACTCTCTTTTACGTCATACGTCAAAGGTCAATGACCTTGGCCAGGGGTCAATGATCTAGGGGTACATAGGACCACCCCCTCTAAATTTTGGCAGGGGTATTTTGGCCCACCCTCCAAATTTTGACAGGGGTACCTAGGACTACCACCCTTAAATTTTGGAAATTGCCAAATCTAAAAATTTGGTATGGTAGCCTAGGACCACAGTATGTACCTCTATCAGTATTGGGTGTCTATGTCGTTCCCTTTCATGGGTAAAAAATTGCCAAAAAGTCAAATTTCGGGGTTTTTTGACCTAATTTATCCCCTTTGATGAGGTGTTATTACCCAATTAGTTATATGGACGTATACAGGGGTCCAATCCCTTTCATAAGATATGGGTATATTAATGGACCCCTTTAAAAATTTGAGAGGGGTACCTTGGCCTACCCCTTAAATTTTGGAAATTGTCAAAATTAAACATTTGGTATTATACTACTGGACCCTAATATGTATTATGATAAATTTGGGTGGTCCACCTCGTTCCCTTTTAGGGGTACAAAATTGCCAAAACTATAAACGTAAGCAATACGTTGTACCACGTGTTTAGATTTTGACCTAATTTATCTCCTTGGATGAGGTCCTATTAATTTATATGGTTATATGGTTATGTATAGGGGTCTATTTCCTATCATAAGACATAGGTACATTTGTGCACCACATTTAAAAATTTGGGAGGGGTACTTTGGCCCACCCCTTAAATTATAGAAATTGCGAATTTTACACATTTGGTATAATAGTATAGGACCCTAATATATATTACTATAAATTTGGGTGGTCCATCTCGTTCCCTTTCATGGGTACGAAATTGCCAAATTTTAGTACAACCACGTGTTTCGTTTTTGACCAAATTTATTTCCTTCGATGAGATCCTATTACCTTATATGGTTATATGGTCATGTATATGTGTCCATTTCCTATCATAAGACATAGGTACGTTTGTGCACCCCTTTAAATTTTTGGGAGGGGGTACTTTGGCACACCCCTTAAATTTTGGAAATTACCCATTTCATATATTTGGTATTATAGTATAGGACCCTAATATGTATCATGATAAATTTGGGTGGTCCACCTCGTTCCCTTTAAGGGGTACAAATTTGCCAAATTTTAGTATAACCACGTGTTTGGTTTTTGGCCCAAATGTTCCCCCTTTTGGTGAGGTCTTATTACCTTATATGGTTATATGGTCATGTATATTGTTCCATTTCCTATCATAAGACATGGGGTATATTGATGCACCCCGGGAGTGGTACCTTGGCCCACCTCTTTAATTTTGGAAATTGTCCAATTTAAACTTTTGGTATTACAGTATAGAACCCTAATATACATCACTATAAATTTGGGTGGTCCACCTTGTTCTTTTTAGGGGTACAAAATTGCCATTTTTTTAGTACAACCACGTGTTTGGTTTTTGGCCCAATTTATCCCCTTTGATGGGGTCCTATTACCTTATATGGTTATATGGTCGTGTATAGGAGTCCATTCCCTATCATAAAATATAAGTACATTGATGCACCCTGGAGGGGTACCTTGGCCCACCCCTTCGGTATCATAGTACAGGGCCTCAACATGTATCCGGTAGATTTGGATGGGTACATTGATACACCCCTTTAAAAATGTCGGAGGGGGTACCTTGGCTCATCCACTTAATTTTAGAAATTGTTTAATATAAACATTTGGTATCATATTACAGGACTTCAATATGTACCATTATAAATTTGGATGGTTCACCTCGTTCCCTTTCACTGATAAAGAACTACCAAAAAATCAAATTTCGGAGGTTATTGACCTATTTTATTTCATTTGATGAGGTCTTATTACCTTATATGATTATATGGGCATATATAGGGGTCTATTTTATTTCTTAAGATATATATATACATTGGTGCATTCGTTGAAGAATTGGAGGTAGTAGATTGGCGTCTACCTTAAATTTTCTAAATTGCCAAATTTAAACAATTAATATAGTACTATAGGACCCTAATATGTATTAGTATAAATTAGGTGGTCTATTTTGTTCCCTTTTATGGATAAAAAATGTTAAAAATTCAAATTTTGGAGGTTATTGACCCCTTTGATGCGGTTTTACTATCTTATATGAATATATGAATGTGTTCAGGGGTCTATTTTATTTCTTAAGATATAGGTTCATCGATGCTTCCATTTTAAAATTTGGCAGAGGTACATTGGCTCACCCTCAAAGTTAGGAAATTGCCCAATTTGGTATAACAATGTAGGTTCTTATAACTTTCGTTTCCTTTCATGGCTAAAAAATTGTCCAAAATGTAAATTTCGTAAGTGATTATTCCCTTTGATAAGGATGAATGTGTACAGAGGTTTATTACCTTTATACTTTTATGTTCCCTTTTAAATTTTGTTGGGGTACATAGAACCATTCCTTAAATTTGGGAATTATCAAATAACAAGTTGGTGTCCCTCTTATGGCCAGCTACTCAAATTTTAAAGGTTATTGACCTATTTTATCTTTTTTCATACGGCTTTATCATTGAATGAGTACAGGATTTATTACTTTTTCCATAAGACACAGATGTATTTATGTACCAATCTTAAATTTTGGGAGGAGTACACTTCTTATTGTCAAATTAATAATTGTTCTTAGAACTGGGTGGTATCTCATTCTTTGGGTAAAATTGATCTATAATGAGATTAGGAGTCCAGGACATTTGCATATTGAAAGTTTGTAGGATAATTTGAGAATTGTCAAAATGAAATTACGTCATTGGTTTTGATTATTCCTGCCAATATAAACGTAAGCAACATGATGTATCATGTGATTGACCTTGATGAAGTAGTGTACAGGGATTCATTTCCTTTTCAAAATTCGTGGAAGTTATAAAATAACACGTTTCTACACAACAGTTGGTTCTGCTAAGATAAACAATTGACCTAATTGAGACCTAACTACAACATGTAATTATATGATTAATTCTAAGACTTAGGTATATCGAGAGAGGTATTCTTTAAATTTGGGAATTGTGATAAACAAAATTTTAGTGAGGTGCGAAATTTGAAACAATACTTTGAACTTTAAGCTCATAGTCTAAGATCATTGGTGGTGGTTGAATTAACCTTTGAATTTTCCGAAATCTGATAGGTAACCTTATTGAATTGTATGACTCATAGACGAAAGGCAATACATGCTACAACACTTTGAAATTTAATCACAAGGTGTTGTAATCTTACACTGGCAAAGTTATTGTTGATGCAATTTGATTGGTTGATCACTATCTTTCATGCAATCTGATTGGTTGATCACTATCTTTCGTGCAATTTGATTGGCTGATGATTTTCAAATTTTTGCTGCATTCAGTTTTAAGTATTGTTTAACATTTAAAAATCATGGTTTTGTTCAACATTTTGTACTCATGATAAATATGATCAAAACCGTTTATTTGTTAATCGAATAGTTAAAAACCGGATAATGTTTGACGATTAACCGTGAAACGTAAAATGTTTAGTTTGAATTTTTTATGAAAATTTTTTTCGTTTCAGAATTTTTTGTTTGAAATATTTTGTTAAATTTTTCGTTTCACAATTTTGTTTGAAAATTTTTTGTTTGTAATTTTACGTTTCCAAATTTTTTGTTTAAAATGTTTTGTTTGAAATTTTTTGTCCGATTTTTTAAAATTTTGTTTGAAACATTTTTTCGTTTCAAAATTTTGTTTGAGTTTTTTTCGTTTGAATCTTTTGTTTGAAATTTTTCGTTTCAAAATTTTTTTGTTTCAAAATTTTTTTCAAAATTTTGTTTCAAAGTTTTTTGATTGAAATTTTTGTTTGTAAATTTTTGTTTGAAACTTTTGTTTGGAAAATTTTGGTTCGACATTTTTTAATTTGTGCACTCATTAGTAAAGAACCGGAACTGTTTAGAACAAAAACCTCTGGCAACACTGTTTATCACGATGCAATAGTACACGTCAGAACATGATAATGTAACGTCATCAGTTTGCATCATATATAAGTATCGTTCGAGATAGTATTCATGATAACGTCATCATGGCTACTTGTCTGCAGTTTCTAAACACACGTGATGTGATGAAATCATTTACCAAGATTTCTGATTTACAACAGAGTGTACCTTATAGAATCTTAGCTAGCCAAAAAATCCCTACAAAGTTTGGATTAAGAATCATAGTGAAGCTTGAAAATGATAAGAATATAATTTTACCAGCAAGATATTTACCAATGGAAGCATCAAAACAAGAAGAACTGTTACGTTTCTTAAATACTGGATCTGTATCTTTATGTTACAAAGGATTCTTGGATCGAAGTCTTCAATTTGAATTTAGTACACAGCCGATTTCGTCAGCAATTGTGATGAAATAATGAATTCAAACGTCAGCACATTCGACGTCAGACGTAGTTGTATGCAGAATGCGATGTATGAATTTGATTGGTCAGCATGACGTCAGCAACTGTGATGAAATAATGAATTTAAACGTCAGCACATTCCTTTCCAATGACGTCAGCAATAACTCTATGAAACCAGCAAATAGTTTCATCCCATGAAATCATTTGAGCAAGTGTGTTTCAGGAGGAAAGATGTGTATTTCTAACAATAAAGAATTCATCTTCGCAAGCTATTATCCAATAGATATATTTGAAACAAAACATGTGATGATTGGTATCAGTGCTAGAACATTTCAACCTGTGATTCGGTTGGGCAAAGCAGAACAATTTGGTGTACAACTGACCTTTGAAGAATGGCAAATATTATGTTCACGAATCGACCAAAAGGAATGATTATTTTCATGATGAGCTAATGTGACCATAGTCAAATCATTAGGCTCAAATCATGAAGTGGTGTTGCGTACAGTCCTCGAAGAGAAGATGGTGCTGTTACGTAAAAAGAGTTCATTGCATGTCCCTCGCAACATGGTGTATCTAACGCAAACGGAATGGAACAAATTCATCAATGTATTCCAGTGTGTAAAACATGCAGTGGAAGTGTGCAACAAAACAAGTATATTCCTGAAAAAGTACTATTTTGAGAAATGTATTATGCATATTGTACAACATGTATCTAGATGCTGTGATGGTTGTCAACATCGTTCGTGGGTGCATACCTGTATTGATAAACAGTTTATTTGTGATCAAATGGACATTGAGTTTCCACCAATTGATATTGCAATAGACCTTAAAAGACTTCAACTGGAATTAAAATTATACGCTAAAGATAAACTAGTGCAAGTTCAAAATACATTGTATCGACAATATCCAAATTATTTATCTGGTATGGATGTATGTGATTAACCAGTGCAGTGTAATAAAATGATCCATTTCAATGATTTGTGTTTTTTCATTTCAAGTACAACCCCATGTTCTGACGTGTACTATTGCACCATGATAAACAATGTTGCCAGAGGTTTTTGTTCTAAAGAGTTCCGGTTCTTTACTAATGAGTGCACAAACTTTTAAAAATGTCAAACCAAACTTTGAAACAAAAATTTCAAACAAAAAAATTCAAACGAAAAAATTTCAAACGTTTCAAAAGAATTCAAACGAAAATTTTCAAACAAAATATCAAACGGAAAAATGTCAAACCAAAGTTTCAAACAAAAAAATTTCAAACAAAAATTTCAAATAAAACTTTCGAAACAAAAATTTTCAAACTAAAAATATCAAACGAAAAAATGTCAAACCAAAGTTTTAAACAACAATTTCAAATACTTTTTAAATGTTAAACAAAACAAAACTGAATGCAGCAAAGATTTGAAAATCACCAACCAATCAGATTGTGCGAAAGATTTGAAAATCACCAACCAATCAGATTGCGCGAAAGATAGTGATCAGCCAATCAGATTGCACGAAAGATATTGATCAACCAATCAAATTGCATCAACAATAACTTTGCCAGTGTCAGATTACATCACCTTGTGACTAAATTTCAGTGTTGTAGCATGTATTCCCTTAAGACTATGAGTAATAAGATTCAATAAGGTTAGCTATCAGATTTCTAAAGCTCAAGGTCAAATCAATCACCACAAATGATCTTAGACTATGAGCTGTGACTAAAGTTCAAAGTATTGTTTCAAATTTCGCGCCTTATGTTAAAGTTCTTTTATCACAATTCCCAAATTTAAAGAATACTTCTCTCGATATATCTGATAAGTCTTAGAATTAATCATATCATTATATGTTCAATAAGGGCAATAATGTCCGTCAATTGTTTACCTGAGTAGAACCAACTGTTTTATGCAAGTGTGTGTACTCAAACTTAAGATGTACCACAACAAAGGAAATGAATCCTGTACACTACCTCTTCAAGGTCAATCACGTAGTACATCGTGTTGCTTACGTTTATATTTGATCCATAGGTTGGAATAATCAAAAACAATGACGTAATTTCATTTGACAATTCTCAAATTATCCTACAAAGGTTAAATGTACCAATGTCCTGGACTCCTAATCCCATCATACGTCAATAACTGATCACGTGATCATACTCATATTTGACAATGATTTACCCAATGAATGAGATACTATCAAATTTTAAGAACAATTACCAATTATTGATACGGCAATAAGAATTGTACCTCTCCCAAAATTTAAGATTGGTATACAAATACAGCTGTATCTTATGAAAAAGTAATAAATCCTGTACTTATTCAATAATAAAGCCGGTCAATAACCTTTAAATTTTGAATATTTGGCCATAAGAGGAACACCAACATCTACAATGGGTCCTAGAAAACGTTTACCGAATTTTGTTATTTGATAATTCCCAAATTTAAAAGGGTACATAAACATATGAAGGTAATAAACCTCTCTACATACCCATATAACGTGTTAAATACTTATCAGAGGGGTCAATAACCTCCGAAATTTGATTTTTGGTAGTTCTTTACCCATGAAAGGGAACGAGGTGGACCATCCAAATTTATAGTGATACATATTGAAGACCTGTACTATGATACCAAATGCTTATATTAAACAATTCATAAAACCGAGTGGATGAGCCAAGATACCTTCTCCCAATTTTTCAAGGGTGCATCAACATACCCATGTGTTATGATAGGAAATGAACCTATATACATGACCATATAACCATATACGGTAATAGAACCTCATCAAAGGGGAGAAATTGGGCCAAAAACCAAACACGTGGTACAACATATTGCTTATGTTTATATTTTGTCAATTTTTTTACCCATGAAAGGGAACAAGGTGGACCACCCAAATTTATCATGATACATGTTGAGGTCCTGTACTATAATACCGAATGCTTAAACTGGAAAATTTCAAAAATTTAAAAGATTGGCCTCCCAAAAATTTAAAGGAGTGCATCAATGTAGCTATGTTTTATGATAGAGAATGGACACCTATACATGTTCATATAACCATATAAGGTAATAGGACCTCATCCAATTGAATAAATTGGGCAAAAAATCAAACACGTGGTTGTACTGAAGAAATGGCAATTTTGTACCCCTAAAAGGGAACGAGGTGGACTACCCAAATTTATAGTGATCTATATTAGGGTCCTATACTATAATACCAAATATATAAAATGGGCAATTTCCAAAATTAAAGGGGTGGGCCGACGTACCCTTCCCGGAGTGCATCAATATACCCATGTCTTATAATAGGAAATGGACCAATATGCATGACCATATAACCATATAAGGTAATAGGACCTCATCCAAGGGAATAAATTAGGTCAAAAACGAAACACGTGGTTGTACTAAAATTTGGCAATTTCGTACCCATGAAAGGGAACGAGGGGAACCATCCAAATTTATAGTAATCTATATTAGGGTCCTATACTATAATACCAAATATATAAAATGGGCAATTTCCAAAATTAAAGGGGTGGGCCGACGTACCCTTCCCGGAGTGCATCAATATACCCATGTCTTATAATAGGAAATGGACCAATATGCATGACCATATAACCATATAAGGTAATAGGATCTCATCCAAGGAAATAAATTTGGTCAAAAACGAAACACGTGGTTGTACTAAAATTTGGCAATTTCGTACCCATGAAAGGGAACGAGGTGGACCACCCAAATTTATAGTAATATATATTAGGGTCCTATACTGTTATACCAAATGTGTAAAATTTGCAATTTCTATAATTTAAGGGGTGGGCCAAAGTACCCCTCCCAAATTTTTAAATGGGGTGCACAAATGTACCTATGTCTTATGATAAGGAATAGACCCCTATACATAACCATATAACCATATAAGGTAATAAGACCTCATCCAAGGAAATAAATTGGGCCAAAAGAACAAACACGTGGTACAACGTATTGCTTACGTTTATATTTTGGCAAATTTGTACCCCTAAAAGGGAACAAGGTGGACCACCCAAATTTATCATAATACATATTAGAATTCTGTACTATAATACCCAATGTTTAAATTGGTCAATTTCCAAAATTTAAGGAGTGGGCCAAGGTACCCCTCCCAAATAATATTTCAAGGGGTGCATTAATATACTCATGTCTTATGAAAGGGAATGGACCCCTATATACGCCCATATAACTATATAGGGTAATAATACCTCATCAAAGGGGATAAATTAGGTCAAAAACCCGGAAATTTGACTTTTTGGCAAATTTTTTACTCATAAAAGGGAACGACATAGACACCCACTACTGATAGAGGTACATACTGAGGTCCTAGGCTACCATACCAAATTTTTAGATTTGGCAATTTCCAAAATTTAAGGGTGGTGGTCCTAGGTACCCCTGTCAAAATTTGGGGGGTTGGCCATGGTACCCCTGCCAAAATTTAGAGGGGGTGGTCCTATGTACCCCTAGGTCATTGACCCCGGGCCAAGGTCATTGACCTTTGACCCCGGTCATAAAAGAAAGTGAGGATGAGTCATTCGGGCATAACGTGACCCCTACTACTATACTACTCAGTTCTTTTGTATTATTTATTAAGTAGTGTGCCGGTGCTGTGCCATCAGTAGTAACTCAAAATAATCTCTAAAAATACTCATTGAATAAAGTAACTATTGGGGATGGAACTGATGCACAACACGGTACTTAATAACTAAATTATGATTGAATTTTAAATAAAATTCAAATGTTTCTTGTTTAGAAAATGACTAGTTGGGGAAAAGTGTGAGAGAAAGAGAAAGGTTGTAATTAAGGAATAGGAATGAGCACTAGCCTGATAGATCCAATGAAGCTGGCGTCGTCCTAGTCATCTGGAACGATGAATGTTCTGGAGAAGTCTGGATTAGCTGGAGACAGTCAACATCTGGATCTTAATCCTGTTGAACTGCAAAGGGCGTCGATAATGCCTCTTTACGATAATGTCCTTCTACATCTTCATTCTACTAGACTGCTGGAGCTTGATAAGTCTGCGGTGATGAACCAACAAGAATGGTACTCTTTGACTTGTGTAGTCGGTGGTCCTCCAATGGTGGGATCTGCTTCTCTCCGATGATCCTGCACCTCTCTTGATCGCGTGTCGAATACCCCTTGTTGTTCTGTTCCTCGTGGTTTTGATCAATTCAAGAATGATGATCTAATGGGGAAGTATCAGGCTGTGCTTGAAGGTATGCGGAAAGGAAAGAGGGAAGCTAGTCGAGTTTATTTAACAAATATGCATTTACAACAAGTGTCTGAGAATGTACACTTCTAATCAAAGTTTTCTTTCGTTGAGTTTTCAAAAGTAATTTAATAAATAATCGAATCTGATGAATTAAATTCACAGTTACTTCTAATAAACAGTCACTTCACAGTAGACATAAAATAGTGGCACGGTGTATACATAATTGAAAATAGGTTTTATTTCAAATCCAATGAGGTATAAACCGTGCTTATATTGTAATTTTCCTGGAAGTTATATGCGATTTTATCTGCACTAGTGAATATGGTAAAATGAACAGTAAGCATAGCATATTTTTATATAAATATGTTTATTTCTCTAGAAAGAATAATGCGATTCTTATGAAACTTAGAGGGCTTACTAAGTATAAATCATGCTAACACACAATATAATTCGTGTCTTTATATACCTAAGGGCAACCGAGCTACATGTATGAAAATGGTAAAAAAAAAAAAAAAACGAAAATTGACGGGAAATTTCCCGAAAATCCCTCTGTCACGGGAAAACTGATTGTGATGGAGACAAACTGATTGCATATTGCAATTCTACGTGAAAAGTTCTATTAGAATCAGGTATTTTCTTTCGTGTGCCAGACAAAAAGTAGTTTTTTTTGTGGACTAGTGTTATTGTTTAAAATTGAAAACAATCAGCATTTGAAACTATTTGATTTAAAGACGTTACAGGGAGATCAGGTAAGAAAGAAATTCCAAAGCGAATTGTCGAATTGGTTTTTAATTTTACAATCCTAGAAACTATTGTGAAGAGACTAATATTTATTATTTATTGACTTTAGTCGATCTCCCACAAAATCATTTATTGTTTGTATAAGAAACATGATATTCTTTAAGACTTATCATCGGTGTTGTGAGACTATTC
The DNA here is from genome assembly GCF_964235325.1 of Thermobia domestica. Lineage (NCBI taxonomy): Eukaryota > Metazoa > Arthropoda > Insecta > Zygentoma > Lepismatidae > Thermobia > Thermobia domestica. The sequence continues at coordinate 7,916,489 of NC_137461.1, read as the reverse complement.
CTTTTTTCTTCCTAATTACATAAAACTATTTCTTAGGTGTCAAAGAAGGCTAGTCATTTGGAAGTGTTAGTTAATGAAATTCATTTATGTCTGAGAATTTAGTCAACGTTTTTCTTCCGTAATTTTGTGTTTTCGTAGCTAAATCGTGGATGGTGTTTGTTTATGTTATATAATGTATTATGACAATGTGTATTTTACGAAATAAAGCTGAGAGACCTCCTTTCCCACCTATCTGTCCATCTCTGACGTCATGAGTACCTGTTGAGACGAAAACATCTCATCTACACGTGCCTGAAGTCAGCAGGATAACCAGCAGATCTTTGTCTTTAAATACTCCCTCCAACCCGGAAACACGCAGTCACACCAAGCCTTTGGAGTCGCTTGGAGTCTTTGGAGTCGATTATCCAAGTTAGTCTCCAGAGTCTGTCGAGAGTAGGTCTTCGGAGTCAACTTTGGACTCAGTCGTGGCGTTACCAAAAGACTATCAACGCAGTCGGTCCGGGGGGGTGCACGGCAGTCAATTGGGTACTCCGAGAGTACTCCGAGAGAAAACGAACCGAACAATCTGTAATTCGGTTATCGACATACAGAACGTCGGACGATCAACAGGAGGATAGCAGGTAGCCCAGCAGAGAAGATGAAGCTACAGGTACTGTGACGTAAGATTTCTTCCTTTCTTTTCCTCACCTCTCGCCTACCCCCCCTCTCTCCAGAAAAGCTGAAGTCCTTATTTTTATTTCTCTTAAAATCAGACGGGTGTCGTCCGGTCCCAGGACCCGTTCTACCCTTGAGAAACATCCCAAGAATCTCACTTTGACGACACAGCTTTCTTTGAAAATACTTTTCAAATTAGGTACCCGTAAAACTATTGGCATGGATAGCATTTGGGTAAGATTAGGGATAGCATTAAAATTTCAGCAAAGGATAAATTCAAGGGCAAGCAGATATATATGGGGAAAATATGATTTTACTAGAAAGGCACTAAACTAGCGGAGAAAAAAGAAACAGTTAAAACCACGTTTGGCTTCAAAATTCCGAACGATAGTACAACATAACATTTTCTGCACCAGCGGGAAATTGACGAAACTTTTATAAAAAAGAAACTTCAATTTTGAAATCTGAAGTAATTAAACTTGAAATTAATATATTAATAACAAAACTAATCGGAACATGTAAAAGATATCGGCAAATTTAAGAAAAGCTACTAACGTTGTGCTTATATAACCATTTACCATGTTAACTCATCTACAAGAATATCTCAAGAACTGTGCAGCGAATCAAAAAAAGATGGAAATGAAATTTGTACGTTTTGAAGGCGCCCAATTAGTGCCCGACACTAGAGTCAAGTACTCCCCTTTGCTTATTGAGGGTGGAACTAGGGACACTTTTGAATATTTTTTTTAGGAACTTCAGCCTCTATTGGAAATTCAGACTCTCCAAAAAAATACATTAGTTGAAGTCGTGCATATACAATATGTACAGATTCAAGCATAGAAAATGTTACAAAAAGTTTAATTCCAACTTAGGAACAAACTCTTGCGCCGTGTGCTTATGCATTCAGAAATACACTTCTCATCGACTAGTTATTTTGCGGTATTTAACCCAACTCGCCCCCTCCACCTCTCCTTGTGTGTGACGTAATGTACTCCTTCCTTTCAGACGCAAAACAACAGGAACGAGTTTACTAGGTTTATCGCTCTAAGACCATCTCTTTTATTCGTTTGTTCTGAAATTTCTTTCTAGAGCCTGAATAAAACAAAACGTCACTAAATGTTCCCATAGCTTAATAAAGACCCTTATTTGCATTCTTTCCGTTCTTCAAATGCTGCATTTCACATCAACCTACGAAGATGCTAATTGTGAATTCTATGGAAATTGTTAATCATGGCAGTAGGTTTTGTGCTTTCCAAAGTCTGGAATGCGGGTTCGGAGCTCTAAAAACTTCTGACAGAAATTAGTGTTATTCATTTCTTATCAGAAATTGCAAGCAAATATTCCAATTGGCGTCATTTGGGCAGAACAGAAGAATGTAATTGTCCCCTCCCTTGAGCTTGAGAAATACATATTGTTTGATCAAATGTGTAGTATTATAATAAAAAAAGTTCGGTCCCAGTTCACGCCAAGTAAACTGTGGTGAACAAACACCGTGACCGTGGGTTCTCAAGTTTCCTCCCACTTTTTTATTCCACCATTCCATCATTGCTTATCGTCACCGTCTCCTTTATCTTCCCCGTGTAATCGTGGGAAGGAAAACTTAAAGATTTCATTTAATTTATTTTGCTAATGAAAAAATGAAACTATTATCTCGGCGGATTATCTCCGCCCCCACCGGGACCCGGCCAAAATTTAAAATGACGCTGCTTTTAAGAATAAACCTATATAGTTAAGACAGTATATTGCTAGAGTGCTTACATTTAGTTTCAAGAGTCGAAGGTTTGATCCCAAGTCATAAGAATTCATGGACAACATTGAGAGAGAGAGAGATTCAAATATTGAGGGAGATGGAAACGATTTACATATATACGTTTAGAATTGGAGAAAAAAATATCGGACAATATCTGTATTTTGATGAAAATTGTGACTTTGTGAAACACAATAAGGAAAGGTTCCGAACTGCGAGGATCACATTAGGCAGTTGTTGAATTCAGATGCAGAATTCTTTTTAAGGCATCAGATGATTACGAAGGGAGAGAAAGATCTTAAGATCTGGATAATTAAGTATTTAAAAGGTCTTTAGCTCCTGAGCCGAGTTTCGAACGACGAACCTATTATTTATCGATCTATGACTTTATCCACTCAACCACGGAGAACTTTACATAGTCTGCCACATAATTTCCATTTACCTACTAAAATGGGATTTTTCAAACGTTGACACGGTGGATGTGCCGTTCAGATGTGACGCAGACCTCTTCTAGCATAGGGTTACATGTGCAGGATCCAAAATTCGTAGCATTCAAACTACGTAGGATCTAAACTGCGTAGGGTCCAAACTGCGTATGACCGAAACTAAAACTGGCGTAGGATCCAGAACAAGTAAGGTCATGTGATCGAACAATCAAAAACAACTATTTTATAATCTCAGAATATTAAGTAATAACATTTTTTTAAAGTTATATAGGGAGAAACCGGCGTGAGATCAAAAATGTATACGACCGAAACTGCGTAGCGTCAAAACTGCATAGGATCAAAACTGCGTAGGATCCAAACTGCATAGAATCCACACTGCGTAGGATCCAAACTGCGTATAATCCGAACTGCATAGAAACGAAACTGACAAATAAAATAGTGACAAATATAATTAAATAATCATACAGGGGTGTACCCAGGAAGTTTTTCTTGGGGAAATATGACTTATTCAGGAGGGCCGGAAAAGCTAACCGAAATTCTCTTCTCAGCAGGGGCGTCGTTAAGGGGGAGAAAGCGGGAGCCTGCCTTCCAAAGTCACCAACTTCTGATCAAGTTGGCAAATCCCTTGTTCAGAAGATTGCCGTTACGTTCAATTGACTTAGCTTAACATTTTCTTTGTTACATAGCTGCTGCGAATTGTCACTTCTTTCATAGATTTTGCAGGTGACACAATTGAAGGTTTATGTAACTAGTCTAGGCTTTTGCTAGGTGGGGTTTTGTCCTCAATTTACAAACTTCTGAACAAACTGGCAAATTAAAATGCCTTATTGACAATATTTACTTAGACGAATGCCTCTACATTCAACTGACTTACTTGGCTTAACGTTTTCTTAGTTACCTAGTTGCTGTGAATTATCACTTCTTTTATGGACTTGGCAATTGGCACAGTTGAAGGTTAATGTAATTAGTATAGTTTTAAGTAGGTGGGAATTTTTCGCCAGGAACACAATTTCCTCATCCTACTGCCTCGCACTTTTAAACCTACAAACATATCAAACTTCTTAGTTTTTATTCCGATTTCAATTACGGTACCTAAAATATGAGATTTTAAACAACCAAAAAGTCTACTTAAATTACACGTTTTTTAACTCTTTAAAGATGTTAAAAATGGAAAATATTCACTTTTGGGAATTTTCTATATAGTTCCAGGAGGCTGCAAACTTTGCCAAATTTAATCTTTGTAACTCTAAAGAAAGTGCCTAATCATTTTTAAGTGTAGAAAATGTTTCATAAATACTTTGGGATCCTTTAAAATGAAATAACATGAAATGATTTTCAGTTCCCCATAAAACACAACTAAATTTTAAACTGTTCTTTTATTTATTTATTGATTTACTTATTTATTGTAATTTTCATAGACAACCATATCTAGACCTTATAATACCAAATTTTAATTGTTTTTTAAATTCCAATTTGTGGCCCCTGTGGCGTAGTCGCTAACACACGCGCCGAAGGTAAGAGCGATGCCGGGTTCGATTCCCCGTAGGGCCACCAGATCGAAAAGGTGTACAGCTTTTTCAGGACAGCTAACCAAAGTGAGGTTTTTCCTGGGTTTTCCCCACACATCAGGCAAATGCCGGAATGGTACCTCACATATAGGCCCCACGCCGCTTCCTTCCCCTCTTCATTCCTTTCTTCGCTTTCCCTCCTCGGATTCTGTGCTCTCCGAGAGATGCCATTCATCAAACGTGACGGGCTTAAGGCTATCGATGCCGCTAACGCCATAAAATTGTATAAATATATAACATTTGAAACTATATAAACTAACAGAAAAATAACGCATACTTCTGGTTAACGCGGAAACTTCAAATTTGGCATGTTTGATCATTTCCGGAAATGAGCGACCGAAAAAAAGTGCCGAAACAGAACATTTTTAGTTTTTAGGAGGTCTAATGGGAAGGAGAAATTTTTCTCCATGTTATTCTTATGGATGTTTTTTGTTCATAAAATCTTATGTTTTAGGTACACTCCTGTCCAAAATTATTGGCGAATGTCTATAAACATGTTGTATGAATATAATTTGATAATGAATTCGCCCGATAGTTTTTATAATGTTAGTATGTGTATAATCGGCAAAGACATGTATGTGCTAAATTTCATGTCAAAAGCAGGAAATCAGACCAATAAAACGAACATAAAAATTTCTTGTCTATTTAGCAACATTTACATCATTACATCATTTCGTATTTATAATTCTTTTCCTATAAAATTTACCACAAATATACATTTCCCGATTATACACATAGTATCAGTATTAAGAGTACCCTGAAAAATCATTATCAAATTATATTCTTACAAGAAGACAGTTATAGATATGCGACAGTCATTTTGGACATGACTGTACCTAGAATTGGAATTAAAACTTCAAAGTCGGTATTCTTGTACGTTTTCGATAGTATCATAGGTGTAAATCACCAAAAATTAAAAAAAATCCAAATTTATTGAGGTTTTATGGGCAACTGAAAAATTGTAGCATTCCGGGACTAACCCATAAGAAATTTCCGAAAAGTGAATATTTTGTGTTTTCAGGGATCTAATGGGAAGGAGAAAATATTTTCATATTACTCTTTAGAGAAATGTTTTGGCCACCAAATTATTGGACATTTTGAATAGGGCCCCAATGGTCAGCTTTCGCATGACTATAGCATTTCGGGTCTAAACTAGAGTTTTTAAAAGAATTTTTTTAGTAGTTTTTCTTATGGGAGATTTTCTCGACACGTTTCCGATAGCAAAATCCAAGTAAATAACAAAAAATTAAAAAAAGAATAGAACTTTACTGAGGTTTTATGGACAACTGAAAAATTGTTCCCATGTTATTTAAATGGGACATGATTTGGCCCCCAAAATTATTGGGCACTTCGGGTAGGGCCCCAATGGTCAGTTTTAGCATGATTGTAGCAGTTTGGGACTATCCCACAGGAAAATTCCGAAAAGTGAATATTTTCAGTTTTTAGGGAGTCCAATGGGGAGGAGAGAAAACTCCATGTTATTTTTAATGGACGTTTTCTTGGGACATAAAATATCATGATGAAAATGGGAATAGGAATTTAAAATTGGGTATGATTGTAGGTTCATGAGGTGCGAGGTCGTAGACCGAGCTAAAATGGACCCCTCTCCTTGTGCTCCTTTGTTTGCAGGTCCATTCGGCTGAACTTGGGCTTCGCTGAAACTAATCATTTCAGCTACCCCAAATACTATTAATTTGACACAATATATATATATATATATATCCAGTGGACTCTTTTTAATTCGAAGTCCAAGATGACACGAAAAAACTTCGAATTATGCAAAATTCGAATTATCCATCAACACTCATTTTCACATATATAACAATAAACAAACCTAACTACTGTGCATCAAAAACATATTTATATGGTGTAGACTTTACCTTTAAAGCAGCTTATTATTTGCGTGATCGAATACCGCAAACTAACAAACGACTTTAAGGGGGGATGTCCGTGTTTTGACTGCTTACGAGATATTTACCAACCCACGCTTTGCTATTGCTTGCAGAAGTTTAATTTTTGATCGAGAGATGTGTGTAGAATTTCAGCATCTCTGTATTAATTTTTGTCCTCTATTTTGTCGTTCACGTATATGGCATGGGCTCAATTTTTAACACAGCTCTAAAAGTGTTTGTACCTTTTTCTTGGAAACTACCGAAGGGATTTGTTTAATTTTTATGCCACGAACCCTACAAATAGCTGGCAATGCTACTGAACTAGGATTGTTTTTCTAGGTTACATACAAAGTCAATATATGTTTTTCTTGTTCGAAGAATTTTAATGATGTGATTTTTTTACTTTCACCAAAGAGTAATCGAGACAAATAAAGGAACTATGTTATAATTCTAGTTCAATAAATGGAGGTACACATAGGTAAGACTTGTGCAAAATTTGATTACTTTATCATTCATAGTTTGTGAGAAAATGGTACATGTATGTACACAAATGCAATTTTGAGAAATTAACAGTTTAAAATTTACAATGGATTTTCAGCAATAAGACGAATCACAACATTCAGAAAGGATCATAACCATTTTATTCGTCTTCAGCTGTTTTCTTCACCCTTCCTACACGTTCTTGTCTTCATTCTTGATTCCTTGATTAGCTTCAGAACTTCCAACTCAAAATTTGTTATACGTTTTCTGTGTATGTCTCGCAGTAGTTTCAAGCTGTATTCACCACTTGAAATTACCATCTTTTCCAGAACACCGTTTCTTCATTCAAATACGCTACTGAAACACAAAACAGTATCATACACTGCAATTTGTTCGAATTTAGAACTTTCAAATGTAGTTTTTTTTCATATCGTTGCCATATCAGTGCATTGCAAATTTCATTGGGGTTCTGTGTTTTCCTATGTAAACATTTTTCCGAAAAGGGGATCCACAAGAGCTCTGTAGATAGGTGTGATAGCATCCATTACTGCAGCAGGCAACGAGTGCTTACTTTTGTAATGTTCTTCAGTGGCTTGAGATCTGTAATACCTATTCCTTTGGGAGAAAGCATATGCGTTGGTTTCTCGTCAGTTGAATGTTTATGAAAGTAAGTTGCCCACACTGCATTCTCCATCTTCTGAAGGTTGCCAACGTTTTCCTTGATTGCTTTCTCATAATATACCTGTAAGCTATAACTTTCTTTGGAATTCAGTCTACATTTACCTCCTATTGGCTAAGTTTACTAACACAGACTAATAAGGAAAACAAAGAACTTTGAACGCACAAATAAAAGTAAGCAAAATGGAAGTAAGTAATCTTTTTCTAACGCCAAAGGAAAACTATATTTACTACATCATTACAGAAGAATGGAATGTTCAAACAAACTGAAAACTGAAAATAGATATATTTAAGCCTCAAAATACAACGGAAGTACATAATAATTTGCAGTTCTCGAAGGGAACCTGATGTCGTACGAACATGAAACTTATGGCAATAAAACTTCAAAGACCGTAGATTTTGAAAATGATACTTTTCAAAAATGGAAACTTTGACCCCAAACACGGAAATCCCCCAATTAACTCCACACAATTCAAACTACGTGTACAATGGAAAATATATTTACGTACAACACTACAACATACATTGATTAGAACAAATAATTAAACACCAGTAACAATTCGAATATTTTGTTCTCACTTTTAAGAAGTCGTAAACCTCATTTGCTTAAATTTGATTGTTTTTGTACGGTAAATAAATCTGGAATTTCATGTATTGCGTGGAATACGATATTAACAACATTTCGTTGACTTTATCAATAATTCATCTTAAATTGTCAACCAATTCTGAAACAAGATGAGACTGGCATATATTTACCAATGTGAGTGAAATGTGAAAGTTTGATATAAAAAACAAAACCTTTTATAATACGTATTAACTTTTTTTCTGCTATGATGATACATACTGTTAGGTTGATAGTTTCTAAAACCAAATATAACATCATAGCATTGTAAAATTCGCTACATGCTTATATATATATATATATATGTAGGGTATTTCCATACAAAAACCGTCAACGTTTTGGAAGGTGATTTCTGATACCAAGAAAAGACGAAAAGTATAGACCAACTTTCAGGCACGAATGCTCTTCCTTTTTAAGTTGCTGAAAACATGAAATAATGAAGTTTAAATGTCCATAGCTCCAAAACTGTGGGATCCACCGTAATCTGACCAAGACTTTACTTAGAAAGGAATATGTGTATTATCCCAAAATACATGTTTCAGAATTCTGCGGTACTCACGCAACAATTTTTATCAATTCAGTTTGGCTACGGGCATATAATTTGAAGTACTCACCAACTAGTTCTATAAAAACTGTTGCTAATGTATCGCAGGATTCTGAAATATGTATATTTGGATAGTGCACATAGTACTTTCTAAACGAAGTCTTGACCTGACTACGGTAGGTGTCATAGTATTATAGCTATGGACCTTTGAAGATCTTTTTTTACTTTTTAGGCAGCCTATGCAGGAAAAGATTCATTTGTGTACCGAGGATGGTCTATACGTTTCGTCCTAACTTGGTGTCAGAAATCGCCTTCCAAATGTGGTCTTATTGTTTTGAAACATCCTGTATCTATATTTGACTGGTTGTGATTCTATCCGTCTCTTCTTCTTTTTCCTTTTAGAATTAATAAAGGAATCGTTAACCTTGAAACATTATCCTAAGGGAGAACATTGTTCTCGTAAGTGAAGAAAGTGAAATATATTCAAAAGCCAATAAATATACATTACCTTATAAGGGTCTCGAAATTATAGATCATAAATAAAACTGTCTAGTAGCTACCTAAAATATCTAACGATCAGACTCTAATAATAATTGTCAGTGTCTTATTGGCCTTCAAGCACAACAAATAAAGATACTTCAAATGTTTTTTAATGAAATACTGAAATCAAAAATGCAAACAGTTTACAAACTATAATCCAACAGTATTATAGAAATAACGATCCCAAGTTGTTGCTCCGTTTGAAGATTGAGAACGGCACCACCTTCCAGAATACGAAGTGGTTATTTCCTATAAGAGTAGGAAAGCCAATTTACGAACGGTGCACTTTCTGGATTTTACTGTGTGGAATATATAATCGTCTTCATTATTTATGTAATGTTGTTTGAACTATTGGAGACTATTTCCCTATTAATAACTAACATTTCTAGATGTAATTTTATTTATACTATTCATAGTATTTATTTAGTTGAAAGTAACGTTTGCATTCTTCCTAGTCGAAAATAGGCTATATACGTTTAATATATCAACAAGAAAAATAAAACTGATGTCTCTTTCAGGTACATTTAATTGGCATTATTCATCCGTATTGGCTAATGAAACAAGAGTCGATTTCTTAAGTTTCGTAAGTATAAAATAAATATACTAATGTCGTAGTACACCATTGTCGTATGGACACTATTTTTTTTTCTAATGGTTAGCAAGGAAATATGATAGCCATTTAAATATTTTCTAACATGCTTGAGGCTTACTGGATTGGTTTACCAAAACTTACGAAACTCTTAATATTATCTTGTAGAATATATATTTAAGAATCCGTAAATTACAACGTGAGCATATGTTATACTAGCGACACCCGATGCACAAGAGGTGAACGCTCTACCACTGAGCCACGCTGTCCCTCTTCAATACGAGAGAATGTAAAAAAAATATATTACCGCTTATAAACCGGGAAAATCAAATAAAATTCGAGATAATACAGTTTGTTAACTTTGCACAAGAGTTATCAAACTGAAGCTATTTTACACTACAAAACAATGTGTAATACGAATAAAAATATCAGTATTGAAAACGAATGTTTCCAATTGCGAAGATGCTTTGAAAGAAGTAAGTGTACGGAAAGTGATTAGGGAATTATGATCTCTTATAGACCAAGATTCAAAATGTACCAATGATTAAATAGTGTTTTAATAAGCTTGTACAAATAATCCAGTATCTTGTAAGTGTCTAGGCATCAGAACTGTTCAGTGCTGTTGCATCCAGCAACTTTCAGTTATGATCGAAATAAAATAAATTAGAAGGAATATTTGTTTATTCGTAATATTTGTTGTATTTTACGTTTAAATATACGATATGCAATTATAATATTTCTTCGGCTTTCTAATATGACCCATTGTTAGTTTTACTACCGAGATAATACTCCATAGATTTTAGACAATACTACCTAGATAATGAATAATAGACTAGTTTTCATGTTTCTATCATATTTTAAATATAAAGTAAAATATTAATTAAAGTAATTCAAATACAGTGGTGTCCTGATTACCGAAGTTTCGATTAATCGAGGTTCCGTATTATCCGACAAACAAATCAAACAAACAAAACAAACAATCAAAACAAAGAAAAATTTAAAAACTAATCCGGTTACGATAAGCAGTCTACAGGCTTTTGTTTCAGCGACAGACCAAACATAATAGTGATATAAAGAAAACGACTCTGCTCAATTTCACCCAATTAAGCTACCGAGCTATAACTATTGCAAGTGTTGAGTTTCACTTTGAGAAGGGAACAGCAAGACGATATGGCACCAGCTGACAGACATTATGATGTTGCTATGTCTGCTCAATATAGTGGTCAAAAATAGAAATGTGTATGCTAAACAGTACCTTATTTGTGTTGTAATTTGTATTGTGTTTAACTTATGTACATAGCAATATCAAACTTATTTTATTTACAATATTATGACTAATTCCTTACATATGTATGTATGATTACATGTACGGTGCTGTATGTCCTTTGTCCAACAAAAATAATTAATACAATAACAATGAATGATCTAATCAAGACCAATAAAGAATAAACAACAATAATAAATTTAGTATAAAATTTTCTACGTACCCATAAGTGTTAATCGAGATTTAGCTTATCCGAGTTAGATCTGGTCCACATTAGCTCGGATAATCGGGACTCTACTGTAGATTAAAATGATTGAACAATCTTCTAGCGCCTTCCGCTGATAAATTCTAACATTTACCAACATATCGAAGTAAGAGCTTTAAATTCATATGTTTCATTAGATAATTTAGTTGCTATCGCCTCACAATATTATACAGGAAATTTTAATGGTACGTTGTATAGCGCATAGAACGAGGTTGTTCTTGGCCACATTCTAGATGATAAGACGAATACCGCTTTAGTACGAATTTTGCACCGCTCTTGATTGATTTAATTTCAGTCACGTGATATTCAATTGCTTGACTCATGAAAAGTGTAAGAGTCTTGGAGTATTGAAATAGAGAAAAGTAAAGCTGTAAGGAAGAAATTGGTCGAGTGCTATATATGGAGTGTTGGACTTTATGGCTCAGAGACTTGGACATTACAAATGTTAAAGACAAAATATTTAGAAAGCTTGAAAATATAGTGTTGGACGAAGAGGGAGAAGATAAAATGGACAGAAAGAGTAAGAAACAAAGATGTTTTGAAACGGGTAAGAGAGAAGAGGACGCTTCAAGCCACCATCCTTCGTAGAAAAGCCAATTGGATTCCACACATCTTAGGAAAAAATGTTTTCTTCATACCGCCTTAGAAGGAAAGATGGAAGGAAAAAGAGAAATAGGATGAAGAAGAACACAAGTGATCGATGATTTGAGAAATAGAAGAAAATACTGAGAGTTAAAAAGGAAGCTCAAAACCGAGAAACATGAAGAAACATTTCCAGACCCAAACTGATAATTAAGAAGAAGAGAAGAAAGAAAACCACATTAGTCCCAGGACTTGCCAAAAGGCAGAATACTTAATAATAAGAAAGCAGAAGTGAGTTGGAAGTGAAACGAAGTAGAATGCAATTATATCTGAAGAGCTGGAAGTAGACGTAGAGTGGCTCAAAGCACATAGGAAGTATGGAAGATATTGTAGGAAGTGCTTTTCCCAGATTTATTTCTCTCAAAAGACTGTATTAAACGCAATTGGAAGGATGCCACAGGTGAAAAGGTTAACTGTGTGGAACCATTTTCTTTTACTACACTAACTCATTGATTGAAGTGACTTGAGTATGAGGTGAATAAAAGCCAGTCAATGAGGAATTTCCTGTGTAAGAAGGATTTCTTCTTGTATCAGAAATTTCCCCGTGTGGAATAAATTTTTCAGTAACATAGAGAATTATTAAATACAGTATCATGATGTTCTAGTGTGCTTACGCTGAGCTTTTGATGTAAAAGATAACACACGTACGGATAGTTAGTAGTTGTTTTATTCAGTGTTTTAGTGCCTCTAGGGTGTAGTCGAAAAACAAAGTAGCACCTTTTAAACCAATGTTACAAGTTGGTATATGCTCTACTCATCACACTTTCTTTTGTATAAATACCCTGCATATTTTTGGCGCTAACACATACAAGTAATTGACATTTTATTGTCCTCCCGATCTCCAGCCACCCCACTGTAATTTCTACGACTTATGATAATACCATCTCAAAATCTACCATGACAAATCATGAACGACTATGCAAACAAAAGCACGAGACTCAATAACAGACTGTGTCGCACGTACTTTCCGCGAAGCATAGGAAAGTGAAGAACCATTTCCAACATATCTCTTGAACACCAAAAATATCCAGTTGTACAACACATATCGATCCATACAGTTTCAACATATCTCTTGAACACCAAAAGTATCCAGTTGTACAAACATATCGATCCATACAGTTCCAACATATCTCTTGAACACCAAAAATATCCAGTTGTACAAAACATATCGATCCATACAGTTCCAATATATCTCTTGAACACCAAAAATATCCAGTTGTACAACACATATCGATCCATACAGTTTCAACATATCTCTTGAACACCAAAAGTATCCAGTTATACAAAACATATCGATCCATACAGTTCCAACATATCTCTTGAACACCAAAAATATCCAGTTGTACAAAACATATCGATCCATACAGTTCCAACATATCTCTTGAACAACAAAAATATCCAGTTGTACAAAACATATTGATCCATACAGTTCCAACATATCTCTTGAACACCAAAAATATCCAGTTGTACAAAACATATCGATCCATACAGTTCCAATATATCTGTTGAACACCAAAAATATCCAGTTGTACAAAACATATCGATCCATACAGTTCCAACATATCTCTTGAACACCAAAAATATCCAGTTGTACAAAACATATCGATCCATACAGTTTCAACATATCTCTTGAACACAAAAAATATCCAGTTGTACAAAACATATTGTTCCATACAGTTTTTCTAAGTTTTAGGAGACTTTCTGTAAATGGGCAAGAGCCGTTTTGGAACTGTACGGCACGATTAAAATATACAATTGCTAAACATGGAGGATCAAGAACGATTGACGCTCATTCGGATGAAGTTTCATAAAGTTCTCGAAGTCTGCGGTGGAACATTATAAGATTGGTGGTTTGATTAAGAGATCCACATTTCATAAGAAAGAAGATCCAGTGCAATTTCCCTTTGTTATTACTGTTTGAATTTTTCAACTATTTGAAGGATATTATGTGGAAGAAAGGATTGCAAGTAATAATTAAGCAAAGTGAAAATAATAACATTTCTTTCTAGTTATGAAAATGTGAAAAATAGCTTGAATAGTCAACGATAGCGCATTAGAACATGCTAGAAAGTTTGCTATTAATGGAATGGAATTTACAATACCGATTCTGGAGTACGGAAAGAACCATGCCTTAAAAGTCAAGGCAAATATATTTTAGAAACCATATTTTCCTACTGAAATTTATACATATGTTTATATAAAACAACATATAACTGGCAGCAGGAGGAGTATATCAATATATTCAATATCAGAGGAGAATTCAATATCAGTATATAGTTTGTTGTTTACTATTTCATATGACTGACGTAGTTGTTGGTTCTTTTCAAACACCACAAGAAAACAGCGATTAATTAAGAGATGACAGCAAGTTTCGTGATTGCAAAATTAAGATTATATACCTCGCAAAACAAACAGAATAAAGTCTTTCATAGAAACAATTCTGCGGTGTATACGTCATCTCAACTTGTAACTCAAGAAATTATAGCTATTTACTACTTAGCACAGGCATTCCTTACAAGTTGCTCCATATATGCCATCAATACAAGTATACAAAAGCATGTGGCTATTAACAAAAGAAAAAATGTAATTATCATCATTGGCTTTATTGAAGCAATTCTCAATGATACAACTTGCAGCGTTCTTACTATTCCCATAAACAACACATATAATATAAAATTAATGTAAGAATAGACAATTTTTATTAACAAAACGGATTTAGGGGGCTTGACGCAAACATGATGCAGTCAATATATTATAAAGACCGATTCCAATTTCACCTTGTCATGGAAGACAGGTAGAACAGATCAGCAGGTAACTCGACTAAAATTTAGTCACTTAGTAAGTTGTAACGCCCCCATCCGCAGCGTATTGGAGTAAGTGGAAAGTTTAAAAAAATCCAATAAAGGCCGCAGAACGAGCTTTACACCAGACACATCAAATATGCGCTGCTGTTTTGTTTCAGTTTTTCGAAAATTCAGAGAGAAATTTACACACATATCAGTTAATTTTTTTAAAAATAAATAACAAACAACACTTTCAATTCAAAAACTTTATTACAATAATATTACAAATTATGAAGTTCTCTGGTCTGCAAAATTCGGGACTAAATCCCATTAGTCGCTTATAACAACTCCCAGTTTGATGTTAGTTAAAGATTTGGTCAATCCTCAGGCGAACATTAAGAAAATAGTTCAAAAACTTTATTCCAAATAGGCAATTGTAATTTAATTTTCAATGGCCAATCAAGGACCTTACCACTACACTACTAGTGTTATATCTTCTTGTAAAAAATTTGTATATTTTAAGTCAAGCATCAAATGCGATTTACACATGTTCTCTTTGAACAATTTAGTTTTCTGACAAATAAGAGGTCTTACTTCCGCAAAATTTCGGATAAAATAAAATCAAGAAATAGGAGAAAGCAAAAATTAATTCTACGAGAACTTTTAAATTCGTTAAATACTATTATAGGCAGAAAAATAATCAATATTCAAAGAGTAAATATATAAATATATCGAGCAAACCATCAAACTCAAACAGCGCAAACAAACCCAAACAGCTCAAACAACTAACTTTTTTACATTTTACAAAAATTAATTTCATCACACGCCCGGAATATCTATCTCAGAATTAACCTTATATAGAACCGGAAGAATAATGAACCGGAATATTCAGTTTCAAGAACATTAAACCTGTAAAGAAACAAATAACCAATTATATTGCGAAGGCTTTGGGTACAATCCCGCTGCCTTTTTCTCTCCCCCGGATTTTCAAATATTAATCGCGTCATTTGTTGCTATTTAATTCTAACCGATTGTGGAAACAAAATCACAACCCACATTAACACTTATGAACTAGGACAGGACACACTACAGTCAAAATAAAGTAAAATCAACTCACCTTGTATCATTCTTAAGTTTTTACCTCAAGTTCCTCGACATTGCAGGCCGTAATTTCTCCAGACTCAATAAGAAAGAAAATGAGAATAAACCAAGGTTTAGTGAGTTTTAGTTTCTTCCAAATTAATTGATCTCAATTCTCGCACTAAGACAAAGTGAAAAAAATAGGATGTGAATCCTCAATTTTCCGCATGCAAGATTTAAGCAATCCTTATAATTACTACCCGTTTTATGCTTATGAGTAAACGAGAAAAATGACTTTCTTTCATTCTCTTGAGTCTAATAACCACAGGAAAAAATGAATCAAGCCTCCCCTTCCGTCTTTTAACAAGACTTCAGTTAACTCTGAATTCACAAAAACTTGAAAAATCAAGTATTCGAAGCAAGCACCAAACTTATTTTCAGACGTAACATAATTCTCACCACAGTTGATTATTCTCATTTCGCTTTCCTGAGACACAAATTCTGCCAGCAAAAGGAAACTAACTCAAGCATGATAGCAATCAAAAGACAAAAATTCAAACGACCTCCATTAAAGCGCTGCCCATTTAAATCCAGCAACACAATATCGATGCATCCAGTATCACGATTCAACCACAAGTCAGCTTGCTGAAGCGAGCTGCTCGCAGGCGTCGAACACCGAACATGCGCAACGGCCTACCAGTGCAAACGCAAACGACCTTGGCTGAGCTTGACAGAAAGCAAAGGAAATCTTCTCATATTCGATATCACTATTTAATCTTTTTTTTCTCTCGCTCAATTCTTTTTTTTATTTTATTTTTTTTATTTTTACAAGTTTTTATCTTTCCTATTTAATGACAAATAGATTCATAATTGAACAGATAAAATATCTAAATACACAATACTTATTATTTTTTTCCTGTAACCAGTCCGTTACGAAGTGAGAAAGGGTGAGGAGAATAGGTTCTGCCAGACAGCGAGTATAGCAAAGTACATGGTAAAAGAAATCATACATTAGAACTCTTCTATTCACCTATGGCCTCGACATGTATGTGATCAATCCATTCTGTGAAGAGAAATGAGTCTCGTAGGAGTATTTTTGAAATATTTTTGACATTTAAGTCTACTTATTGCCATTCTTGGCCTACCTTTTTCCTTGCGATACACTTGCGATACACTTGCGATACACTTGCGATATACTTGCGATACACTTTTGTTCATTTCCAATTCACTAACAGTTTATTTGCAGTCTACAAGTGGGTTCAGTTGGCGTAAACTGTCGCTTGCTTTAGTTCTCCAGATTCATACGGTCATTGATTCGAATATCACGTGACTGAAAATCAACCATTCGGAAGCAGAAAAAATTCATATTTCAGGTCTGGCCTTTTTCCATCTAAAAAGTAACATAAACTCCAGGGTCTACCTACTTTCTATTTTTACCAATCATCACACTATAATAGAAATATATATGTCTCGTATTTCATTTTCTTTTAATCTTGGAGAAAATTAGTATTTTTAAACTAATATATTGATAAAAATGTACATTCCCAAAAATGGAAGAAGAGTTTGCTCATCTTAAGAATAAGTGAATTAGATAATATAATTTTTCATGGTTGTCTGTCAATTATTTAATAAAGTCGATATAATTCTTTACAGCTTGGAAGCAATAAAAACCATTATACTTTATATTTTATCTTGTATTACGTGATTCAGGGAGCTTCTGCACAGGATTTTACAGGGCGATTCACTGGCGAAAAAGGAAGAGGATTAATGGTACGTCCCTTGGGTAACGTTCAGTTCATGAGAGCATAAATTCTGCAATACGAATAAGGACTAATCCACATATTTGTAGAATAACCTAAAGTGTTAGTTAATTATGTACTTATCTAGTGCTTCTTCATTGTGTCCACCTAACATAAGCAAGAGAAAATATTTTGCATTAGCATTTCCTATTAGCATTAAATGTTTTCTGATACATATAAAGGTAACCAAGAAAATTCTGTCGCTGTTTGTGGAGCCCTGTGTTCAATTGGCCCTCACACGGTCACTTGACTGCGAATGAAAATAAGGCAAAGGTCAGTTGTTGATGTGGAAACATCCAACATACTACTTGGTTGTTGCAATTCAGTTACACCGTGACCTTCCACAAGGACAGGGTGAACATGGGATCTCTACAAAGCGTCATAAGGGCGTGTATGCTTTAGGAGTTCAAACTAGGGTCAAACGCGGCTGTTGCAGGGGGAAAGATATGCCAGGCCTTTGGTGGGGGTATCGTGGTTACACGGACAGTGTAGCGTTGGTTTAACAAGTTTAAGAACGGCGATGAAACACTTAAAGACGTCTCACGTGCGGGAAGACCAACACATCTACAAAATGAAGATCTTCAGGCAGCAATTGAGGCGAACAGTGACCAGACATGTGAGGAACTGGGACTATAATTCAGTGCGAGTGGAGAAACCATTCGTCAGCAACTCCATCAACTTGAGAAGCACTAGAAGTTGGGTCGATGGGTCTCACATGATTTGATTCCAGGCCAGAAGATGACGCGAGCAGATACCTGTGTTCCTTTGCTGTCTCGTCTGAGGAAGGAGCAATATCTGAACAGGGTGTTCATATGTGATGAGAAATAGATCCTGTACGAAGCTCCACGGCACCGTCATCATTGGTTACCATCCCACGAGCCGGTTCCGAAACAGCAGAACCCAGCACAGCACCAGAAGAAAATCGTCCTGTGTGTTTGGGGGACTGCTCTTGGCATCGCATATTGGGAACTACTACCAGCTGGTCAGAGCATCAATGCAACTGTATACTGTAAGCAGTTGAGCCGTGTTCAAGAAAGACTGAAAACTCTCTATCCAGCATTTCTGAATTGCAAAGGGGTCTTCGTGTTACGGGACAAAGCTAAGCTCCACGTAGCTAAGATGGTCCGGTGCACCATTCTACGCCTTGGTTGGGAAACATTATTGTATCCACCATACTTCCCGGACATTGCACCGTCCGATTATCACCTGTTTCATTTCTTGGACAATTACCTTAGAGGACACCAGTTCAAGACCCTAATAGAGGTGCAAAATGCACCTGATACCTTTTCGTTTCACGGCCCACAAATTTCCACTTCGATGGAATCCATGACCTTGATGTGGACTATTCATGACTTTCCAGGTAGTCTTAGGTGACACATTGATGTTAGAAGGTAATGGGTGAAATAGCGACAGAACTTTCTTGTTTACCTTTATAGAATTTTCCTGCAATTCATGTAATGAATATATGAAGGGCAACTGGTTTTTTACTACCACTATATTTGCATGTAAAGGAATATATGTTTGCCTCACCTAACTTTGCGACCTGAAATATTTCCGAAATGACAAAAAATGTGACAAAACCTAGTCAGTTAAGAGTGTATCCATGTTTGGCTCTATAAAATTCTGTGAACAACTAGTATCCCCAAGGCTCCCAACATAGGGTTCTTGGACCAACTGGAAAATTTTCAATGGAAACCACCTTCTTCTATTAGAGATTCAAATTCTACGACCGAAACTACACAAATTTTACTGGAAGTACTTTATTGCTATCCTACTAGATGACGCTGTAGTCGCAAAAAAGGAATATCATGGTACGTACGTCATCTAACTCTGGAATCTAAAATATTTCCGAAGTTTACAAAAAATTGACAAATGTAGTTACTTAAAAGTGTACCTATGTCGGGAGTCTATAAAATTGTGTAAAAAAAAAAGCATCTCCACCGTCCCATCATATTGACCCGGGGACCAACTTCAAAATTTTACATGAATATCCCTACTTTTGCAGATTCGGATTTTGCCACCGAAACTACACAAATTTTACTGGAAGTACTTTATTGCTATCCTACCAGATGACACTGTAATCGAAAAAAGTTTAATATCATCGTAGGTACGTCACCTAAGTGCGACCTCAAATATTTCCATAATGACAAAAATATGTCAAATTTAATGACTTAAAAATGAACGCATGACAAGCGCCTATAAAATTCTGTGAACAATAAGTGTCCCTGTGGGTTCCCTCATAGGATCCCGGAAGCCAACTTGAAAATTCTAAATAAAAACCCTATATTTATTGCGCACTCTGATTCTGCGACCATATATACGCAAATTTTATGATTTCGTTATCATGATAGATGGTGCTGTAATCGCAAATGTCATCGTACAAAACATCGTCCTTTGAATATCATTGTACGTACGTCACCTAACACTGCAACCTAAAATATTACCGAAGTGACAAAAAATGTGACAAATCTAGTTACCTAAGAATGTACCTATTTCAAGAGTCCATACAATCCTGTGAACAAGTGGCCTAGGGATCTCATCATAAGGCCCCCGGGTCCAAACTTGAAAACATTATCCTTGGTTTGATGCCAGCTAGCATCAAGCGAAATTTATGTTGGACAAACACGTGTGCGTGAGATTTCTCGGATTCCTCCGTTTCCTTCCACTTTCTTCATTCCACCATTTTATTAATTTACCATCTGCTTTAGCTTAGCCGGCATATACGTGGGACGTAAAACAAAGATTTTTATTTCATTTTCACTTCATTTGAAAATTTTATACGAAAATCCCGAAAGTCCGCAAATTTTATTTAAAGTACCTTGTTGTTATTCTACTAGATGCCGCTGAAATCGAATTTTTTTTTTATAATCGTACGTACGCGACCTTACTGCGACCTAAAATATCTTGAAGTGACAAAAATTTGACAAACCTAATTTCTTATGAATGTACCCATATTTGGGGTCTATAATATTTTATGAACAACAAGTGTCCCCAGGAGTCTCTTCATAGGGCCCCGGCAGCCAAGTTAAAAGTTATAAATAGAAACCCTGTATTTTATTGCAGATTCCGATTCTGCGACCAAAAATACCCAAATTTTACTTGAAGTAATTTCTCGTTATCCAAATAGATCGCGCTGAAATTGCAATAAAACGAATATCATAGTGTGTGCGTCACCTAACTCTGCGACCTAAAATTCTCTGTGGGGTTGATTTGATTTTCAGTTTTAGCGTCCCGTTCAGCATCTAGGCTATATAAAACGTGGACCTCCAGTTTAAAGTCGAATCCGGACCACATGAGCTCGCGTTGAGAATGAAATCCGGGTTTCCCAGGTCAAAGGCGCGTACACAAACAGCGTCCACTCGGGAGCTCTTTTGTGGAGTTGAAAATAGCCATGTACCGGTAACAATACAAAAGTCTGTAAATCTTTGTATTACCAATATACTAAATTTCCCTCCTCTCACCAAAGGTGTTTAAAAGCTCGCTAAATCCATAATTTTGTTTAATTTGATGTCTAGAAAGGTTATGAAATTTTTAGAAACTATATATATCGCACCCCCTCCGGAAGGTTCGGGTCCCCATTTGTCGGGATTGCTATCCATCTTATGGGTAGTCCTGATGATATGCGTAGATTTAATAATGTTCGTTACACAGTCGAACACAAACAAATTGTACGTCATAACAATTTTAAAAATGCATTTGGAGAGTTTGTAAACAAACAAATTATTATATCCAGTGCTTAAACTCACCTTGAATAAATTTAACTATCGCGTTAACAGCCGATAGCGTAGTAACCCAATAACGTTCTTGGGACACTTTGTTTTATGAATTCTGTTTATAAATATAATAGATTTGATTATTATAATTTGGTCATCTGGCAACTCTTAACTTATGAGTCGATTATGTATAAATTTTTGTAATTGTTTTATAAGATAACTCAGAGAGAACAATACTGTGGCAAACAATACCAAAATCGTGTCGTGGCAAACAACACCGTATCAAACAACACGTAATCTTGGGGCTTAGGGAGCAGGCATTCCTCCATGGGCCCTGGACGAATGACAGATGGTATCAGTTGGTATTCGATCTTCCTCTCCTTCTTCGTATTTGTAACTTTCTTCAAGCAGGGTAGCATGCAAAAGTAGCAGTCTGTACCATGGTTTGTTGCTTCACGCGAAATGGCGGGCACAGCAAAACGCATAGAAAGGTTCTTCCCATGCAACCAGACATTGAGAGTAGATCAACAACTCGTACAACAAACGTGGGGAAGCCCATGATTTATCCTGGTCTCCAACACGACATCCAAAGTATAGTAAATATGCTCTTCGCACTGCAGCAGTCAATGGGCGCTTCTTGGAACCACAAATCACGTCCGCACATATATAGCACACACTGTCCACCGAATTTTTACAAACGCGGAGCATTGGTGCACTTTCCTTGAATCACTGACAATCCGCAATGAAAACAATATGTACAACAGCGTTAATGTTCTCATTCACTACTTCCAAACTGCTGGTTCACCAGTAACACAAACAGTCTGCCAAACTACTGCTTGAAGCACGCCACGAATACGATTAGAGACGTTAACTGGAGCTGGTTGCATCTTACAATCATTGTCTCATGTGACTCATGAGACGCTCGCACTAACTGTTGATAACGTACAACGTTGCCAAGTAGAATATGCAGCAAATACTTGTCAAGAACGACACTTTGTGCCGTGTAAAACAATAACTTCAAATAATATACTTATAATGTCCGATAACGTTATATGAAAAATATAAAACGCTAAATTACTCAGAAATCGGAACCAGGAGGGAATTATAAGTGCGATTTTCGCATTCTGTGACCAAAAGGCAATAAAAAACGCCTACTTTCGTTTGTGTAAAAAATAAAAAGTGAAAAAAATGTTGAACAGTGTTATCAGTGAAAGTAAAACTGTAGAATCTGAATATGATTAAGGCTACCAAGAGTGCACTAGAATTTCATTAACAAGCTCATTCAAATTCTTTACGTGTATGGCGACGTTATGACGTCACTGGGTTAGTTCAGGTCAAAACTGTTCACGCTTCTGACTGCTTTCCGTTCACAAAATCCGTACCAAGTTTAACAACTACTTTCCGGTACCTAATATAATGCAACGTTAGTTCCAAATCCATCGAGCTAGGAGTGACTGCCGTCGTATAATTTTTCTAAAGACGAGGTTCGATTCTCAGCTTGACCTCATGTGATTCAGATCCCACGTTACGTTGTAGATCCCCATCTCATACAACATCACTGCTGAACGTAAGTTTAAACTCAAATCAAATGCAACAAGTAAATAAAATTGAATATTCGAGGTCAGGTAATATTTTCCTTGTAATGATTTTTTTTTCGTATCAAATAGGACAAACGGCAGTACATGAGAACATAATTTCTGTAGAACATTCAAAAATATTCAAAAACCTTTTTCTTCAAAAATGATATACATGATTCTATGAAAATAGGTTGTAATACGAAATGTAGGTTATTTAAGGTAGTTTTGGAGTAGAACATTTGCTACACTTGCTAATGAAACTTTATATGTTCTTTCTAAAACAATGAAAACTAAAAATAGTAGTAGTAGTAGAAGTGTTAGCATTGCTACATTTGCTAATGAAACTTTATATGTTCTTTCTAAAACAATGAAAACTAAAAATAGTAGTAGTAGTAGAAGTGTTAGCAATAATAAATTTAGTTATGTTGCTTCATAAACAAATTGGGAAGAGGTCGGTAGTTAAATTAGTCATCCCCTGGAGTATATCTACTTTAGTCGATTTGTGATGATAATGTTATAGAGGCCGGATATCAAACTTGTGCTGAGTATTTTAAGGTTTAAAGTTGTTGCATATTTCAGATTATGTCTGGATTCAAATTCAATAAACATATTTGAAAGATGAAATATCACGTATCAATTCAAGAAACTTAAATTTTATCACATAATGAAGAATATTTTTGTTAACGTCCAATACCTTGTCCTTCGTTGCACTTTACGTTAGTATTAAAGGCTACTGCTTCATATATATTGTAGAATATCTCGTAATTTTTGCCTCATTATCTTCCACATTTTCAACTATAACTGTATAATTGTATAACTGTAACTATGGATGGAGTGATTATTTGTTATCTATTTATGTAACGAAATGTAGTGACGTAGTGCATTTTAAACTATACTCTCTGTTTACTTTATACCTAATGACGAATAGTTTAATTCTAAAGAAAAATAATATTAGTTACATTTATTTGCAGAAATAAAGGTAGTACCAGCCAATGTGCTGACCCCATAACTAAAACTAAAATACCTCTTACTATTCATAGCTGTTTATGAACTATAATGAAATATAACTTAATTTAATTGTGAGCTTTAAGACTAGTCCTAGTTTTTTGTTAATAGAAATATTACTCAGGAGCTGAGGGAATGAGGCAATTGTGTGTACAGTCTTGATGCTGGTGAAAGCTCGTTTGTAGGTGGTACTTTCTGAAATTTTCTTCCAATCGAAAAATATAATTTTTCTCTTTTATGCATTTATTGTTTCTCTAACCATGAGTCCAATATGATATTCTACTCTACTAAAAGGACTTTAAAAACTTTCGTGTTTCAGGAACTTAAAAATATCATGGGGATGCCATATTGGTTACAATGGATCGAGTGGTCAGTTTACAAATTATGTTTAGACTTAATAATGATTACAATACACGCTGCGGTAATAACAAATATCAGAGATACCGGCAGTGATTTTACTCTAATATGGTTCTTACTTTTCCTCTATATTATTTCCGGACTTGCATTTTGCCTTTTTATTAGCAGCCTTTGTGCCACAAGTAAGTATTGTTTTTTTTTAAAAAAAAATTCTATTCGCTCTTCAGAAAGTACTAAAACTGGTGTCCATCACCTTTTGGATCAAATATATAAAGATAATAGAGGAATCTAATATACGCATTTTGAGGTAGAAAACCGAAGGAAGAAAAGGCTGGTTCAAGTGGAAGTAAATCTGTGGAAACGTGTACAAAGTTTGAATAACAAATGTTGTTTAGCAAGTCGATGAAATCTGATTTATTGTGCATAACACTACATGCGAGTATGGAAGGTTTAGTACAAACAATCTACTGCTGCACTGTACATACCACAAACTCACCGTAACTGTACAAAGTGACGACCACTAACCTCTGTTGCACAACGCATAAGGAAATGTTGCATCACTCGCTCAAATATCCCGGGCGTCTCTTGTACAATCAAGTAGACAGCTTGGACTCTTGGAAACAAGTCATCCTTGGATTCTACTGTCAATTCATACACCAAGGACCTTCTTTTCTTTGTGATGTACTGAAAGAACTACTGAAGATTGTACTTCTTGATGTCCGCAAGAGAATGTGGTGCAACACGACGGATCACGTGCCCACTTTAATGTGGATGTTCGCCCTTATTAGAAACAACCTTCCCTAATCATTGGATTGAAAGAGGAGGTCCCATCTGATGGCCAACATGCTTCCAGAATCTCCACCCTCTGGATTTTTTCCTTTGAAGACACATCAAGTCCTCGGTGTATGAATCGACAATGGAATCGGAGAAGCACTTGATTGCTTAAGTCCTAGCTGCCTGGTTAAGTGTGCAAGAGACGCCGGTGATATTTGAGTGAGTGAAGAAAAATTTCCTTAGGCGTTATGCTACGTGAATCGAGGTTGGTGGTCATAATTTTGTAGAGTTACTGTGAGTTTTTGGTACGTACAGTGCAGCAGTAGATTGTTTGTACTAAACCTTACATACACTGGCTCAAATTCCGGGAGGATGAGGGGGACATGTCCCCCCCAATCGTGGAACTGGGGGGACTGTCCCCCAATAATCCGATTTGGAATGTGTTTTTTTTTTTGTGGAGAAATGTTATTATTTGTGTCCGATTGCCACAAATTAAAGTTAGGTGAAATTGATGTTCCCCCCAGAATAAGCCTCAAATCTGCCCGACTCTCAATGTTGAAGACAACTCTGCTCCTATGATTCTCCTCATCATTGTTTTTCAACTTCATAAATATTTTGAATATAGCTTGAAAAAAGATTGTGGCAACGGTCTTACCCGCCGCCCTCCCCCCAATGTTGAAGACAGATTTTCAGCCGCTGCTTACATACTTAAATGTAGTGTTAATCACAATAATTCATATTATTTCAACTTGATAAACACATTTGTTATTGAAACTTCGTAGTTGTTCCCACAAATTGCTGTAACTTTAAAATGGGATTACGCTTGAACTATCCGTTTTCGACCTTCGGTTTCCTATTTCAAAATACGTATATTGGACCCATCTATCACTTCTATATATTTGACCCCAAAGGTTATATATTAAAGAACTTTGTGACTAGAAATGAAGAGTAATGCTTTTATTGTATCCAGGAGATTATTGTTCTATTTTTCTTTCCAAGTTACTACTAATTTGTCTAGATAACCTCTGATGTGTTCAAATATAACGTCATGCTGGCACGTTAAGTATGTTAAGGAAGAAAAGTAATATCCTAGTAAAATGTTTTTATTAATCTCTGTTATTGAGCATCACTGTCTTCTATGATCCAAAGCTCGTCACATATTACAGATGACGTCCCTCAGCGAGCGCACTATATATAGGGGGAAGAGGAAGGAAATAGGCTATCTGATAGCTGTGTATTAGATATCTGGAAAGGCCTTACGTGAATAAGGAACATACATGTAATACTTACACAAAAAGGCTAGCTTGAGAAAGAGTAACTAAAACCTTTTCACTGAAAAGGAACCCCTATGAGTGCGAGGTCGGGAAAGCAAGAAATCGTTGGTGGCATTAAAAGCCCCTTCTCATCAAATAACCGTATACAAAATATTAGCTTCTAATGGCCACCACAGGGGGAACTAGGGGTTGGGGCTTTATCAAAGACAGACGCAAGTGATGCAATTTCAGGATGACGTGATGGTCACGAGGGAGGTGGAAGGAATGTGAATCTTTGGAAATGAATAAACAAGACAAAGAGAAGGAATACGTATTTCATGGGAAAAGCTAGACAACGATAGGGCCGGGGGAATAAGCCCCGGAAGTGATTCGACGAAGTGAAGGAATGGTATTCGGGTCACAGCAGAAGTTGAAGGAGCGACTGGGAAACGTTGTTAAGGGCGACAGAAGCGCCACTGAGTACTGACGGCGAATGCGTGTTAGTAGTTGACAAGACGTAGACGGGTTCGCCCGAGAGGTAGTCGAATAGAGTGGAAGATGCGGACAGTAAAACACGTGAATGTGCAGTAACGAATGTGGCAAATGCAACAGTGTAGTGATTTGTTTGATGGTGTAGCAGGAAAGGTAGGTGGCAATGGAAATCGTTAATAGGACTAATATTGCATGGTATTTCCAACAACAGTTGTCAAAGTTGATATTTCACGTGCCAAGAACAGAAGATATATTCGATAAAGAAAAAGAAGCGTCTAGTGAAATTCTCGCATTTTTACAGGACGATACAGTTGATTGCAAAATAGCAGATACTCTGGATTGTGATGACAACATAGAGCTGGAGGCACATGAAGACGAGGCATATAATAGGGACAGTGATACAGCAACCGATATTGAGGCGGATCGTCGTTAGCAATATCAGATGTCACTATCCCCCCCACAAAGTACATGGCGGAAAGGGGAAGCAATGCCAGAGAAGAAGATACAGACCATTATTACCTATATGAATGAATATCCGGGTCATAAAAAGAAAACAATTATAAACAGACTTCGTATTAGTAAACATCAATATGATCGAGCAGTAAAAAAAAACGGGGAGTCACAGGAGGATAAAGCAAGATTGTTACGATAGCGATTCAAAGAGGCTCGGGACGAATTACACGATGTTCATGACACTGATAAACAACGTTATGGATTTCAATGTGCACATGCTATTGGTACACTGACTTTCAAGCAAGCAAAGAATGGCTGAAGAAGTTAAAGAAACACTACAGAATAGGGAGACGTAAAATAACAAAAATTTAAAACAACGCGACAATGTGCCGATGAAAAACCAACTACATCGTCCGTACAAGAATTTCTAAATGAGATGAACGCGTTGATTCCCACGTTCCGCAGGAACTGTGTTTTCAATACAGACCAGTCTGGATTCGAAGAGGAAATGCATAAGAAAGTTACCCTGGCTATTCGTGGTATCAAGACAGTTGTGGCATGAACAACGTCCGCCAATGCTTTGACCCACTCGTAAACCATAATGCCAATTATTCGGTTAGATGGGAAGTTAGCAGGCAAATTATGTATTGTTCTGGATGAAGTTGCGAGTTCTCTACCGCCCACGATTAGGCACTGTGTGGACGAACTTACAAATGCATTAGGGAATGTGGACGTCACTGCCAGCAAGAGTAGTAAAATGGGATTGCAGGAACCGCGACTTTGGTATAAACATTGCGTTTGGCCCACAGCTGGTAACAATAACTTGTTTCTGCTGGACTCCTGTTCTGCGTATAAAAATCACGATATTCTGGATGAAACTATCCCTCCTGGAAAGTGTGTGATACACAAATTCATTCCACATAGAACCACTGGACAAATTCAGTCATTGGACGTTTGTCTTTTTCGAGTATACAAGACTTACTTTCGCACCATTTGCAGTTACGCTCTTCGGGACGCTCGTTTGCAGGAACAACTCCATGACCGTCTGTTTCGGATTGAACTGCATGCACTCATCTTTCATCAGTTCTGTTCACTACAATATATCAATATGATTCTGTACGCATTTGCCTGAATGCTTTATAGCTCCAAGGAGTTTGCCTTTGATCACACTCTATCTTCATTGTGGCTTTTCGTTTTTTATTCGTTGCTCGTGGTGCAAGGTTGCAGTGTGTTTGCACCATTTATTCAACATGACAGATGCACATTTTGTGACGTGCAACACGTATGTTCCATAAGTGTTTGGATTTTGCATCACCAATGGGACCTTGCTTTACATCCATGTCAATTATTTGAGGTAAGTACGTCACTAGTGGTTCACTGTTATAATTCTCTATTACTAGAGTTTAAATTTTCGATATATATATATATATATATATATATATATATATATATATATATATATATATGTGTGTGTGTGTGTGTGTGTGTGTATGTGTGTGTGTGTGTGTGTGTGTGTACTGTGACTATCTTAAAGTGACTGCATTCCGTATTTGTGGCCTGACGGTATTTTTATATTTTGACCCGCATGCAGCACTTTCGGGGCTTATGCCCCTGTCGTTGTTCAGCTTTTCCCATGAAATACGTATTCCTTATCTCTGCCTTGTCTATTCATTTCTAAAGATTGACAATCCTTCCACCTCTCTCGTATCCATCGCGTTGCATCGAAATTGCATCACATGCGCCTGTCTTTGATAAAGCCCTCCTGGTTCCCTCTGTGGTGGCCATTAGCAGCTAATATTTTGTATACGATTATTTAATGGGAAGGGGCTTTTAATGCCACCAACGATTTCTTGCTTTCCCGACCTCGCACTCAGAGGGGTTCCTTGTGAGTGTCTGGACAGGAAATCAAACTCAGAATCGCTCGCATAAGAAACGACAATGTTAGCCAGTACGCTAGAGGAAACCACCATTAGTAACCGACAATAATAAAGTGTTACTTTCTGAAAAGTGTACAAATTATGCAAATTAGAACAAGTGCAAGATTAGGGGTCGGCAAATTATGTTAAAATTACGTTAATTAATATAATAAAAATGAAAGGAAATTTTGAATAGTCAATAAATAACATGGTGAATTTTCTGTAGTGTTCAGTTTAAGTAACCTTTATAAATTTATTTTTGGGGTACGCAGAGATTCATAGGAGATATTCATGATTTAACGAAAAATACACTAAGCCAACAAATCAAAGGACAAAGTCAAAACGGGAATGGGTACAAAATCGGAATGATTCAACAGCAAACCTACAATATCGTTGAGATTAGGTCGAAAGCTTCAGAGTGTTTAGAACAATTTAATGTGACTTTTTGAAAGGAGATATTATTTATCTCAAGATATTAGTAAAATTAAGAATGTATGCTGGATGACAAAGAAAATCAACAAATTTAAGAAATAACATAAATATTGGTGTCATATATCAAAGAAAACGGAAGCAGCAATTCTTAATAATGCGGTAAAATATGAGATTCCTCACCAAAAGAAGATGTTGTGCTTGCTACATTTGGTATTGCCTCATGTGTTTCAAATATATTATATAATGAAGTGTGTTATATTCCGCTTAATATACATATTTTAGCTGCATTGTATGCATTACATATTTGATGGTTTAACATGTTTGATGATGCTTATGTATTACAAAATTATTTTATGTACAATGGATTCTTCAAATGGACCCTATTAATATACTTCAGGCATTAAAAACTTTTCTCAAGGAAGTGCAAGTGCTATAACGTTAATTTGATATATAATTATACATACTTTGATATGAAACCTAAACCTATGAGACAAGCAAAGAACGAATGAGAGGAAATAAGTATTAAAACATCATGTCCGTTCAATCAAAGGTTATAATGAAACTGCCATTGGCAATAGAACTACGATGCTAAGAAGACAGTGTGACACGCTTATCTCATACTGAGCATATCCCATATGCTTGTGCTAGGATCCACAACAATACATGTGATATTAATTTATTTTTTGATATTTTGTTCTTGATAAACACTCATATGTGACTTTGAAAAAGAGAGGGTTATCGATTTGTTTAATTTATTACTTTTTTCTTACAGAGAAAGATGCTGAAAACCTGACGGTCTTGCTGTGGTTATTACCCATCTTATTAACAGTATTATATACAAACGACTATTATAAAAACATGAATATTTACAAAAAGGTTGCATCGACATTAACACCATACTCTGCCATGTATTTAACTCTTATTAAAATTGTTGAAGTATGGGAAAAACGAGGTAAATTTCCTTATTATTATCAGTAAAACGCTAATTCACATATAATATTGGATATAAAGTATCGATTGATGATTGTAATTATTACTCGCAGGTAATTAAGTTTGCGATGCAGAATTTTCATTTGTTCTAGTTCTTAATGTATTATACTCATTCTGAGAGACGATACAATTAGGTGTTAATCAGCTAAGTAAGTTCTATTTCAATTACTTGTAACTAAAAGAAGATACTTTGTTGACAGACGACGCGAAATTTTAAGTTTATCGTATATTGTTTGGTTTTAGAAATAGAGCATTCATTTGTTATCAATATGAGAAAGTAAATGAGTAAATGATATATAAAATATTTCAAGTGGATTATATACAATCATCTCCTTTGAGGTTGTTTATCTTTGGTTATAAATTGCAGATCGCGACGTCTTACCTAACATAGCAAAGGAGCAACGTAAAGATGACTACCATAAGGACATTATCTCCGTGTTAGAGGGGAAGGAACCAGAAAAACTTTCAACAGTTCGATCGGGACGAGATAAATTCAACCTAAGTGAAGAGGGACGAAATAAATTCAGTAGTAGCAAGAGAACTAGCTTCACGCTACGTTGTTGCAAGAACAGTCGACTTTATAGCTGCTGAAAACATTGAAGGCTTCTTAGGACAAAAATATTCTACGATTTAGTGTATTTCATACATTGTTCTTAGATCAACATCCGGTGCAAGGCATAATACACCTCTACCATTTTGCACTTAAATATTATTTTACTTAAAAATACTCTCCAGCATATAACCGCGCCTCGATAGGACTTGTTGAACAAATGAATAAATTTATACATCGCTTCCTATTTTTTCGTTCAATCTGATTTAGAAAAATGGTTAACCATTTTCCAGAATGATCAACACTTTTGTGGAAAGTGGAGCAAGTATTAATCTCTTTTCTATTATTCGGGTACGAACCGCGTACAACATCAGAACACTCATTCTAATTCAAACATACTATATAAATCGACAAAGATAAATTAATAGCTATCCAGAATAAAGTAAGAATCAAATTGGAACAAGCTTACTAGTGTAGGCAAATTAAATTAAATGGTGGAAAAAATTCATAAAGAGATAAAAATTGGCAGAAATGTGTGAAATAGAGGTCCACTCAACATACTAAATCCCAGGAAATCCAAGTGTAGCTTCAATCGCCATATTCGAAAATGGCTGCCGCCGATGCCGTAAATCTACGTTTTTCGTTATTTCGCACACAAAATGGCACAAAATTGTCTGAGAGAGATAAAAGTGGTACATGTGTGTGGAATAATGGCAAATCAACATTCTATAAGTCCCGAGAAATCCGAGTGGAGTTTCGGGGACCACCTTGGAAAATGGCCGCCGCTAGCTTCACACTACAAACAGTGAACCATCAGCAATTTATGAAAAGGAACAACAATTTTATAACATATAATTATTTATTGATTTTGTAAATGTTAGTACAAAAAATTGAAAATGGGTAGTTATTTCGTCTGTCTAAAAACATAAAAGCACCTGTCTCACTGATATTTTAATATTTCAACTTTCGTCTTTTTACTATCCACGTATTGACGAGCAGTGTGGGCTCATTTCCAACTCAACTGTCATTATCCATTCACATCTCTCAAGAGCAAAACCGAGTCACCCGGACTCGGACTCAGCGATCACCAAACTTCAAGACGGGCTTCTCAGAGTCGGCATAAAGCTCACCTGATGACGCTGTTCAAGAGATTCACCCAGTGTCTAGATTTTTTAGAGAAAGAGAAGCAAAATGCCTACTTATGGATTCAGCAATTTTTGTCATGTTCAAATTTTAGAGCAATTGTAGATGCTGAAAGAAGTGCAAACTGGGCATTACATCTTCAGTGTATTAATGGCATGCTTCCCACACTGCAGGACATTTAAATTATGCGAAGTCATGCCACTAGTACCATAAGGAAATGTGTGCCCTCCAAAGCAAAAAAAGTCCACAGATCAGTACGGGAAATACTGTGATAGTGGGAATTTTACCATCAGAAGAGCTAATAAATTATTGAGTGATCTGTGAGCCGACTTGACTATAGAAGAATGCCTCATGCGGTCATTTAACAGTATTGGAGCTCTGTCTCACGGTCGCAAAGTTTCAGACCGTTGTGATTAAATGGATTTTGAGTATCCCAGCCACAACTGGAATTAGGAACAGCCTCGGAAACTTTTGTGATGTCAAATACAAATCGGGTGAGCAACACGTAGAACTTAAACATTCAAGGAAAGCTCGTGATGGTGCCGATGTTAAGAGGTTGGTCGACTGGCTTCGATGCTATAATCCTTTTCGTGAACACAAGAACTTATAAAGGTAACCATAAAAGTTCTGTCGCTTTTTCACCCACCATCTTCGAATATCGATATGCCACATAAGACGTACCTAGAATATCAAAAATGGTCCATCAGCATAGATGACATTCTGCCAACGTTTTGGAAGGCATCGCGGTAGAAATTGGTGGGACGTCAAGCGAAGAAGGTATCAAATGACTTTACACTTCTACTAGGGATTTGAACTGGCGCCCTCTAAAGCGATTGTTCAAGAAATGTAACAGGTGATAATCGGACGATGAAATGTACGGGGAGTATGGCAGATGCAGTAGTGTTTCCCATCCAAGGCGTAGAATGGTGTCTCGTGTTATCCTATTTATCTGGGGCTTAGCGTTGTCCTGTAGCGATTCACAAGTGCTAGCTCCAGAGTTTTGAGTTTTTCTTCAACACGCCTTAACTGCTGACAGTACACCGTTGCATTGATACTCTGACCAGCTGGTAGCAGTTCCCGATGCATGATGCCGAGAGCAGTCTACCAAGCACACGGGAGAACATTCTACTGGTGAAGTGATAATTTTGGCTGATTTGGAACCGGTTCATGGGTATAATAACCAATGACGGCGGCACCGTGGAGCTTCGTACAGGACCCACTTTTCATCATATGTCAATACCCTCAACAGAAATGGCACCTTACTAAGGCGAGACAGCAAGGAAGCACAGGTTTCTGCTCGCGTTACCTTCTGGCCCGGAGTCAAATCATGTGGAACCCATCGGCTCAACTTGTAATGTTTCCCAAGTTGATAGAGGTACTGCCGAATAGTTTCTCCACTCACACTGAATTGTAGTCCTAGTTCCTCACATGTCAAGCCACTGTTCGCCTCAATTGATGCCCGAAGATCGTCATTTGGTGCATGTGTTGGTCTTCCGGCACGTGGTGCGTCTTCGAGTGTTTCGTCACCGTCCTTCAACTTGTTATACCACAGCTGTACTGTCCTCGCATTCACGACACCCTCACCAACCGCCTGGCATATCTTCCGCCCCGCTGCAGTGGCGTTTGACCCCAGTTTGTGCTCGTGCAGCATACATGCCCTTATGACGCTCTGTGGATGTCCCATGTTCACTCTGTTGTTACGAAATTTCACATTGTAACTTAACTACCACAACTAGGTAGTATATTGGATATACCCACACCAACAACTGACCTTCGCCTGATCTCAATTCGCATTCAACTGATGGTGTGAGGGTCAATGGAACACAGACCTCCACAAAATGCGACAGAACTTTCTTGGTTACCTTTATATGTCGATCGCTACCGGCATCACAGTTGATGGTACAATCACATGTGATGTGGCTTCCCAAATTAAGATGACAGAACTACGAAGTAATATCGGAAACAAATTCAAAAATGTATAACTAAAGCGATGCGATAGAAGCACGTTCCTTGGCAACAGTGAGAAGTGGTGAACGTATACATGATGTGGCTGTACGTGTTAACACTACACTACTGTTTCATCGGATGGTTGGAGTCGTCAAATATGACAAAGATTTGCATGAGTGCTTCTCCTACGAACTGGTACCAAGACCATTGTCTCTGGTGATATTTCTTTAATGAAAATGAAGAAGTCGGTATTGTTCGGAGTTTTGGATTTCATCGATGATGCAAAACCAGGAAGTGACAATCATCCCGAACAAGGTGTCACTGTTGGGGACATGGATTTAAGGATAATTCAATAGATCTTTATTACCTGAACTTGATTAAAATATATCATACTTGTTTCGAATAAGGTCGTTTCACGATACTGGAGGCGGTCATTTTCCAAGATTGTGGCCTCAGCTCTACTCGCATTTCTCAGGACTTTTAGTACGTTGATTGGACCAGCATTTCACGCAAATGTACTGATTTTTTTTCTCTGTGACGACTTTCTGGCATCTGTGTGCGGAATAACGAAAACTGTCGCTTTACGGCATCAACGATGGACATTTTTTAAAGATGGCGGACGAAGCTGTACTCCAATTTCGCAGGAATTTTATTATGTTAATTGGACCACTATCCCACACTACTGTACCGACTTTTATCTCTCTGACGATTTTCTACCGTTTTGTGTGCAGAATAACGAAAAATCTAGTTTTATGGCATCAGCAAAGGCCATTTTCCAATATGGCTGCTGAAGCTCCACTCGGATTTCCCGGGACACTTAGTATGTTTATCGGACCACTATTCCACACACCTGTGCCAATTTTTATCTCTTTATGATTTTTCCCCGTCATGTTCATAATTTTTGTCTAATTTGCCCACACTATACATGAAACAGAAGAAATTTTACAATTGACATCATAGACAAAGGACCTATTAGCCGGAACATCTTATACTAGCCTGTTACCCCACAAGAAAACACGGCCAGCTAGAAATATTCACAATCTAATACAAAGGACCCGCAAGAGTATTAGAAAACCTGAAACCAAATTTGTATCCAAAAGAAATTACCAACCTCCAAAATTCAGGAAAAGAGTTCAGGACATAACTCTGGATCTTTTCAAGGAATTTCATAATACTTTTGGTCTACACGGACTTTACGACGGCACAAATAGAGGAAGGAAGCAACAAAAAATATATTTACCTAGCAGCAGAAGACATAGGTTTGAAGCAGAAAAAAAGGGAACAGAAGAATTGAACTACTACGGATAAAATAGCATTTCTTTATATGTCATCTATACAATTTTTCTCACCCTATTATTTAATTTTGCTGCACCATTGTCTTTCCGTTTAGCCAACAATCTACAGAATATACATTTTTTTCTCTTGTCTTTGTTTCAAAAGAGTCAATACTCTAAGCAAGGACTAAA
Source organism: Thermobia domestica (assembly GCF_964235325.1). Taxonomy (NCBI): domain Eukaryota; kingdom Metazoa; phylum Arthropoda; class Insecta; order Zygentoma; family Lepismatidae; genus Thermobia; species Thermobia domestica. The sequence goes on along the minus strand of NC_137461.1, from coordinate 7,880,828 downwards.
TACAATACCTTCTTATAGAAGAAGATAACCTACATAAGATGGACTATCGTTACGGAAATTGATTCAGAATAAAACTCATATGGTTTGAATTGTCATTACTCGTTAAAGTTCCGTGTAGAGAATAGATATCATACGTATAACACGAGGAAATATTGAACAAATTAACGCGACATTATAAACAACAGTTCCCCTTATTTTCATATAGTTCACACTTAGTCAACAGATGACAATATCCATCATCTTGGGAATAGATGTCTTACTTATATAAGCACTTGTTAATATGTATGCAGACCAATTTTCAAAACATTTATTGCTTTCGCCAGTTAGCTCAGTTCGTTAATAGCTGATCGTAAACACTGTAATAGTAGCTTATATTTTTAAACACTGTAATAGTAGCTATTTTGATTGTACGTGTGCAGTCAACCGAATTATGATATGCTTACATCAATACTAGACTGATATGGCAAGAGCTGATATTTCCATTTTTTCCGTTTGTGAGGTATATGGTGTAAAGTATTGCTTTTATGCAGACCTACGATATGGCAATATTTGGTACAGGTGTGATGAAAGACTATGCGTCAACTCCCTGTTGTCAGAACTTGATAAGTCAAAATGTGCACAACACTGAGCTGGCAGAACTTGATATGTTTGACATATCATGTTTTGCCAGCTCGGGAAATTAATTGTTAGAGGAAATGTCAATTCTAGTCATCGTGATTATTGCTAAGTTGTTGTCATTAGAAGACATTGAATAATTTTGTTAGTATTATAATAAATGTAATTTGAACAAACTTGAGTTTCTCTCTGGCGAAGACAAAGCATAACTAAGAAAATAATTTGGATGTGAGCGTCGCGTTGCTGTTTGAGTATTGCTTTTGTGTTGTAATATACAGTAGATAGGTATCAGGTTTCATGGAAGATTACCTTCTCAGGTATTAATAAATTGGCCGTAATGTAACGGTTTTTCACGAGAAAAAGAAGTACATTAAGTGAAGGGAAGTCTGACGAAAAGTGATAGTTAATATGGATGAAACGAATATTAGGCAAGCCCTTGAACTGGATTTCTCTGACGTAGATGATTCTGAGTACATCCTTGAGAGGGATGAAGTATCTACAGATAGGCACAGTCCACCTGAAGGGAGACGGGGAATTGAGAAGCATGGCGAACCACTGGTGTATGCTACAGGAAAGAACCTGAATGACAATGACTTAGAAATTCCAAGTTTGTTTTCAACTGTTATACATGAAACGGGATATAAAAGCAGAACGTATACCATCAAGGTATGAACAAGTACACGACAATAACAATGAAAACCCTTCTGTTGAAAACTGTGACAGGAATGCTGACGTAGTAAACACTAAACAGAAATTTAGTAGGAAGCAAATGAAACGACTGAAAGATTCTGAAAAAGAATATCCTAATAGAAAGGGAGTGAAACGTCCAAAGAAAAGTTTTGTTGACATAAGTAAATGCTGTCGTAACAACTGTACGCAGCAATTATCTACTGAAAATATTTAAGACCTTCTGGTCCATGAAGGAACAAAAAACTTTAGGATCAATATATAGCTGATCATTTAGAGCTGTCAATCAAACAACAAGAGGAAAAAGGGACGTAGGAAATCAGGTATCACGAAAGAACGGGAAATTTCCGGCAAGTATGTTCTTGCTATACCACTAGAAGAACATACGTCTGTAAAGCTTGTTTTATTACAACACTAGGGATTACCAGAGGAAAAGTTGACATCATAGTAAGCAAGAAGAAACGAGAAAATTATCCTGGAATTATTCAGTCTGATCGTCGGGGTCATCATGTACCTGGGAATAAATTTGGTGACACTGACCTGAATTACATCAAAGATCATATTAAATCTTTTCCCCTATACGAAAGCCACTACACTCGGAAACGAAGTTCGAAACAATATTTTCCAAGCTCCTTGAATATTAGTAAACTGTATTAACTTTATGTGAAAAAGTGTGCAAGTGAGAAAATGCAGCCTGCATCGTACACCGTATATAAAAAGGTATTCAAATGTATTAACATAAGTTTCAAACAGCCTCGTGCTGACACATGCAAAACATGTGACAAGTTGCAGTGTTTGTTGCGTAATGCGGATTCGGATCAGAGAAATGATCTTCAAAATGAGCTCCAGGTACACCAAGAAAGTGCTCAAAATGTGTACGACAGCAAGTCAAAGGACAAAGAGTAATAACTTTGGTGCGTTTTGTTTCGATTTGCAGCAATGTCTCCCAACACTGTACATGTCAACAAGCATTGCATTCAATAGGCGACAGTTGTGGACATACAATCTTGCAGTTCATGACCTATCGAGTGATCAGTGCTGGTGTTTTATGTGGCATGAAGGTATTGCACTGCGAGGATCGGTGGCAATATCATCTTGGATTGTTAAGTTCTTCATGGAAGAAATATGTAATAACATTAGTTCAGCTACTCTCTATTCTGATTCCTGTGGGGGACAAAATCGGAACATAAATATGATTTGGATGCGTATGTATTTGCTTCAAAAGAAACAAACCTTATCTGTTCTCAACCACAAATTTATGGTGCCAGGACATTCTCATCTTGGATTGTGATACAGACCATGCTTAAATATAAAAGGCTAACAAGTCCGGTGATGTACCAATTCACATTCCTCAGGACTGGTACTTGTTGGTTCGTACTGTTCGTGGAAAAAAGAAATTCATTATTAAGGAAATGATTGCCAGTGACTTTTTTTGATCCGAAGTTCTCGATGTCAGACGTTTTAGTACGTCGTGTGAAAGATACTGTAGGTAACTCCATTAATTGGCTTGCGATCAGGTGGATGCAGTACACAAAAGAGATTGGTGTTGTCAAATTTAAGGACACATTAAACGAATGTGCTGCATTTCGTGTTCTTGACTTTCGCAGAAATCGTTGTGGTCGCCCACCAACTTTGCCTGAACTTTCAGCATGCTACAGTGAATCCCTGCCAATAAATCCACGCAAGAAGTCCGATCTTTTGAATTTGTTACATTTCATGGATCCTTGCTATCATGGCTTCTAGAAAGAGTCACGCACGGATACCCGCGTTCGTCTATTCTTTGATGACAATCCTAGATCCAGGAGGAGGAAGCAGACTAAGTTTTCATACTCAACATGTCTGATCATGTGTTTATCGTTAATTAACTTTTTCGTTGAATTTTCTTTTTTTTTGCTAAAACAAATTTTGGTGTTTCATTCTCAGACATAATAATACCACAATATTATACTCACTGTAAAAAAATGACGGTCACATTTATTACCGATTACCAAATCTGCCTGCCAACCGATTGCCCTAAAATGTATGGTATTTCCGTAATATTTAAGGTAATAGGACTTAAATACGACCTTGTATGCATGTATTATCATGAATATTACATTGATACCATAAACTTTAATATAATCGTTTGGCGCCAAATTTGACAGTAATCATTTAATAAATGCGACTGTAATTTTTACAGTGCTTTTGAGCATTTCTCCACGTATGCATTACTCCCTTGTTCGCCAAAAAATATTCCCTGTATTACTCCTTGTTCATAATATACTTGCATATATTAGTTAGATGAGTTATATTTAATTCATTATATTATTGCAGTTGAAACTAAGTGTTTTTTGTTTAGCACCCATATCAGCATTAGGTTGTGAACAATCGTAATGTGGCATAACTTGATGTGTCCTTTAACCGCAATTTTGAAACGATTATGGCAACCTACAACTCAAATTAAGATGTGCCGTAACAGACAACATTCAAAGGAAGCAACTGGAGGTATTTCACAAAAGTGCATTAAAAAATCGATTTTTAGGGGGCACGATAATATTGAAATGCGTCTCCTGGAAAAGTACAAAAATGGACATATCAACTTTTGCCATATCAGTCGAGAATATTATTCTTTAATTTTCAACCTTATCCCTGATGACTAGGCAGAGGATTTTACGGAATTAAAAGTTATGGAATATGCATGCAATTATGCTTTTAAATATGTCAAAATATGCTTTTAATACACTCTAAAAAATCAGTAAAAGAGAGCATTTTCAAACACGCAGTATAGTTGTGACCAAGTTTTGTAAGTGAAATATAACATTGAAAGTGTACTTTACTATCAGGGACTTGTCTTTAGAATTTATTTTTATGACAGTTACAGTTCATATACGACTAATTTTTTAAAACACAAATTATGAGATTAAAATAAACACAGTGATATGAGAAAACAATTTCCAGTTTTTCTTCACATTTGTATAATACAGTGGATTTACTATAAACGAAAAAATACGAGCCTCACTTTTCTACACGTTTCCACTGCACAAAAAGTTTTCGTTCTCAAGTATTTACTCCTTCGCGTAATTAGTATTACAATATATCACAGGATGCTTCTGTTCATTTATTTCAGCCAGTTTGTGACATTTGTAGCCAGGCGAGCAGAAATGTTATCCTTGAAGGTATTTTCCCATGGCTTCACCTGATTTGTGGTTGGCATTTCTGACAGAAAAATAAACACACTGCTGCACAAGACTGCACTTATTTAATATAAAAACACATTTACAAGTGACGTTTCGATCTTCTAGCCAAGATCCTCATCAGACGTACACTCTGTCAAGATCATCACCCAAGATCCTCATCAGACAGAGTGTATATCTGATGAGGATCTTGGCCAGAAGATCGAAACGTCACGTGTAAATGTGTTTTATATTATATAAGTGCAGTCTTGTTCAGCAGTGTGTTTATTTTTCTCATTTGATTTGCAATACGTTTAACTATGATTGTGTGTCATTTCTGAGAATAAAACCCATCAATTTATTTTCTACAGAGCGCCTGAGTTCACCAGGAGCTGACTGTAGCTTATGCCGAACTCCATCAACTAGAGCTACGCATTCACTGAGCAGCATTCCTCGCGTCTCTGGTTTCTGAATTGGTGGACACGATATTGCAATATGGTTATCATTATCAGATTTCCCGTAACGTCTTGGCAATTGTAAGCGTCTAAGCTCTGCTGATCAGTAGTTATTTTATCTTTCCTTCATAAATTAGGCATTCTCCTATCCTCCCATGCAAAAGCAGTTTTCTTGCATAGACATGCAAATGCATTGAAAACAAAAAATTAAAATACATTTATTCCATGCTACAAACTTACGTCGGATTAATGAAAAAACACTTATAGAACTTGCTGAATATGCTCTTAAGCACTAATATAAGCTCTCAGCTTTGAAATATGCATCAATATGCGCTACAAAACTTCAAATTCGAACTGTATTAATGTATTTAGAAAACCCCTATAAAGTTTAACACTGATGCATATAAGCAAACAAAATATGCATGTGCATAAAAGTACGATATCCAGTGACTAGAATGTCCTGAAAATGAGTCAGATGTAAGGGAATTTGTAAGGATATATTATCGGATTTGCGGACTTCATCTTTAAAAGACCTTTTTAAAGTTTTGTTTTCTGAAATGCACAAAATAGTTGTGTTTTATGTCTATTAGTTTAAAAGTTACAAGGTCGTATCAAGATAAATGTTTCCATAATATATGTTGCATTATGTAATGAAAACTCATAAACAACAGTGTAACTGTCTTCGTATTGCTCCCGTAAAAGTTGAGTTTTTAATATAAGTGTATACAGATGATCTCTATTTATTTTCTTCTTCCCTACTGGATGTGTTATTTAGTCAAATTGTTTTAAATAAGTGATAGTATTGATAGGAATGCTAATATATCATTTCAGGGAATGGTGCTAAGTGGTCTAATTTCAACAAAGTGCCTATTACAGAAGATAAGTTGACAATGGTACATGTGCTAATAATGTTCCTTGTAAATACTATACTATACCTCTTCATTGCAATTTATTTCACTAACATTTCCCCGGGAAAGTATGGAGTACCCAAGAAGTGGCATTTTATATGTACGGTAAGTTATAAATCAGGATTATTCTCAATATGTACTAAAAAACATCCGTTTTACAACGTCGATATAAACATTAAGAAAATGACGTAGATAATTAATTATGCTTAATTAGCCACTAAAGCAGATTATGCTTGTCGCATGCTAACTTACGATTCATTTACCACCTACCACTTTCGAACATCGATATACCACCTATGACGTACCTAAAGATTAAAACTAGTCCCCGTAAGCATCGACGACCTTCTTCCAATATTCTGGAAGGCCATGGATTCCATCGCAATAAAACTAGGTGGGTCGTGAAGCGAAAAAAAGGTATCAAGTGAATTTTACTCATCTACTAGGGATTAGATCTGGCGTCCTCTAAGCTGATTGACCTAGAAATGGAACAGGTCTTAATCGGACGGTGCAATGCTCGGGGACTATGGCAGATGCAATAGTGTTTCCCATCCAACGCGTTGAATGAGTTCCCATCCTAGTTGCATGGGGCTTAGAGTTGCCCTGTAAGAGGAGGAGGACCGCTTTACGATTCAGATGTGTTTGTTCCAAAGGTTTGAGTTTCTCTTAAACACGCTCAACTACTGACAGTTTACGGTTGCATTGATGCTCTGATCAGATGGTAGCAATTCCGATGCATGATACTGCGAGCAGTCCACCAAACACACAGGATAACCTTCTTCTGGTGCAGTGCTGGTTTCGGCTGTTTTGAAACCGGTTCATGGGATTCTACCTAATGATGAGGGAGCCGTATAGCTTCGTAGAGGACTCACGTTTCATTAAATGTCAACAACCTGTCCAGAAATGGCTCTTTCCTCAGACGAGACGGCAAACAAACATAGGTGTCTCCTCGCGTTAACTTATGGCCCGGAGTCAAATCATGTGGGAAACAAGTTAATGGAAGTGCTGCCAAATGGTTCCCCCTCACACTGCATTTTAGTCCCAGTTCCTTGGTGACACATGGTGAGTCTTCGAGTGTTTTTCACCGTTCTTAAACTGGAAGAACCACGGTTTCATTGCCCGTGTAGCTACGACACCCTCACCAAAGAAACGGCATATCATCCGCCCCGCTGGAGCGGCGTTTGTCCACAATTTGAACTCTTACAGCATACACGTCCATATGACGCTCTGTGAAGGGCCCATGTTCATTTCTTCCTTACGCAAGTTCACGATATAACTGAACTGCCACAAACAGATGATACGTTGCATATACCCACACCAACAGCTGACCTTCTCCTTATCTCCATTCAAATTTGACTCACGGTGTGAGGGCCAATTGAACACAGACCTGCACAAATAGCGGTAGAACGTTGTTGGTTACTTTTATACTAATCAATTGTAATCATTATTATGGCAAGGAAACTTATCCCTTTTTGTTGTACTGAAACTGACAAAAACAAACTCATCATTTGAACCTCGGTAAAGCGCAAGTTGAGGTGTTATCATTATTTCTAATTCCTGTGGCAAAGACTTAACAGGTTTGGTTATTTTGATATATAACCATCTTACAAAAATGAATCTTTTCATTCAACAAAATATTTACCATACCATTACTCGTATTGCTTAAATTACCTTCATAGTATCCATACTCACCGGAGGGTGAAATCTGTATGTAGTGAATCAATAAGGGTTACTTGACTAATTTATTATCATATTAATTTCTGTTTCTGAATTCCTACTTAATTATGGAATACATAAGCAATAATTTTGTGTTTTTGTCATTTCCCCAACGCTGATAAAGACCGTTTTTTGAGAGCTCGGGCCAATTATTGCGTTTGTAATGGTATAAGCAAACGTTATTAATTAGGCCAAACGTACCCTAGACTGATGAAATACAAACCGTTTTACTCAGGAAAGAACAGTCTACGCTTTGTTATGCAGATATTTAAAAACATTTCTATTCAAATTAGTTGATATAAACACATACAGCTTATACCGAAATTTACAAATATTTATTGTTCAAAGACATATCACCCAAAGAAGAAATATCTCAGGCCTAACATTTAAGCTATGTAACCAGCTAAATATACTATACTGTATGGAAACAAAATATATACATGGAGTACTGCTTTCTTACAAGCTACAATATTTCTAAAACGGAAAGCTAAAAGAAATCTAGAAATATTATATTCGATATTTATTCAAAAGTCAACCTACAAAACAGTATAAATTACAGAAAACCATAAGATAAAAATGGATTATGTTTATCAATAATAAATGATAATATGATCTCTATTAGTACATCGTACTATTGTTAAGTGTGTCTATGTTGCATAAAATATCTGGCATGATGTAAATAGTAAATTAATTCGTATAATTTATCGGAGGTTTTTAATAGTTAGAAAAAAGTTCAGTGTCGCATACGGTTAATTTAAAGAAGTCCCAATATGTAAAAAGATCAGGCGTATTTAGTCATTATTTTATAAGGTATACTGTGTTTAGAATACAATTAACAAAAACACATGTGTGATAAAAGAAGGTTTTTCTACTTCATTAACAACCATTTTACCACTTTAGGATCTTATTTGTTGTTCTACTAAGATTTGTATCCATTAAGAGGCTTCAATATTTCTTCGCTTTAGAGTGTTCAATGACATAATAATAGTCTGGTTCTTCATATTTTTCGTTCAAAAAGTCCTTGGTAATATGAGGTGATAAAATGTTACATCCGCATCTTATTTTCGTAAGTGAATAATTTTTGCCAGTTACCGCTGTGCCATCATATACACATGCGATACAGCGTGTTCCGTAATAAAAAAATTGCACATCTTTTGTTGTGGTATGAATGTCAAATTCTGTATTTTATGAAATAAGTTATATTTAGCTAACGTTTCTCTCTGATATGGGGGAAAAAGTAATGAAATCTCTTTCTACTAGTAGCTGTTTCATATGCTACCGGTCAAGGAGTTTACCATTGTGATGATGAATGAATTCTTCATTTTTACATAACTAAATCTGGTTTGCTTTAAATGCTTTTGACAAAGTTCAAACACTAAATGTTAAAACATACGTTAAAAAAGATTGTCATTTGTTGTCGAAAAATAATACAGTTTTAAAAACAGTGAAATAAATCTTATCTTCTTTTAGAATGTAAAACGTTGTCAATTGACTAACTTCGTGTTGTTATTGAGTTTAAATTCAGGTATTATATTCTCACTATGAGAGTGTGCTTTTTCTAAAGTTGTATCTTTGTATTCTGATCTGGATAATGTTGTATGACATTTAATAGGCAAATGCTATCGAGAAATAATCCTACAGACGGCACTACTGTTGAGATTCTTTCCTATCCACTTATATGGCTAAAACTTCGGTCCTAAAAATCTCAGACATTATATTTGTATAGAAATATAATACACGATAAAGGGTTCATCATTCAAACTTTCATAGATATAAACTGCAGATATAATACCAAAATTGATCACCAACATGTTGTTTACAATAGCGAAAAGGTAGTTTTACTTCACGAAAAAATCCTGAACTGTGTAGGAAGAAAACAAATATTTGACATTTTTATGATTAACATGCTCTCGTTATAAAAGCGAAGCTCGTTCGTGGAGGCTCTAGCTATTTTAATATAGTCTAGGACACGTTTCACGTAAAAATTAAATTTGTCTATATACGTACCTTTTGTAATAACCATCAATAGTAAGACGACTCCAGAGTATAGAAAGTTGTTCAACAAACACAGGGCAATCATTTTAGGCGAAAGTATATTTTTGAAATAACAAGATATTTAAGTCTTCTTTACTAATAACTTTATAAACTTTCTTAAAATATATTCCAAAAAGAAGATACGAAAAGCCTCACATTACACACATTTAAGAAGAACTGTATACTGTTCCATTTAAACAAGCAACTGGCATAATTCATAATCAAGCATTAACGTCTTAAATGCTACAATAGTCCGATATAATTCACTTATTATTTTTAATATTAACCCTTTTTGTCAGTAAAGCTGATTTCTTCGAAACATACGTGTAATTCAAAAAACAAACTCACCTTCATCATGTTACACCAAGGAGATTGTAATATGTGCACTCATATATGCTTTGACAGGATACCACTTACTAATATTGAAAAATATAACTTCTCGCGATAATAGCACTCTAAAATATAATACTTTTAATGAATAACGAACTGCAATTCACTTCAAATCCAAGAATAACTTCTTTTCTGTATATTCTAAATGCAATACTATTTGCCTTTTTAAATTTGCCCATCTAACTTTTGCATACGATTTAAACACTTTCCCAACTTCTGGAATCAAACACTCTACTTTGTTCATTTCAGTCTGAATGACCTTAACGTCACCCAGAGGGATAGAGCCAGAACAAATAGTTCCCAATATTGCCAGATATGGCGCTTTAAAAATCGCATATCTGATTGCATAACTTTCTCAATAGAAATGAGGAAAGAAAAAAAATAATTCGTAACGTCAATATGGTACAATGATAACATAATTTTCATGACGTAAAAAATAGTATGTAAACGTATTATAACATACCTATAGCACACTATTAAAACAATCTCGAATAAGAACCTACTTTATTCACTTAGCGGTACATGAATTAGTTATTTGTAATATAGTTTCTACCTCAAGTGCAAAATCAAAATATTTTTTAACTTTGTAACTTTAATTAGGATACACACTTCGCAGGGCATAAGTTTTATGTATTTAATCCAAGTAAGTTTTAAGAGTCATGAATATCTTTTATTAACATGGAAAATAATAAACTTGTTATCACAATGCTCCAAATTAAAACACGCAATGAAAAAAGTGAAAATTCTTTGGTTCAACTTTGAATGTGTAATGCAATTTTATGATGATTTTAGTAGTTGATAGAAAAGTAACAAATTTGAAGTAGTAATAGTCTTTACACAACAGTTTGTACAACAGGATTTACTACTGGTTATTATTGGTTAAACTCAGTGAATATCATAATAAATAACGTTCGTAAGTCTACCTCATTTCATTGCAGTTTTTATGTAAGCGAAGGAACAAAGTACAACATAGGGCATCTTATGAAGACAGCCTAACAAACCGGATTGAAAGGGCACCCGAAGATGCAGAAGTAGCGATACGTTTTGATGGGTTAGTGAAAACGTTTGAAAACTCTGTAGTTGTGAATAATTTGACAATGGACATCTATAAAAAAGAAATCACAGTTTTCTTAGGGCAGAATGGTGCTGGTAAATCAACTACTTTGAATATGATAACAGGTAATATATTAATAATAGTTATTAATTTTGGCTTTACTTTCTGTGTGTAAGCCAGATTCCCCAAATGTAAATTGTGGGGAATTTTAATAACATAAATTATTTTTACAACAATATATGTTCAACCATTTGCAAACTCTGCTTGAAATCCGAAACCAGTCGGGGATCTGCAGTAGTGCTATCAGTCTGCCTTGCACAGTCCTTATCCATATACGTAGTCACGTGATTTATATATTCCAAAGATTCATAGAGTTTGTAGCTCTGGATCAAAAATATTTTGTGCCTCACTGGAATATATTGTTGGAAAATTACCCATCCTTTTCATCTCTGCTTAATGCTCTGTTAAATAATATCCTTCAGAGGTCAACACAGTAATATTGTAAAAAACAAACCATAGTCTCTACAATCTATTTCAATTGGGTCTAGAATGATAGTGTCATCTTTTTTGTATTCAAAGTAAAGTTACTTGAGGATATGTTAAATAACAGGCCATTGCCTGTTATTCTTTCTCTATAGAAAGATATAAAATATAATGATGAATAAAATTAGAACATTTTCGAGCTGTGCACTAATAAACTTTAGAATATTTCCGTAATGCAAATTTGGACTTAACACTAGAAAACTCTCCTGGACTTTCAAAACTGTACACAATTTTACTACAGAAAGCTGATAATGACCCACGATGGAATATAAAGTCATTCTTAACTCTGTATAATAATGATTGCTCTCAAAACACGTTGTAAAACAAGTAGTTGATATTTCGGCTACAGTGTTTTCTTCTAAGCAACATTCTCATATACCATCCGCATCATATGACATGTAAGTTAATTGGTAATGAAAATAATACGTATTGGCTAAGGAACGTGTTTGCACATAGAAATTTTATTCAAAAGCCAAAGAAAATAATATTCAGTAATTGTGAAAAAAAATTTTTTTTTTTTTTGAAGATGTGAACCAACGTTTCAACCCTTCAACAATGAAATAAAAATAAGCCTGCCAATTAAATAAGGCACAGATATGTGTTTAGGAGACGTTTAACTCTCGAAGACGTTAATGTTCATAGTCCAAAAATAAAATAAAAGCAATAACTCATTATCTACAAGGTAACCATATATATATATATATATATATATATATATATATATATATATATATATATATATATTGGTAAATGGCCATTGCATATGGATAATAAGAAATATTCTTAAAAATAAAACTTAAGTTATGTTTTTCTTCTTCTCTTGTTACTTCAATATGATCAACCTTTGCTACCCGATAGGTACGCTTGGTCCTAGAGCTGTAAAAGCATTTTCTATCCAGCTATTATGAGTGCGTTTTCTCCTGAACGTTCTTCGTTGACATTCATGTTTGTAATAGGTATACTAACAAATATTTAAAAATCATTTTTCTTATTTTTCGACTTCATAAGATATAATCAATTGTAAGATTTTATAAGGTATATTCCGTTGTAAAGTAGTAATTTTACCAGATAATTTTAATGCATCATAGGTACTTTAAAATTTAAAATAAGAGGTATGATAACGTTATGATGAATGCTATTTTGAAAAATACAAACATAAGAGAACAACAATACGTCATAATCGGATGTTGCGTAATCTTGCTGGATCTAATTAACTTGTTATGATATGCGTTATTGCATCATCATGCTGAAATTCATGTTTAGGATGTTGTCAGATTACTTTTTGCGCAGTTCTTTAGAAACGATCCATTTCTTATATTTGCAAACATCTCAGTGAACTATAAAAACTTTAGAGCAAAAAATAAACAAAAAAATATCCAAATTAAATATTTTTATTTGAAAAGAACTTTAAAACATTTCGTTGAATATAACATTATCCAGACTTTAATGATTTGAACATTTTAATTCAAATATTGTCGTTGATCTAGAAAACATTCAAACAAAAATTGACATAATCTTTTTTAAAAAAATGTTTTAAATAAAATTTAATTTTATCAAAAATAAAAAAATGTAAACACAAACTTGTAAGTGAGCAATTAATAAATTGCACCAACGGTAACTTCTCAGCTTGAACTATGTGTTGTGAGTAAAGTTAAAAGCATGAAATTGTTGTTGAAACATATCAATCTATGACTACAAAGTTATAACACAATTTCTCAAACTAAAATATTTTCAATAAAATTAAGTTTTGAATAATTAAAAATTTCTAAATTAAGATTTGAAATAAAAATATCCAAATTAAAGTTTCCAAAGATTTTAACACTAATGGTTTTAGACTAATTTTCAATATGTGGTATTGTTATTGATGGAGACCAAATTATTATAATAATTACGTATCAGATTTTCAGCTGTACAGATTTCTGCCGACAACCTACGACTAAGATGTAAGTACTATTTTAGGATGCAAAAGAGTTTCATCTAAAACACCTAAACTTTCAAAGGAAATGAAAAAATTAAAGCAAACAATAATAGATCTTCATAAATGAAATAATATTTGAGTGATCAGCCAATCAAATCTGATCAAGAATAACTGTTCACGAAATGACTTTGAGTACATGAATCCTCACTATAATAATACAATTTTAAAATTCTCAAATTAAATTTATAAAACCAATAAATGTGTGGTTCAAAAGTATTCCAAACAACATAATAAAACCTTTCCTTAGAAAAGCAACAAAAATGGGTTGAAAGAATATTACTTGTGACTAAGGTTGTTAGTATAAAATGTTTGTTCTACGTATATTAATAAACTTCTATAACTATTTGTCTACTTTCAGCTAGAAAATAGGGAGTTGAAGTCAGTTGTCAAGCATTCTAATTTTATTAAATATAACTATTCACCTATTACCTTAGACAATGATTGAATCATTCCTCTAAACAATAATAATCAATGTCTATAAAATAATGTTGTATATCAAGTGGTTTTAATAATTGCTTTTCACTAGAGACCTGGTCATTTGTTTTAATTTCTCCTTCAATATGGGTTTGTTTCCTAATCTGATTTTGTTTCATTTTTTTTCGAAAAGAAGCTTTTTCTATAACTTGTAAAAACATTTTCAAACTTAAGAAACAATAAATATACCTATAGAAAGAGGTACTAGTATCATCATGATTCTCTCGTATAATAGAGGAAATTTGGATAAAGCCTTTGTACAAATCACTTTAAACTTTTCTCTTAACAAAATATAATGTTTTGTTAATTCAGCTACAAATATAATATATTGTAATATCCCCCTATTTGCCAACAACAACATGCAGTTCTCTACGAGGATCATCAAGCAACCGACAGATCCCGTCTACGAAGAAGTACGAAGAAAGACACGGAGAGCCACGAGAAACCCCTACAACCCCTTCATAGGCTCCACCTTCAAATACGCTATAAAAAGCATGTCGAGTACCAGACGACATCAGTTCCAGTTGACCATTACTATATTCCCATTCGCACTGCTCTAGGAAGCAGAAACACTTTAACCAACCTTGTTGGCAAAATGTTCCTATCTATTTCCGCCCTGCCCTAGGCATGAGAAACCGAAATACTTTCATGTCTGCGCTGCACTCGGCAGAAGATAAGTTCCCATCTCCGAGCAGCTACGAGCAGGAGGTATCTAACCATGAACTTCAAAGACTCTGCGCTGCTAAGGGTAGGAAATCTAGCATCATAAAGAAAGGGCAATTATTTAGAGAACACTACTTACTTGTAGAATAATGTACGAATTTGCATAGCACTTTTATAATGAATGTACCGTGTACAACCCCGTGTACCATCTTACAATACACTACAATATTATATTCATTCTCTGATCCACAACTCCACAAACAAATATTTATATACAGTATGTAGTTAAAATAACGAAACATTTTAAATTAAACAAAACTAATTAGGTATTCTACCGACTTTACGTCTGTCTATTTAAAATACATCCCTTCCGCATCGATACATCATTGGACACGTTTAACCAATGCTATCATAGAGTTTTTAATGGCCTATTTCAGAATTCCCTCAATGACCTTAGTTACGGCAAATTGGACGTGTGTACACTGTTAAAAATACTTTCTTAGATCTGAGAAACCGTTTCTTATCTGTGCAACGAGAATATCTTTTCTTAGAAATAAGAGTTTGAAATTCTCATTAATGAGAAATGAAGAAAAGTAGATGAGGTTCTATAAAACGAAACGAGAAAATATACTGTTACTTTTCTTTATGAATGAGAATTGCCAAATCTCAATTCTAAGAAAATATTGCCTCGGTGCACAGATAAGAAACGGTTTCTTAAATTTAAGAAGGTATGTTTAACAGTGTAACATTGTCATAAACTGTTCCTTTCATGGCCAATTTTAGTTTTGGGAATACGAAATGGTCTCACGGAATAGGAAATAGATCAGGCGAATACGAAGGATGTGGAAGCACACAAATATGTTGTTTTAGGAACAATGTCACGGACGGTGACTTTTTAGTGACATGGTGCATTGTTGTGCAATGAAAACCAACTAGCTGGCACTCCATACCATTGCCTTACGATAACGATTCCCTTTCACGAACGCTTGATAACACCGTGATAAGTTCACCATTAACGGCTTGACCCTGTGGAACGAATTTTCGAAGTATAATAGCTTTAGCATCGTAAAAACAAATCAACATTGTTACCATGTGGCTTTTGAGAACACAATTTTTCGCTTTCGGAGAACCTGGAACTTGCACAGAGCAGTTTGGTATTTTGTTTGCGGGTTGTACTCGATGCACCAAGTCTCGTCAGTTTCAATGGATTCCAGCAATGTTCTATTCTGTGTGCCTGTTTTATTGAAGTCTTTGCAATGTTGGACGAGAACAATGTTTTTTTCGTCAGTTAAGGTATGCGGAACAAATCAAGGAGAGACTTTCCGTTTCTTTAAATTCTTTGACAAAATTTCGTGAATCATGCTTTTCGTCGTATTTATTTCTTCTGCCACCCATCTCACAGTCGAATTCGCATCGTGTTAGATCATTTCAAGCACTTGTTCCACCAATTCATCGCAGTTTTTTGTTTTCCACTTTGCTTAAGTTTGAGTTGTTTCCCAACGACTTACGACGTCCCGGAATCTCGTATCTAGTCGAACACACGTCTGCAAGATATGCATTCATCACCATACACTTGTTTCGTCATTTCCAATGTTTTACCTGCTTTGAAACAAAATTTTGTATTGGCGCTTTATTCCATCGCATTTTTGTGACAAGGTGACACCAGATACACTCACTTTTCCTTCTATAACTTGACACTGTTAATCAGTTGCGGTCTCGTTTGTTGAGCATATATCCAGCTTTCAGATGATATAATGCTTCAATAGAGCTACTGGTTGTCTGTAAAGAAAAACGATTCCCTTACTCTTCCGACATACTGAGTGAGTATAAACTGCACTGTAAAAGTATGTAATAAACATATTAGTAAAGAATACAATAGAAATAACTTTCTCTTTGCCAAGTAGTTAGTATACGTGCCTGAGGCGCGGGAATTCTTGGTTTGATTCTTGACGGGAGCTTCGCATTATACGTTAAGCTGCAGTTACACACCTCTCATACTTTCGCAGCTGAAAGGGACATTAAACTCAAAATAACAACAGAATAGAGAAAAGTGAAATTTTTTAACATTTTAACTCGAAAACCTAATCGGCAAGTTCCATTTCGAAGACCTAAACTAAAATGGGAATATTTATATGGCTCTCATAGAAATAGGCATACAAAGTATAGCTATAGATATTAGATTGTTGCCTCTGTAAGAAATAAATCTTCATTACAAAATTATTTCTTTTCCACTAAGCTTAGTGAAAGTAACCTAAAGTTAGCATCAATGATATTTTATCGTTTCGCTATTTTTAGGACCGATTGACATCGAAAGTGAAGAAAACTCATTTGTGTGCATGTGTAGAACAAAGCCCTACCTGAAGAAACTAATATGAGAATTACGGCATATATTTTGCTTTCCCAAATTATACATAGTTAGTTAGAAACCTAGATATCGCACACACGGTAAGACCGTTGCAAGTCAAAATTTCAATTTATGGCGACATCACTTTTAAAGTTTGTTATTGTTCTAAAATCTCTCCCTGAATTACTTTCATTTCTGCCATCTCGGGGTTAATTTGTGTAGTTACATTTATGCGAAAATATGTAGAGATAGTATTCTCTTATATATCTGTTTTGAGCAGCGATAACTCAAAATTTCCATTTTTTGAGTTGTAACACTCTTCACCGGGTGTACGATATGTTATTATGTTATGTTATAGTGTATGGGAAATGATATGGAGTATCACATATAGCGTCAGTATTGTGTTCCAAGGATTAGTTCAACTTCACTTGTTACCACAAATCAACCACCCCAGTATAAATTGGACCCAAATGGTTAAGAACAGAAGAGTAGACAGAGATTTGTGAATGTGTCATTAACTCCCGTACCGCATCGGGGGTAGAGTGATGATTAATTTGTTAGTTCAAATATACCAGCAAACGTTTATCATGAATTTTTGGGTACGGTAATCAATGCTCGCTCATACGGAAATTCCCATCAAAATTCAAAATAGTCTGAGAAATATCACTTGTTGCTTACTATGTGTTATTCTTGTAATTTTTACCCCTAAGAGCATGCAAGTTGGACCAACCAAATTTACACATATATGTATCTGTGTACAAAGGAAAGTTTAAATTTTTTACTTTACTTCATTATTATTATTATTATTATTATTATTATTATTATTATTATTATTATTATTATTATTATTATTATTATTATTATTATTATTATTATTATTTGAAAATTCCCAAATTAGGATTGCCTCATTTCACACGCTAAAGGTTGGGGATGGATAATAGTTAACCTGCTGCAATTAGGAGGTGCACATCACCTGTACCCCTACCTGAACCTTTAGTCCAAGGCACTATTAAATATTTTGCTTACTTAATCAGGCAAAAGGGGCCAAAAATACTTATTACTATAGATAAGTTTTATTTTGATTTATTCGTTTTCTTAGGGTTATATTCACCAAGTGAAGGTTCTGTTTACGTAAATGGCCTAGATGTAAGGAAGGATCTTCACAAGATTAGACGCATGCTTGGAGTTTGTCCACAAGACGATATTCTATTCAACGTGTTTACTGTAAAGCAGCATCTCTATTACTATGCTATGGTAAGTATTACACTCATTATCGATTGACATTCTGTGAGCTGGCAAGCTCTAGTGTTAGACTTCAAATTAGTAATCTTGTAAGGTTATTTATTGTAAGTAAAGAAGCTATTGCAATTAAGTTAATATGAAATATGCCAAAATATATAATTCAAATAATTAAGAAAATAACCAACCAATTAATTAAATGAAAATAAAATGAAACCTTTAAGTTTTACGTCCAACATTTATGCCGGTTAGGCTAAAGAAGGCGGTGATGATGAGAAATGAATGAAATGAAGAAAGTGGGTGGAAACGGGAGAACCCTGGGAAACCCGCGAGCACGGTGCGAGCAGGGACCCCAAGGACCGGAGGTGAACGGTCTACCACTGAGCCACCGCGCCCCCAACTAACCAATTATAGATAGACAGATATGAGTTGTAACTAAGGGGACAAACAGAGGGGCAAAAGAGTACTAATAAACAGAGGGGGAATTCCGTCCGGTTCAGGAGTGACACCGTGTCGAAAGCTTGGGAACATGACTTTTAGAGGCCAATTGTTCAAAAACAATATACCGCAGAGAGTGCGGTTAAAACATCACTTAGGAAGTCATAGCAACTCTATTGAAAAATGCATGTTTGCAAACGCCGCTTTACGTGCGCACGGTATTTAAATTGTGAGACACTTCTTTCTTTCGCAATATGTCCTAGAATCGCTTCCTTCCTTTTGAGAATCCCGTGCGCACGCATAGCTGCGTTTCCATGTTCCCACGCTATCGACATGCTGTCCCCCCCTAAACGAAATTGCCCCCATGTATAGTAGGACTGTTTGCCTTCCTTTGGATGTACTATCACTATTCAGGTTTGTTCCATTAGTTAGAACTCACCCTGTATATATATGAAAGCATGTTATCTATATAAACCAAAACTAAGCTTGCAACACTACTTTTATTGTCCAATATTACATGCTAAGTACAGAGATAATGTCTTCCGAATCGACATACTAAGGGACTCTACAAAAGTGCTAGCAAAAGGGATATCGGAAGTTTATGTTCATGAAGAGTGCATTTCTATAGACTATTACCATTACTATATTACGTTTTCCAAACAAATAGGAACAGTGTTACAACTAAAGGGACCCTAAGTATCTATCAGAGCCCGATTTTCATGAAACTTTATATATAGAGAGAGTACCTGGGGGAAACTCGCACAGGCAAAATTGTAGCTGCAGAGTCCAAGACGTTTGGATACTAGGGCTCGAGAAAGATCAAAAGTGGAACATCAGTACGTTAAGGACATGGTGAGAAAATGCACGTTTTTCTTTAAAACTAATCATTGTAGCGACACGAAATGAGCATACATGGATACGAGATGGTCGATAGCGCTCCATACCCTGCATCTGTTCGAGTGTCATGAGATACACTTTGCTTATCTTGTACCTAAACCACTCTACCAGAAGCACAGGAATAATGTAATCGCACAACAGATTTCACCAACAGGTTATTGTGGCTATTTGCGTTGCAATTAATGCATCGAATGACCCTCTTCTCATTTATACCAATCGCATCAGTTTCAACATGGCCTCTTTCAAGATGGCGGATGTTCTTTTTATAACTTTTAACTGATCATATCTAATAAACAAACTCCATGGTTCTGGATAATCACAATAACATTTAAAACGCAGTTCTGACCAGAACAAAATCAATTATTTTAATAACTATACTTTTTCTCACCATATCCTTAATGTACTGACGTTCCACTTTTGATCTTTCTCGTGCCCTAGTATTCGAACATCTTGGACTCTGTAGCTACAATTTTGGCTGTGCGAGTTTCCAGAGGTACTCTCTCAATATAGAAAGTTTCATGAAAATCGGGCTCTGATTGATACCTAGGGCTCCTTTAAGAGAAAATAAAATAATTGATTAAAACTATTGAAGAAACATACCTAATGTGTCACATCAATCAAGTAGTTGGTTTTCAAGAAGGGAAATATAATAAAGTTTGAAACGAATTATTTATTTACCGTTCCGGAGGTACGACTACCATTTATAGCTGCCTGTGTAAGCATACGGTTTCTTAGAGTTCTACTACAGATGTGCATTTTTGTGTATGATTTAAAATGTGTTTGCAACTTTATTGATGACCTAGCTGTAGTACAGAGTATACCAAGCAAATTTCTTATTCAATATTTATACTGTAGACGAAACTTGCTTATTTTAGAAAGTTTCAAAACTGCAAAGGTATTCAAAGGTAAATGTTTCATTCGGTTGATATAAAATTTCAGTCACTTCGTAGAAACGTCTAACTACAAAGGATTAATCCATACGAAGTGGTCCAGAGGTCGACCATCTCCGAAAATTATAGAAATTGGAGTTGGATGAACCATGTATATGAGAAGGTCAATAACACTATTCACGTTGTCGTATGTACAAATGTTCCTGAATGGCGGCCATATTTGTTGTCGGTGGAGTGCCATTTTTTGCATTTCCAGGCGTTTTCGAAAAGCACAATTGCTGACGCCGTACGAATCACACAAACACCAAACAAAAACGTATGTTTAGAGGAGAGGCGGAGCTACACGGAGAGTATACACTTTTGCTTCTAAATAATTATGCAAGTTTGCAAACCAATACATGAAATCACTAGAAAAAGTACAGAAAATTACACTTTTAAATGGCCT
Source organism: Thermobia domestica (assembly GCF_964235325.1). NCBI lineage: Eukaryota > Metazoa > Arthropoda > Insecta > Zygentoma > Lepismatidae > Thermobia > Thermobia domestica. The sequence continues at coordinate 7,859,909 of NC_137461.1, read as the reverse complement.
GTAATTTGGAATGGCATAAAGTAGGGGCTTCATACGTTTTATGTTGAATGCTATTGCATGTAAAGAGTCTTCAGAAATATCCACATCTATGATACTACTGGTACCGTACATTTATGGTGGTCCGAAATTTGAAGTTTGTGATTTTGACACTATTTTTGGGGCGTAATGCCTTAGGAGGGTAAAGTTGCTGCTTAGACCACAAAGTAACTCTGCATGTGAATAAACTATTGCAAAAAAATGACTGATGTTACATGGAGAAAAAAAGTAAGGACATGGTAAAATGCGAGGAAAGCACGCGTGTGACGATGGTCATAGCCCGGAAAAATTTAAATGTCTTGATCTGTTTGATGCTAGATCTCAAAAACTACGCATGGTTCAGCAATTAGGTGTGTTTTTGTTTGTGTTCAGTTGTGTAAAACTTGCGAGTGGCCTTTGTTCCATCTTTCTAGCTCCATGATCAATGTACATTTATAGGGGGGGGGGCAATTTATCTTGCCCATCCGTTATAACGGACAAACCAAAAGAGAGGAAAAATCGAAACTTTGCACTAAGCAAGTATAAGGAGGGAAACATGTATGTTTATATTAAACAGGAAGACTAAGCAAACCGTGTTGCCAACTCAATATACAATTACATTTTTTGAAATGGCACTACGTCAGATTATTAGATATTTAAGTTAGCGTGTCAAACGTACACTTAAAACCTCACTTTTATTATTTAATGTTGCAAACTAAGGATGTTATAGTGCCACAAACATTAAAAGTTCGAAAAGCTCTAACGGAAACACATCACAACGGAGATGCACAGGATAACGCACGCCGAAAGTACTTTATTGTTGGATACCGTTTTCATGGTACGGCTTCTTTTCGAATGAATAGAAACGAAGTTACCAGGACGTGAAAACTTTAATTTTTATTGAAAGCCTTTATTTCGAAAAAAAAAAAATGCTTATATAAGTGTCATATCTAGTTACTTGTATGGTTTATAATGGATGTATAAATTATTTTGTCGTTTACAACACTTCGATATCTCAAACCGTTCCGGAGATATGATAAACATTGCTGAAGTTTGCAACGCTGCTTAAATCGTGTAATTATTGTAACAGTTGTAATTACAGCTACTAAATCTATTGCTATAATGCTATAGAAGAGAATGGAAACAACAATCATTTTAAATATTTTCCATAAATACACCATTTTCAACGGGATAGGATAGACAGATGTAACTCAATCTTGTGAACACATTAACTTCCGTAACTGGCATTGGATTTTAATGATACTTTGCTGATACGTTAATTGTCTTAATACTGCTCTCCAGTGCGACGACGGGTGTCGTGGGAGCAAGCGGAAGCTAACCCCTTACCATATAGACGTGGCAATGATCATGAAGCCAGAAAGATGGAACAAAGGCCACTCGCAAGCCTTTGCACAATTGAACACAAACAAAAGCGGGCCTAATTACTGAACCACGCGTAGTTTTTGAGATCAAGCATCAAACATATCTAAACATTTATTTTTTTTTGTGGGGGGCGATGACCATCGTCATGCACCTACTTTCTTCGCGTGTTTACCATGCCTTTACTTTTTTCTGCATGTAATATCACGCATGATTTTTTTGCAATAGTTTATTCACATAAAGAATTACTTTGTGGCCTAAGCAGTAGGGATGGGCACGAGTCGAGCTAAAACTCGACTCGGTTCGAAACTGGACAAGAATTCGAGTCGAGTCAAATTTAATTTTCTCTAGTCGAGTTCCGAGCCGAGTCACTACTTTTGATGTCGAGTTTCGAGTCGCGTCGAGTTTGATAAATGGCTCGCTCGTTCAGCTCGTTCTGACTCGTTTTGAAATCAGGGCCTGATTAGACCAGAAACTGAAAGCCATGAGAAATGTTAGCAATGATTTGGAACACTTTATTGTTGCTCATGAAAGGGGACACTACTCGCATCTCGTCTCGTCTTGATAACGAGATGACATTAGATTTACATAACGAGACAGCCTCAAATATTGTGAGCACAATAACGAATATTGCAGTTCTTACCATCAAGGCTGAGACTTGCACGTTGCACGGTCGAATTTTTAAACCCAAACAGATTTCCAACCCAGGTAGTGATGTCAACTGACTCGGGTCGTTCAACTGAGTGAACAGCTCCAGCCGGCTTTATTAGATGAGCGATCAGCTCGAGTCGCACGGTTAGGGTGAGCAATCAACTCGGTTCGATTCGGCTCAAGTGAGCTATCTTCTCGAGCCGGCTAGGTTAGAATGAGTGATCGGTCGAGCCGGCTCGCTTGAGGTGAAGCATCAACTCGATAGATGTGACATGTGAGCGATCATTCTGATCTCAGCTCTGTGGTGAACAAGCCGTGAGCTGACCCATTTAAACCAATTGCACCATTAGAGTCGGCACAGATCATAAAAAAAGTATCAAATGGATCGAATTTTGTTCACTAGAGTTCAGATATTGCTTTTAGGAAGTTACTGTATATCCGGCTAAATGGGTTTCTTGAATCTGGATTGTCGTTTAAAGAAATCCCGCATATATAGAAGGCAAGTATATTCGTCATTTGGTAGCGTTACTTGAGTGTGAGTTATAGTAGTAACAACTATCAACTTGCGTCATATACTGTACAGGGTGGCCAAAAAGTAGGTATATTGTCTTTTACTGATCAGCTGATTGCATTTTATACAGGGTGTTTCAAAACAACACCGACAACGTTTGGGAGGTGATTCCTGACACCAAGATAAGACAAAAATATAGACCAATTTGGATGCACAAATGCTTCCTTTAGGAATTATAAGCTGTCGAAATCACCACAAATTGAACTTTAAAGATCCACAGCTCCAAAACTATGGGACTTATCGAAGTCGGAACAAGACTTCACTTAGAAAGTATTCTGTGCCCGATCGAAAAATCCATGTTTCAAAATCCTGTGGTACTTCCGCAACTGTTTTTATAGAGGAAGTTTGGCTACGGGCATATAGTTTGAAGTATTCACCAACTACCTCTTTAAAAGCTGTTGCGGAAGTATCGCAGGGTTGTGAAATATGGATATTTTGATAGGGAATACTGGTTCTTAAGTGAAGTCTTGATCGAGTACGGTAGGTTCCATAATTTCGGAACTATGGCACTTTAAAGTTCCATTTTTAATGATTTCGGCAGCCTATAACTCCGAAAGGAAGCAATTGTGCACCCAAGTTGATCTATACTTTTTGTCTTGTCTTAGTGTCAGGAATCACCTCGCAAACGTTGTCGGTGTTGTTTTGAAACACCCTGTTTAATTTCTTATTGTTATCCATCAGGTAGACTTAGTTTCTTTATTGTTCGTTCTTAATAGGTTTCTACTTATATCTTAAGCTCGGAAGAGCCGAAGCAAATAAACTCATATACTTGTTCAATGCAAGGTGTGTATACCTACTTTTGAGCCATCCTGTATATAATGAAAAGTTGATGACAAAGTAATGCGTTATATTTTAAAAATAACTTAACCAACATTGAAATCTAGACAATATATTTCATGTTTCTGTCAAATTATGTTTTGATATCAATGACATATTTTATCATTTTGCTTTTAAAGTGCCTATGTTATTCAAAATTACGCAATTTCTAGTTAAATTCATTTATGATCATTTATGAAGGTTCACGCTTATGCTGTAAAGCCTGAGAGAACCTCAGTGTGTCGTTGTTTCCCAAATTGATACTGATTAAATGTTTTTACTGATATTTTCAACAAAGAGTCCAATAGCACTAAAGAAAATGTGGGTTAATTGTCATTGGTATATCTTTTCTCCAATGAAAATGTTAACAAATCAATGTACTATCTAAGAATTTAAAGACAAAAATTATAACACAATTATTTTGCCTGTAGTGCTATGTGAGTGCGACACATGGACTCTTACGTTAATACAAGACAGTACATTAAAAGTTTTTGACAGCAAAGTTTTGAGATCACTTTTAAGGGATCGATCCGACTCGGTTGGGTGAGCTGTTGATTCGGCTCACTTCTCGATCCGGCCCGATAGTGAATGAGCTATGAACCAAGAGGCTCGAGTCATTGACACCTTAAACCCGGGCTGTTCAAATTTGGGCAAGTTTGACTGGCACCATATAACTTTTAACATTTTTTTGGCTCGAGTCCGAATACTTCTCCGAAACTCAAACCCAGAGCCTCCTGAACGATGTCGTTCCTTGCCTCCTAGACTTCTCGACGACCGAGGCCGGCAGTCAACCAGTAAAAAGATGATATGATATTTAATATTCTAATATGTTTATACATCTTGTTCTAATATTATTATTATTTGTATCATTGATAATAATGTCATTATGTCGAGAAAAAACTTTATAAAAGCCCTTTCAAAGCCTGAGGGTGAAACGGAGAGAGAAACAAAGATTCCCTTTCAAAAGAGTCCTTGTCACTTTACAAGAACTTGTAGCTGTCATTAAAAAAATCTTGAAATCCAATCTCTCTATTTACTGTGTACATATTACAACTTCTTGAAAGCAACAAAGGTATTTACACCTATGCAGCACTGCACTCTACTGGACAAACAGTGAACCTGCTCATTAAAAACTTGTACTTTGGCGCACTCTCCCTCCCTGTTCAAAGAATCCGTTGTTTCGGAAGCGGCGAAACTGTTTTTCCTTTATGTCAGCGGGAGGGCGAAAGCAGGTAGCAAGCAAGACGTCCCAGAAAGTTGCCTCTGTTCAACTCCTTGCAGGATGGAAAAAAATGTTTTTCTAACGTGACAACTCCCTTTTAGTCAAGACGACAAACGGTTCTTCGCCCACAGAATTGGTAAACCGAATTCATCTGGTCGTCTTTTCTGCATCATTCACATCGCTCTAAAAGCACTCCGACATATTTATGGCAAGTCATGTAGCGTCTTTTTCCATTTTTCTCTCTCTTTGAAGAGTCAGTATTTTGGGCCTCTTGAATTGTATGAATTCGTTTGGAAGCGGGTGGTGAACATGTGTAATAACCCAATGTCCCCAAAGACCATTGATCTTGCCTTCTACTCGTTCGTTCCCACCTTTTATTGAGAGAAACTTACTTGTCACCGAGTGATTCAAACAGAAATATTAATAAATGAATGTACATGGGCTCACGGCAAAACAAATATCTAATATTCTGCTATTTGGCGGGACTAGTAGCCTGCCAATTTCCCTCAGAACGATTAGTTTTCTTGTTACTCTTAAAAATATTTTCATTTGTTTGCGTTTTATTATAAATAGCGTACCCACGATTAGTTTTGTGTAAGTGGTGTAAACACCTCCTCAGTACTTATCAATACCTTATTCCTAGGTATATCATATAATGATTTCATATTGATTCTGAGGGAGGGGATAAGGTGGCTCTGTGGTAGAGTATTCACATCTGGTGTGAAAGGAGCCTGGTTCGATCCCAGGCGATGCGAATTTATGACGGACAACACGGTATCCATGTGTTTATTCAGAGTGTTCCTACACTCTCATCCCAGCACTGTTCATAATAATTCCCTTTTAATTCATTCAGTTGTTCCTTTTATCTAAAGGGGTAAGTAAGGCTGGAAAATTTTTATTTATTTATTTTCTACCTTATGTTAATAGTAAAAACAATGTTCATATGTTTGATATATGAACCAATATCCTTGGTCTATTCCAATACGCTGTAAAACATATACTTATGTATCAATAATTTTGTCAACATTTTGAATTGGAAATTTGCCATTTTTAAAAACAGAAATTGGAAGTTTATTTCAATTTTATACCTACGTCGAGTTTATCGAATTCTGATATTTTATTGAAGTAATATTTTGTATATAAATATGACATTGGTGTCCATACGAGAGGAGGGGAGAGAATTTCATTTCGCATTAGGGCTAATTTAAAATAACGTCGTTTTCATCTATACGTAATACATAAATGTTTTTGAATTTGTGTTTTATATACAGTAATTTCTAAAATAATTTGTAGCAGAAGTCATTTCCTTTGATCAATTATTTCCCTATTCCTAATTATATTTGCGTGATAGATTCTGCTCCCTAAATATACTATCTCAAGTCCAGAGAGATTGCATTCTTTACGCTCAATATAATGCAGGGAAAGAATTAGAAACAACCGCTTGGCCTGCTGTAAAGGCACCATCCCACATCTACTTGCTTCTTAGGAAAAATAACTCGAGCGGTATTTTAGCAGCCAATAAGTCTCCTAGACTAAAAAGCATGACAAACGTGGGGTTACATGATGTTACAAGCTAATATTCAACAAATACAGACTTGGAAAATCCCTTGCTTAGGCGGTCCGTGGTAAGGCTGAGACCTCTTGAAAAAAATCCCGGCATTTCAAACAATATGCTTGTAGCCTTCACCAATATTCTTATTGTACATTACTTTAATATAACTTTCAATTGTTTTATTTGCGATGCTATCGCACGCTTACATTTGATTCTCTTGGCGAACCGACAAAAGACAAAACCGCAATGTGTATTATTATTATTATTATTATTATTATTATTATTATTATTATTATTATTATTATGTGTTTTAACCGGGCAGTCCCTTGCCTTCAACTGTTGTCCCGTTTTTTCTTATTCTCAAACGGTACGCCTAAATGTCCCGTTTTAAAGCAAAACTGACCCAGGTGTCCCGTAAGTATTATTCAAAATATAAGTAGTCAAGAAAAATTCTACACTTTTCCGTACCAACACTCAGTGAGAAGGTTCAGCTTTGTCTGAAACTTCTGAATGTTCAAATGAGAATTGAGTGGGAATTCTGAGTGTTCAAGTAGTTAAAAGTATTGTTGGGTAGTACAGAGTGATTCTTTTAAAACTCACGGATTTAATTTGGGTTTAGAATTTCTAATTGAAATCTGATTTTCATGCGGTTTGTGGCAAATGATCAAGTAAGGATGGGAGAGTTATGTAATTATGTGTACTGGTTTAAATTCATCCGGGGTAATATCGATCACGCCTCAAGAAAAACAGCAAATTTTCGCCAGTATACCCTACAATTGGAATGAGGTTTGGATTTTTTAACCTAAACTGCAGAATACAAATTAAGTGTTATTCAGAATACAATTAAGTGTTAGTAGTAACACTCATAAATCACAGCTATATCCGGTGTATAGCTATAGCCGGTTTCTTGCCACAAACGTCGGAGAGATTTCTTGGGCGACCTAAGGAGTCGATAACTGACATCTTCCAAACAGCCGCCTGCGGGGTCCGATGCGTCCCTGTCTCACTCAGAAGCAATCATGTTTATTCCATTTTTTTACTAGCGACCACATTATGTTTCTGTCTGAGGCAAAACGTGAAGCAAATTTGTTTCTGAGTGCTCTGTGCGTAGCAACAAATTCCTTTCTCCAAAACTTTTAACGACAAACTCGTCTTGTTCCAAAGAATACACTATTCTCACTGTGCCCTGATCATACTCGCACAGTAGCACAGAACAGTATGTACTGTACATTACGTAAGCCAAGAAGAGGCACAGACTTCGAGGTTTACTTCATAACCACAAGGATCACAATGTAAATACTTCGTATTTTAAGCACAGCCTTTATACATGTTATAACGGCAAGTAATTATATTAGAACCTCTTTATCACTCAATTATCAGTTTTCTACTTTCTTCAATTCATGGTTATCTCTATCTCTTGCAATAATCTTTTGTGAGAAATCAATTTAAGATGTGAATAGACTGAGCACCTATAATCACGGGCAATGGCGTCGGAAGTATTTTTCAGCTGGGGGGACAAACTGATTTTGAACTACTGTTTTGAAAATAGACGAGATAATGTAACATACGTAAGATAATATGAATATATGTTCGTAATGTAACAATAATTGCATTTGGTTGAATTATAATAATAATAATAATAATAATAATAATAATAATAATAATAATAATAATAATAATAATAATAATAATAATAATACAACTGTAAACAGTTTCGTGAGGGTAAAATTTCCAGCTGCGAGAAGCATTTCGGTTTACATCTTTAAAATTAATTAATCCAGTGCCACTTTTGTGCTGGATTTTGGTGCAGACATTTTCAACCACATAAATCGCAGTTTAAAACAATTAAAATAATAAAAATTGTAATACTTACAAAAAATTGGTTATTTGTAACTACACTTTTTACCATTTTATATACATATTTTAACTGTGTTGAAAATACCCACATTGATATTATCCGGACAATGGAGTTCGCTTTTCTAATGTGCTCTGAATTTGTCTATGGCCTTTCTCAAGTTCTTGAACCCTACGGCGAGAAAAGTCAATTCCGCTCCCTTCCTTGCACCAGCATATTACCTGTCAAATGATATGCCGTATACAATCAAAACACAAAACATAATTTCTAACTGTATTATAATGCAACCAGGCAATGTATGAAACCATAACTCGCGACAAGATCAGCGTGCAGTTCGTGAAAAATTGAAATCCTTAGTTGGCTGAGTTTCATTTTCTAAAAGAGGAATTTCAAACTTTTTCCCGTGATCGGTTACACAAGATCTTTCATCAAGTTCTTTAGGCAAGTCCTATGTGGGAGTGTTGGGGGAAATTTGTTGCAATTTGCCTGATGCTTTACTCAATTTTATGCTTGGAGGTGCTCGTAGAATCCTGTACTTCAAATGAGGCGCATTGCGGAGAATTCCGAAATGCATTTTGTTGTGAACTTTCGGTATCCATGCTAACAGTGGTTGTTGGTGAAGTTTTTCATAAAATTTGTACTTTTCGAAACTTTCTTTGTTGATGTATAAAGAAGGGTTCACATTCACATAAAGGGTCAGGAAATATCATTACGAATATTACGATGTTGACGTAATGTTCACAGTAAATGTTTTCACAGAAGAACGGGACTTGAAACACGCGTAAGCCCGCCTGCCACCTTTCACGAAAACAAACCTTTTCGCTGTAAATTCTCTTCGGAACTTAGGGACGTACGTAGGATTTTATTTCAGAAGGGGTCCAAACGTTTACGAGAGCCAAAATCCAACACAAGGATAGATTATATTAATTAAATATACAGAAAAGTCGGATTTCGGGGAGGTCCTGGCCCCCAGGATCCACTCCTGCATACATCCCTGTTGGAAGCGTACTTGCTGACGTTTGTGAACGTGTCCCCACCCTTCCCCTTCTTCAAGCAAGAACGTTCCTCACTATAAAACTTACTGTACTCTGTATATTGTTTGTAAGTATAATTTAAATTTATAGTAAATATATTTAAATCCTGTTATGCCTTTAAATATTATCTTCTTTAAAGTTTAAAATCCCGCTTGACGATTCGCTTCATATTGCAGACCTACGATTACTTAAATAACAATTCTTAAAGAATCTGCAGTGTTTTGAGAATGTACATCAATGGACATAGATTTGTCAATTGTTTTTTCCTAAATCTTTCTGTCTAAGATCGGGTTAGAAAAGGCGTCCATCCCTTGTTTCAAAGAGAAGAATGAATCTGGAATAGAGATTGTTTTTGACATTATCATTAAAAAAATAGTTCATATAATCACTCTTGTATGATGTTTTTACAGTCTGAAAGTTGAGGGTCAAAATGAGTATAATGCTCTCCATGAAAATTTCAGGGAGGCAGCTGCCCCCTTGACCCCCGGTTCCGATGTCCCTTATCACGGGATCGATTCTCAGGTTAAGCCTCAGTATTAAATATTATTCATAGGATGACAATAATCATCATCAATTATGAAAGAGTTCATCTAGTTTTCCAAGCGTCTCTCTAAACGTTTTACTCAGTTACAGTGCTTGCTAATTTATGGCGATCAGTATTATATTAATTGGATTTTAAAAGTTCCCATGTCTATTTATTTTTCGTTAATGCTAAGCACGTAGGTACTGAAAGTGAATCAAGAACTGATATATTATTTTAACGTTGATATTTTAAAGCTAAGAGGATTACCTAAATCTGAGTGCAAGCAAATAGCAGAAGCACGAATACAACAATTTCGGATGGAGGAGGCCAAAGACAGGATACCAAAGAAATTATCAGGAGGTACAAAGAGGAAGCTATCACTAGCAATTGCACTAATTGCTGGGACGGAGGTTAGTCTTACAACTATGAAACTAGCATATAAAATATTGTTCTTCAAAATAGATAATCATAATTAGGGGTTTACATATATACACGGTGTTTCAAAACAACACCAACAACTTCTGGGAAGTGATTTCTGACACCAAAATAAGACAAAAAGGATAGACCATCCTGGGTGCTTCTTTTCGGAGTTACAGGCTCCCAAAAACACGAAAAAAAAAATAAATTTAGTGGTCCATAGCTTCAAAATTATGGTACTTACCGCAGTCAGGCCAAGACTTTATTTAGAAACTAGTGTTTGCTCTATCCAAATATCCATGTTTCAGAACCCTGTTATACTTCCGCACCAATTTTTATGGAGGTAGTTTTTTTAGTACTTCAGATTATATGCCCGTAGCCAAACTCTCTCTATAAGAATTGTTGCGAAAGTACCACAGGATTCCGACACGTGGATATTTGGATAGGGCACATACTAGTTTCTAAGTGAAGTCTTGACCCGACTACGGTATGCCCCATAGTATTTGAGCTATGGGCTTTTAAAGTTCCTTTCTTCATGTTTTCGGGAGCCTATAACTCCGAAAGGAAGCATTTGTGTACCCTGCTTGGTCTAGACTCCCAAACGTTGTCGGTGTTGTTTTGAAACACCCTATATATATATATATATATATATATATATATATATATATATATAAAACATCACGAAGAAGTGACCAAACATCAGTTCTCTCATAATATTATTAAGAAAAAACTAAAGTCTATATTTGAGACAGTTAGTTATTAGATGAACTATCAGCTATTCATCATTTAGGAAATATAACTTAGGATTCTTGACAGTAGACATGAGTAAAGGAAATTATAGGTAACTAAACTAAAACGTAGAAAACGTAGAGATAATTAATATTAAATGTTAACTAATTGGAAAGAGAACTACTGTTTTTTTTTAATCGAACGTTATGCATACGTTCTTTTCAGAAGACAACTACATATACTTTTGTGAAAGAGCGTGCACTTCAACTCCCACCAAAGAGTTTTCATTTTATAAGTGTAAAGTGTTGTGGCAAAGTATTAACATATAGGCAAAAGTTATTGATAAATACATGCTGGATATTTTCCTTGAATATTTGCGAAAATAAGTAAATTCGAAGCAAACCACTAACATGAATAGTGTCAATAATATAACAAAGAAAATATAATTGCTATAGCAAAGTAGTAATTGCGGCAGATGACCGAAATTTTTGGGCCACCTGGAACGTGGTGCCCCCTGCGCCCAGGCGCTCACCTTAGCTTCGCCCCTGGTATGACGTCAACGGTTACGTGGTCTTATGCCACTTTTCTTTGGGTCGCGTTATTTTATGCTCCGCCTTTATGGTGTAGTCCTACCTAGGGTCTATTTCGTTCTCTTTTATGCGTATAAAATTTGGAGATTGCTATCCCCTTTCTTACTTATATTGTTGGAGTACAGGTGTATGTATAGCCCACCTTGCGGTATTTGATTTTAACTTTTGCGCTCCCTGCGCCCGGCACCCCTAGGCCACGCCCGGCCCTTCTGGCCTACGTGATGCCTATATTTGTTATCCCGAGGGAGTCGATTTGTTTCCTTTTATGGGTATAAATTTCCAAATTACCCTAACCATTACTGCCCTCAATTAAAAAGGTGGTGGTCCTATATACCACTGCCAACATTTAGGGGTGGGTCAAGGTACTCTGCCAAAATCTAGATAGGGTGGTCCTAAGTACCTCTAGGTCATTATTTTTGTACCGCTGGGCCAAGGACCATAATTCCTGAAGCAGGGATCCAGGGACCAAATGTGTCCCTAGCTGCCGCCCTTAATACTAGCAAATTCCACCAGTTAACACAAAATTTATATTTCACTTACACAGGAACTTACCGAAAGGGGATCCTGGGGAAAATGTCTGAGATTGGTGCAAAGTTTCATATACGTCTCCGTCCCCCTCCCACACACATGCATATATATACACAGAGTGTTTCTAAACAACACCGACAACGTTTACCAGGTGATTCCTGACACCAAAATAAGACAAAGAGTATAGACCAACCTGGGTGCACAAATGCTTTGTTTCAGAGTTATACGCTGCTGAAAAGATTAAAAAAATGAACTTTAAAGGTCCATAGCTCCAAAACTAAGGGATCGTAGTCGGGTTAAGACCTGACTTAGGAACTAGTATATGCCCTATTCAAATATCCATGTTTCAGAATCCTGTGATACTTCCGCAACAATTTTATAGAGGTAGTTTATGAGTACTTCAAATTATATGCCCGTAACGAAACTTGTTTCATTATTAGTTCTTAAGTGAAGTCTTGATCCGACTACGGTAGGTCCCTTAGTTTTGGAGCTATGGGCCTTTAAGGTTCATTTTTTTTTATCTTTTCGGCAGCGTATAAGTCCGAAAGGAAGCATTCAGTCATGATAACGCAACAGTAGAGTCAGAATAGGCAATTACATCATACACTTCCAAAGGTAATGAATTTAATATGAGATTCATGATTTTAGCTAATAGCAAGGCACCACAGAGCTCTAATCATGACGAAGACACTTGTTTGGTTGGAGCAATCTTCGTTTTCCCATAACAGTGCTCAAACTCACTTGGCGGTCTTGAGATACAGACTTCATATATACCTCCACAATAGGCCTTTTCGGAAGAATCACAAAATCCTATTAACTCTGTTCTCGTATCTTGAGTGACACTGATACAGCTCTTGATTTTGATGTTTTTCAATAAAGAAAGTTCTAAGTAGTAATTCCTCCATTTCCTCAAAATCTATTGAGAAACTGCAATGTCCCATTCTAAATTTAGTTTCCACATTTCTTGCAATAATATTTTCGAAATAATAGTAGTTGGAGAAATCAAACCTAATGGACCGGACACATTTGCACTTTCTGAAAAAATATCACGCTTAGTTACAACCGACTTAACTGACACAAGATTGACAATACGAAAATACATCATTTGATGGATACCACTGAATTCCTAACATTTTCACTGAATTGCCACTATCAAAATCTAAACTACTTGTCATGTTTCAAATGAGAAGTTACGGAGTCCAAAACGTTGGGACTGTTGGATGCCCACTTTCTCAGTCAAAACCTAATTTCTGCAATAATGCACTGAGTTGTTCTTGTAACTGATATGCTTCACTAACTGAGTTGGTACCACTAATTAATTCTAAAAAAAAAAAGAAAAAAAAAAAAAACTCTTGCATTACTACAACCGCTGCAATAGGAAATGATTCTTCTTTATATTTCGCTAGCTGTTGCAAACTTTTCACTGCTAAATATGGTGCTGAAGCTGTACCATAAGTTACCGTCACAAGCCTGTAACCCTTAACCCTAGGAACACCAAGGTATTTTTGTGTTACATGGAACACCAAGGGGGGCCTCTGAGGTCCACAGCTTAAAGGTCATTATTTCTCACGGAAAATAATTTATCTTGTCTGATATGAACTTGGGATATCTAAGACATCATATATTATTATTTTCTATTACTACTAGGTTTCTAAGTACAGTGTTGCCAACTACAGCTGTGTAATTGTTTAAGTTACCATATTTTTATTTATGTGAGTAACTATGACATATTTATTTTATTTGTTTGTGTAGAAAAACTACCAAACAGATCAATAGCAACTTAGTACAGTGTTGTTTGTGTACAAAAGTGGCTTCTAAAAGCATTTTGGTGGTGGTGTAGTAAAGTGGGGTAGAATGGGTATGAGTGAGGTATACTTCAGTATTCCAATGAATTCAGGATTAATCTTGTGTAATTCCATCCCGGTTATCCTTGGAATGGCGAAATTCCTTCAAATTTTGTTTCCACGAAAAGATGGACAGTGTGAGGGACGTTTATTAGACATTATAGGGGATGTCACCAGAGAAGCAGTGTTGCCAACCCAACAAAAATTACAATTTTTCTAGTAGTAGAACGTCAGGTTTTTGCACCTACGGAATTAACATGTAAGACGTAAGCAAACAAGCCATGACTTGTGTGTCAGTTTTGTAAACTAACACCACTTCAGCATCATGAATATTACAAGGGATTCACTGCAAGTAGTCACAGTTCCTTTCCATCACTATTGAAACTATTGAAACTTGATTCTCTCTCTTTCTTTCCTCTCTCTCTCTCTCTCTCTCTCTCTCTCTCTCTCTCTCTCTCTCTCTCTCTATATATATATATATATATATATATATATATATATATATATATATATATATATGTGTGTGTGTGTGTGTGTGTGTGGGTGGGTGGGTGGGTGTAGCAGGTTTGAAGGAATAAACTAATAGAAAATAAAATATTTAGGAGCCAAAAATAATCAGAAAAAATATGTATAATAATTTTTATAAGTAACCAAAACACTGGAATATAATAGTTAGTGTATGCGGTGAATAGCCCCTTAGTACTACTAGGGGGGGCCTCTGAGGCCCACAAAACTTTATTTATAAATAGAAAAACAAAACACTAAAAACTAAGCAAGTACTTTTTTTGATTAATGAGGTCAAGCTTGGCAATATCATTTTTTTAAGATATTTTATGCAATTAGAAATGTTAGAAAATATAGCAAAAATAATTTGTGCCCCCCCCCCACATTAGTTGTTTAAAACGCACAAGTAATGGAATTAAGTCACACTGCAACCTAGGTCCGACAAGTAACTTATCATTCAATGTCACATTAGATGAAGTTTTACAACTACCATCAAAAACTACTCTCAGATTCGTTGTAGAACTTGAATCTTTTAACACTGCGTGATCAGGTAAATAACACACTTCACTGTTTGGTTTCAGTATTTCACTTTCTGGAATAATCTCCATATGATCAAGTACCAGTAAATTACCATATGATGATCAGATTTCAGCAACGTAACAAAGTCTTTTAACTCCTTATTTGCTTTGACAAATTTTGTGGAACAGTTATTAAATATATCTGTTGCTTTTCCCCTACGAGCAACAAATCTTCTTAGAGCAGCTAAGAAAGCTTCAGTTGTACAGTCACTCTGAGTGACTGGTAAATTCCCGGGAAGATATTTTTTGCGAATATTCCCTGGGAATATTCACGGGAAGATTCCCAAAAATGGGAGTTTTCCAAGAATTTATGTACAATCACAAAGAAAATTGCATTCTATTACTATATTATAATTTCAAAGTTAAATTCGTTTTTATACCACACTATATTATTACTGTTGTTCCCAGAGGAGATTTTAAAATGTATATTGTGAACGATGTTATGTTATTCTATTAGTATTTTATTATATTTAGAGAGTACGCATAAATGGATATTTATTTACAATATGTTCTATGAAAGTAAGTATGTTTCAAAAATGGTATAGTAAGTCCACATACTTTTAAACCGCTAAACAATTTAAATTTTCATGTAAGTGGATTTTCTAAACTTGACTCTACTACTGATATTATAAACATATTAAATTTTTAAGTGTTATAAACAAATTAGGCTGGGTAACTGCCAGAAGACACATGTCCCAACATTTTGTCAACATTTGCGCATAAATATGTATGTTTACAATATTTGAAAGATACTTTCCTATCTTTATAATTTTGCATGTAACATTGCCACACATGACCTTTCTTCCTGTCCATATCTCGAAATTTCATGAGCTCAAACCATAAACTGAGCGATTAAGAAACTAGTGAATGTTGTTTGCTGTTGGACAGTCACGAACATTAATAAATGGAGGCTGAAGCCATTGTTTCTTATGGCTCCAACCTCCATTTATTAATGTTCGTGACTGTACAAGTACTTTAGAGTATCAAATCAATTAAATAAACCCTTAAGTAGGAAGTAATAGCTGTATAGGTTTTCAGTTGGTGTGAAGAGTTAAAGTGGAAGTTAGATTTTTTGGAGACTGAATTCATATAAGAAACAGTTTCTAGCTCTCATACAATTATTATGGTAAGGTATAACCATCATAGGTCAATTACCGCAACTGCGATGCTTCCATGTTCGACGGCCTTCCGCGAACCTGTTTGTCTTCACGTACGATATTTCTGTATTTATATCATCCATCAATCGTATCCTCCTTTGCCATCTCGCTCTCTTTCTGCTACCATACTCTTCGTCACGTCCCTTATGATAACGAAGTATCACAACCAGTTTCTCTTCCTCTTCTTAATAGTATGAGGGATCTAGTATCAAAACCTACCATATCCATTTCTTTTTTTTTTTTTAACTTTTTGAGAAAAAGCGAAAAACATGTGGTCGGTCTGTTATAATCAGCGACATTAATTTTGTTCTTTCAACAATGAATTCTGTTGATAGTTACCTACAAAAATGTTCGCACGCACAAAATCCAGCTCTGAACACTAATGCTTTTTTTAGACAATATACGTAGGATATAGTAGTGGAAGTAAAAAGTAGATATTGAAGGTTTTGATACAAGACCCCTCATATCTACCTCGTAAAATTGTTATTTTTATCCTCACTATTTCTAACACTTTATCATTCGTTTTCCACTCTAGCATGTTAATTCTCGTCATTCCTCTCTACATCCACACTTTTAAAGCCTCCAAATGTTTTTCATCAATTTTCCGTAACGTCTATGTTTCTGCCCCATGCAACACAATACTTCTACGAAGTATTTTATGAGTCCTTTTCTCAACTCTTTATTCAAGGCACTACAAAATAGACTTTTCTTCCTCCTAAGGGCTTCTTCCGTTATTTCTATCGTTACTTTTGTTTCACGTTTGCACGTCATATCATCAGTAATAACGATATCCATGCATTGATAAGCTGAACTGGCCAGGGAAGGAGGGAGAGATCATTGCCGGGGCCCTTTCCAGTATATATATATATATATATATATATATATATATATATATATATATATATATATATATATATATATATTGAATAATATGAAATTGAGATAAAAATTGTCTGCTGTGTTGGAACATAAGTTACTCGTTGTAGTTTGTCCCATTTTCAGAGTTCCGTGGCCCCCAGTATTGAATATAGTCGCGTGGTCCCATTATTCGGATGAAACTAACAGGATTATGAAGTCCTGTTGGGGCCCTTTGTTTATGGTCTAGTAAGAATATATTTCAAAAATATAAAGAACGGGGCCGCAGCATAATACTGTCTAAATGCGTATATCTGAACCATTAAAGCCGAAAATAGTTCTGCTAGGGCTCTTTTTAGTCGTTTGACAAGTTATTTGAACACCATAAAGAAACAGAACAGGTCCCAGCCTGAAGTCCCATTGCCACACCTAAATGAAACTGACAGCTTGATGAAGAATATTCTTCTCCCCTCCTTGATCGCATGAAATTAATAAGATGCAATTTTATATTCTTTGTAAGGATCCTATATGCTACATGGGATGGGAAGATGGGGCCCTCTAAGTGAGGCTCCTGCCGGGGCCCTATACCCCTCAGTCCGAGACTGTTGATAAGTAGTCGTCGGTTCTGGGTTCTCCCTCGTGCTTCAATGTTTGACACCAACCGATTGGATCCAATCGTCATACTTATCTTTCTAACATTCATGTTCATCCCATATTCTTCATAGCCATTTCTAAAATTTTCTAACATGTTGTCGATTTTGTTTTCAAATTCGGGAAAAAGCGCTATATCTGCAAACCGTATACACTTAATCATTTTATCCCCTATCGAAATTCCGTATTCGTCAAGTGTACCCTCTTAACTATCTCTTCTAGATAGATATTAAATAATCATTGCAAGAGATAACATCCATGTTGAACTACTTTCTAAGTGTACTCTCCGCAGTACTTTCCTCTTCTATTCTAGCATTTATTTAATGGTCGATATTTGAGCTCTTTATGATTCCGATTGTTCCATTGGAACCTAATCTTCTTTAGAACTCCGAACACTTCCCAATTCACGCGGTCAAAGCCATTTCTATACCAATAAACGCAACATACATCTCTCTTTTTTTTCTATAAACCGTTTGCCCATCACCCTTTTAATATAATTGCATCTCTTGTGCCCTTACCTCTCCTCAACCCAAACTGTCCCTTCGGAACTTTTTTATTTGTTCTTCCAAACAACACATTGTTCAGTATTAAAAGCAAACATTTTTCTACAAATATGGGACTAATAGGTCTATAATCCACACATTTCCCCGGGTTTCCGTACTTAGCTATTGGTATCATTATTTCCATTAGGACTTAGCCATTGGTAGTCCTCAGGAAGTATTTTGACACTCTCCAGTTTCATATACTTTATTGCAGGGTCGGAGAATTCTTTGTTGCCCTTGTCCCCCTCCATGTATCGGACCGTTATCCTCGAGAAGCGTGTGGAGCTAAAAGGACGCCTTCATTATTGATTCATATATCACCCCTCATTTGCATGTCTCAGTCAAGAATACCGTTACCGGACTCGCGAGTGATTGGTGGGAGTCTTGGGAAATGAATGGTCATCGGACGTCTTCCTCCATCTGGATGGATGTGCACCCACCGCGGCCTGCTGTTCTAAGCGTCCTGCGTTTGTGTTGCCCGAAGTCCAAATCTCTAAGTATAAAAAAATACAAGAAAAACGCCAAAACATAAAAAACTAAATTAATTTACGAAAAGGAAAATTCGAAATTTTGTTCTATTTTGGGCTGTTAAGTTCTATCTTTTTGTTCGCCAGGTCGTTTTTTTGTTCAATTGTTTTCGTTCGAAAGGGCCACGTATTTCTTTCAACGCCAGTGGTTTTGTTGGATCTCCATTTCCCTTGACCACATCGGATTCACGCTGATCTTACAGCGAGGGCGTGCTTAAGGGATAGGAGCGGAGTAGTTGTAAGTTCTCCTCGCAAGCGTCTCGATGTGAAATTGCGGCGTTCACACAATTTTCTATTTATAGATAAATATTTAATACCAACTGTTTATGGGTACTGCAACTCTAACCTGGTGTTCTGGCCCACCTTTACCAAGTATCATGATACCTGTAGCCTGTAGACGCCAGTAATGCGAGGGCTGCTCTTTGCGCACATTGTGTTGAGGTTCGTCATGGTGCATAATCCTGTACAGCTACCAAGCTCTTTTGTACTAATTGAAGGGGCAAGCATTCTTCTTGGTCTGGGGTCTGTGCAGCTTTCAAACGTGACAAACGTATTAAAGATATAATGGTTGTTGAAAAGATCTCTGCTGTCGATGCTAAGTGACGCTTAAAGGTAAGCATTCCTTCCTCGCTTTTGGGTCCTTTTGCTACTACTGCAGCTAATTCTTGTAAACCTGTACAAATCCAGACGTATCAAGGTTAAATCGATACTGATCTTCTTCCGACAAAAGTCCAGAAATTCCGACCTAATCGCATTGCTAATCTCCACCCACATTTCGTCACTGGCCTAAAACTTAGCCAGCATATACACCGTCTCAGTGATATGGTTCTTTCCCCGAAAAGACCAAAATCTACACCTGTTCGTAATCCTTCAGTTTCTTTGAAATCTGATGAAGTGGTTGATTATCTAACCAATACTGAGTGGATGGTACGTAACTCTTGGGGAAAGGCCTAATTTCAAGAGCTAATTCCTGACTACTTTTTCATTTTTTTTGTTATTGTTTATATTTTATATGGTTCAAAGAATTTCGACAGATTAGCAGCATTATCTAATGAGGCAAGACGAACAAAATTAAAAGAGAAAATTTCTAAATTAGAATTCTTCTTTACACGTCTTTCCTTGATTTCAGCACACTCGGCCTTTTACCTACTACGTACCTCATTGTCCATGCCAAGGCTGCTATACTTTCTTCGCTGTGCTCCATCTTGGCGGGATGCTGATCCTCTGGAATGCTATGACACCTTAAAAGCCGCTCAGAAATCTATCCTGAATTGCTCACTCAACAATAACTCTTGGTTGCAGGCGTCCCTCCCTGTTAACCACGGAGGTCTCGGCATTCGCCGCGCCATGGACCTGGCTATTTCATCCTTTCTGTTTTCATTCTATGGCGCTAAGCCGTTGATCGAAACAATTCTCCAACAAGATCTTAGCCTTGTAACGGATTTGGATGTCAACGACAGCATTTCAAAGTGGTCATTTATCGTGGGATCAGATCCTCCTGATCTTGATAAGAGAGGATTACAATCCTCTTGGGACAATCCCATTATAAATCATCACTTTTCTTCTCTACTTCAGTCATCCGATAACGCAGAAGACAAGGACAGACTCCTAGCTACATCATCTCCTGAAGCATGCGCTTGGCTCCATGCTATCCCATCACCTTCTTTAGGACTGCATCTTCCCAATGACAGTTTTCGAATTCCAGTGCACTGCGTTTGGGAGCAGATGTTTGCGAGCAACACAGATGTTCTGCCTGTAGAAGTGTCGTAAACAAGAAGGGCCTTCACGGACTCTCCTGTGCCAATAGTGCGGATAGACATTCACGCAACTCCAGTGTGAATGACATCATCATGAGGGCACTAATTTCAGCAGGCGTTCCTTCTATACGCGAACTGTTGGGATGAAGTCGTGCAGATGATAAGAGGCCAGATGGTATGACCCTAATACCATGGAAGAAAGAAAATGCACTGTTATGGGATTTTACTTGTTCCGATACCTTCGCCTCATGAAATCTACATTCTTCTTCAGCACAAGCTGGCAACGTGGCTGCTCGCCGTGAAAGAGAAAAACGCAAAAAGTACAGCAATTTACTTGACAAATATCATTTTGTCACTACAGCTATCGAATCAGGTGGTTCCTGGGGTTCCGAAGGTCTTAACTTTATAAAAGAAGTCATGAACCTCATTTATTTATCGTCCTGAGACGCTAGGGCAACCTCTTTCCTACTGCAACGCATCAGTATGGCAGTACAAAGAGGGAACGTTGCATCAGTTTTAGAAACGCTACCATTTGGTAGGGAACTGGATGAGATCTTTTTTCTGTAATCATCTCAGTGAAAATTTGAAAGTGCTGTTGTTTTAAAGTTTCTCGACAATTGTTAATCATTTTAAATTAACCTATATATGTTTTTTTTGT
Source organism: Thermobia domestica (assembly GCF_964235325.1). NCBI lineage: Eukaryota > Metazoa > Arthropoda > Insecta > Zygentoma > Lepismatidae > Thermobia > Thermobia domestica. Next base: position 7,838,953 of record NC_137461.1, on the reverse strand, counting down.
AATTATGTTCATTTGCTTATTCTTTTATACACTCACCGGACAAAAAATTAGTCATCCCCCAAAAATTCGTGAACAGCAGTAATTAATAGCGTGTAACACCACCTCTGGTTTTGATAACCGCCGGGATTCGGTTTGGAAGCGAGTCCACAAGGCTTTGTAGGTATGTCACATCCAGTTGAAGCCACTCGTTTAGGATTTGATCGCGCAAATCCGCCAAACTGCGTGGATGCCGATTTCGGCGTTTTACCCGCTGTTCCAACATGTCCCACAGATTCGCGATGGGGTTTGGTGATTTCGCAGGCCAATCTAGATGGAAGAGGGTTGGGGAGTGTTCATCATACCACGCACAAATTGTTCCATCTCTATGAACTTTGCTGTTGTCGTCTTGAAAAATAGGAATCTCCACAGCATACTCATTATGAAGATGTTGACTGAAAGGCAACACTTGCTCATCCAGAATGTTCAAATACACATGCTGGTTCATTGTAGTGGTGACCTCAGTAAGTGGGCCCAATTCATGATAAGAAAAACACCCCCAAAAACATCACAGACCCACCTCCGGTTTGAACATGCATTTGCACACATTCAGGATGAAATGCTACATGTGGCCTTCGGTGCACTCGACGACGTACGTCATTGGAATACAAGCAAAAACGTGATTCGTCAGACCACATTACCTTCCGCCAGTCAGCTACTGTCCACGTTTGGTGATTTCTGGCCCATTGAAGACGCGCAGCTTTTATGTGCCTGTTTGAGCAATGGCCCTTGCGAGGTGTCCGACTCCAAATGTTCAATGCATGCAGTTCCCGTCGTAATGTTCTTTCGCTAACAGGTTGGAATGGACCTGCATTCACTGTCTGCAGCAATTACTGTCGGGTTTGGAACCGATTTTCATACACAAGCCGCGAAACGCGTCTCCGGTCCCTTTCAGTCATGATCTTCTTCCGACCACGATTCTGGCGCCATGTTTCGTGGCCACGTGTATGACACCACCGCTTGTACACGCGTTGAACAGTTCGCTGCGAAACACCAACAAATCCAGCAACTTCCCTCACCATATGGCCATGGGCACGGCCAAACACGATTGCCCCTTTTTGCCACTCTGTTACATCGTTACTTTTACCCATTTTGACGGACACTGTCCACTTGCAACACACTTGTCTCACTGACTGAAGCTGCCTTATGGTTCCGTAGAGGCAGTGCGCGCACAGTTGTGCACGTGACTCGACTGCTGCGCCATCTGTACAGGCTTTACGATTCATCTCTCCTTCTGCACAAGGGTGACTAATTTTTTGTCCAGTGAGTGTATATCGCAACAATTGATCCGTAGATAATGTCAATTTCCAATATTATTGTTCTCATAGTCTATATTTCTACACATATATTGTTAAATTGTCTTGCATTGTTAAATTTGTCTACATGCTTGTGTTGAATAATAGCTTAATTTTTTAAAAAAAAATTGTACATTATATTTAATGGAAATCACAGTGTATATTCCAATTGTTGTATTATTTTGAAGCAAATTTTCTTAGGAGTTCAATGAACAAACTGGTTATGACTTATGATGTCACACCTAAGTAAAATGATCATTTAAAATGATCTATATAGCTTCACATTTGTTACAACACCTTACGTATTATAAACGTCTATTTCAGCGGTCTACTTTTGATATTATCATATATCCTACATTTCCTCTATTTTATTTATATCAATAAATGTGAAAATTGTTTATGGTTTATATTTTTAAAATTTCATCACATTGATCATTACAAGGACAAATAGCCTCCATGTTAACGTCCATCTTAACCTCAATGAATCAATCCATATGTCGATATCATTTAGTAGTTCGATTTTGCTTAGCATTTCGGTGAAGATTTGTATTTCTGCTTTGGGCATTGTTCGGTATTTTGGCTTTTCGGTACATAAATATTTCTCAGCGTTAAAAAATTATGAAAAGTTGGTATCTGTATCCCTTGGATAATATCCTAATCTGGAAACTAGAGACAGATGATCAAACCGCCACGACTTTAAGAGCCTGACATAGGCCTACTAATAATAATACGAAATTTACCCTTTTTATTTTGCTTGTTTTTGATAAGTGAAAGGAGATAATGAAATTCAGCTTACCAAAATCATAAAAAAATGTTATTCTACAAAAGAAAATATGAACCGGAAGATTTTTAAGTGTTGCCATCCAGTTAATTAAAGTGTTGCCTGGATAACATTTGTCCCAAAATCTAAGATATGGCAGCGACTAGAGAAACGAACTCAACTTCATTTGATTACGTATCATGTGGTTTTGGTATTTT